>NC_089204.1:11163190-11490690 GCF_963930695.1 Labrus bergylta | reverse complement strand
GGTCAATCAGGAACAAATATGCCACCTTGTTTTTAGCCAAGCCTACATCAATCTGAATGAAAAACAACATGCCGCTGAGAAGCATTAGTCTTGTCAAAAACAGATCAGTGGCATAAGGGTTAATGTGACTCATGATGGGTTTTTTTTAGATCCCTTACATCAGAGGTACATCAGGTTATATGCGTTTCCAACAAGTTTTAATATCAGAGTTAGATTTATAAAAAGTAGAGCTTCATCCCATTGGAGATGTCTTTTGTCAACCCTATGATAGAAACTAAATATCAACTCTTGTTTTAGCTCTTAGACAGTAAACCTCCTCTAACGCTCTTTTAATGCATCAAATTCACACAAGCTGCAGTGCTTCAAGGCTAGAGAACATCTTCATTTGTCGCATGCATGTTGGCAGGGCAGATCCTTCACACTGGCAGCATGAGATACGACTCACAAAAATCTCAGAGGCCAGTGAAGTGAATACAATAAAGTAGTTGTGGACAGGGTTGTGAGGAGCTGTATCGAGCTTATTATTTGTCTAATCTTTAGAATTTCTTAGTAATTAAGTGCACTTCCTGTATGATTTTCAAAGAAAATGAACAATCCGGCATTGTGTGAAGAAACCCTCAATTTCACACAATACTTAGATAGATAGATAGATAGATAGATAGATAGGCTGTGTGAAGCTGGACTAAAAAGTGTAACATAACACAAACACTTAATTAATGCTCCAAGTGTTAAGAGTGGCCATCATCTAGTTGACATGCTAGCTTCATGGCTGAGTAAGCTAGCCAAGTAAAATTGTCTTAAAAATAGCTTCACTTAATAAGCTGTTAGCGGTTAGAGATGTTTACCTTGATAGCAGTTAATCAGTTAATTCTGTTAATAATTAACTGAACTGGTATTATCAAAAAACAACAAAAACATCAGCTTGTCAATAGATTGGCGTTAAGGGGCCATGATGGCTAAGAAAAGTCAAAATTTCACAAATCAACAAATAATAAAAGCTTTTTTGATATGTCACCACTTTATTTTAGTGATGCTCCGGAAGTACCTTCATGTAGGTCAAGCAACATTTTAAAATAAAAGTGGCCCGAGCAGAGACGGGCATTTTGGCTCGTTATACAATAAGCTCTCTAAAGTACAGGAGGCGGTATACGCTCTTGCTCAGGTCATCTGGAATCCATCTCACCATGTAAGAGCCGGGTTTGGAAGTTAAACCGAATTTGCCACAAGTTAGAGGTCTGATAATCGCTTATCTAAATTAATGTCCATGTTAAAAGTTATTTAAAAAATGAACTAATAATAATTAATTATCGGTGCCCAGCTCTGGTTATTTCTTGCTAAAGTAACCAGGTTTATCATGAAATCCCTAAAAGTTGAGTGAGAGCAGTTAGAGGAAACACAGAAAATATTCCCTCAATTTGTTTTAAATGTACCAAAATTATGAAAAAGTTTTTGCAACATTGATGAAGACAGTAACACCCCAGTCCTAAAAAAAACTGTGAAACTTAAATTATTCCTATTCAGTGGCCCGTATTATATTTTGATGCTTCTTTAGATGGCTTATTTCATGGCACCCACCTGGCCACCATCGCCATAGAAACAAAGACCTGTGTCTGCCTTCCCACGTAACTAGATCCATTTATCTATATCAACCTCATCTGCTTCAGGAAAGGCCTCAGAATGTATATACTACATGGGCTGTATACAAATGATGACCTCGTCGTAGTAAAAGCACACTCAGTGAATGAGAACAAGCTGGTCAGAGATTTCTGCTTGACACCAGGCATGGGCCATGTAAGGACCTCGGCAAGACTTGTTTATGTTCTTCTTCTGTTCACTTGCCTTCTGATCTCATCTGACCAGCTAATTGGCTCAGAGGAACATCTCTATAACTAAAAACCAATGTGACCTTCTGTTGGATTGTTTCTGTGGGGAACATTTGTATCTTCAACTAAAATGAATGTTGTATTTCAAGAAAGAAATGCATGAAATAAAATAAGAGGAAAATGTGATGTGAAAATAAAATACCACATGTCTAATATATAGTGGTGTGTGTAATGTATCATGTTTTTGTGCTTAAACACTGAATGATGTAGGTGTTTATCAAAGATTCTGTGAGCATACAAGGGACAGAGATGATAAGAGTGGTAATGTCTGATGTGTCCTTGTATGTGTGTAATTTGTAACGATCCATTGGAGAACAGTTATGAAGCTGGGACTCTGTTGCCTCCTACTGGTGGTGTATAGAAACAAACAAAATCAAGATAAATTGAAAAGAAAATTATTTATCTGGCAGTACGTTGGAGCAAAAAGCAAAAGAACTAGAGGACAAAACGACATTTTCAAACTGTACATCCTTTACCAAAGATAGTAAATGTCCTCACCTTTTCTTATATTTAATGTTTTTTTAATAAATATAATAATAATTTAATTCTGTTTTTTTTTTTTAAATCAACGTTTATATTTCACAAATCTTCTCTCTATTGAATCTATACAGTGTAATGAACAGATATGAAGGAGACATGGGTTTACCTGTTAATAAGCCTGCTGCCACCATAACCTGGCCATTCATAAATGGAAGACAATGGATGGATGGATGGATGGATGGAGGGAATTATATTCTTGTAATTTTATACCTATTTAAGACCAACAATCAGTTTTTCTACATGCTGCTTGGTTGCTTCTTCTTCCCTTTGGGCTCAATTCCAACACATTTTTATCGATACCTCTTTATAACAGCACGTGTCTGAACGAGAGTGAAAATGTCTCTCACAAGATTAAAAACTTGACAAGGCCCCTGCAGGTCACTATCTTGTGTTTTGCGTGAGCGCAAAATTGTGTGCAAGTGTGTGTGTGAGTGAGATGAGCTGGTGATGACTCCGAGTCCTTGACAGCAAACAGAGGCGTCCACTTTCTTGGTTTCAATGGTCATTGAGAGGCGGCTGCAATCAGTGCCACATCGCCGCCATCACGTCCTCTGTCGTGATTACTGCAGTGATTATCACACCCAACCTCGACCTCAAGTGTGTGCGTGGGTGTGTGTGTGTGTGTCTTATAGAGAGACAAAAGGACAATACATAGAGGGTGAAATAGAAAGAGTAGTGGGTGAGATGAAAAAGAGCTGTCTGTCATTGAAAACCATTTAAAGCTTGGAGAGCTGTTCTCTTTTAGCGTTGTTAAAGTGCTGATGGTAGAAGGATGTCCGTTGTTTGGCCAGAATGAGCAATGATGTCCTTGAGTGCTTCGTTTCTGTCTTTTATTTCACACACAGAACCATCTTTACTTGTTTATTCAAATTAATTTTGTAAGGAATTTGAATTTATTTTTATAACTGTATTATTATAAACATAGAAATGGGCATTAGATTCATGTACTCATGGTCATTGTAGATTAACTTAGTTTAAATGAGGTAGTGTGTGGGACCAGTTGACTTGCTCCATATTTGTCCCTTTACAAACACTGCAAACATCTCTCACCGACTATTGGTGTTTTTAAAACTCGCCTCAAAACATATCTATACTCAATTGCGTTTCATTGTCAATAACCCTTCATCACAAAATCCATAGCGCTTTAAGTCTTGTGTTATACTTTGGACTTAATTGTTACCCGTTCTTTCATTTTCATTGTTGTTTTTGTCTGTCTGTTATTTTCTAATGCTTTGTTTTTTTGTATCTGCGCTGTTCAGCACTTTGGATCAACTGTGTTGTGTGTAAAGAGCTACAGTATAGAAATAAAGTTGTGTTGAGTTGAGTAAAACAGGCATGGTGGTCACTTCTTCTTTAATCCCTGGAACCAGGGCTGGAGTGCGACTCATATTCAGCCCGTGAGCTCCATGGCTCCGACCAGCCCACTTCAGTTCAAATACTTTCACTGGGGATATAATTTTAGCCTTACTAGTATACTGTAAGTCCAAACAATGCATTTAAAATTTGACGCACATATAAGTGGTAAATCCTAATTATGAAATAACCTGTATATAAAATTATGAAAAGTGTATGAACCAATGTGCCTTTTCTGCACAAATTGAATATCATGTTCTTGTACTTTTGCCATTTGTGTTTTTTTCAGATCTCTTTCCGTGTTCATCAGACATATGTTCACACAATGACGAATAAATGATCTGTTTACTTTCCTAATCATGTGATCTGGAGAGTTTAAGTGTTTCTGAACGATTCCAGCCCTGCACAATTTCTAAAGCTGCAGCTTTATACAAGTAGCCCATGTAGGCTATAGTTGATGTATATAATTTATTTTAGTATGACATTATTTAGTTTTGTTTATGCACTTGTCAGAATGGCAAACAATATGAAAACTTAAACATAATCCAGAATGTCACATGGTCATAGTGATACGACGGAAGATTAGGGCCACGTTAAAATTGTTATATATTTATTTTTATTTCAAGATTAAAGTCGTAAATTTACGAGATTAAACTCGAAATAAAAAAATTTATGTGGCACTAATCCTCCATGGTACAGTGAAGACTGGATGTTATCATTATTATTATTTTTACTCTTGTTTGAAAAAGGGACTGTGGTGATTTATATATCAGGCACACTCGAACCTGCTTGTGTGCACTGAATAAGAGAGAGAGAGAGAGAGAGAGAGAGAGAGAGATGAGATGATATGGTGCATGGAAATAATTACAGGTGAGGCTCATGTGGGGAGATTTGTTCTCTAGATGCAACAAAACCAGAGAACAATCACATTGGCAGCAAGATGCTAAACAAAACCAGAATGGAATTTAAGTTTTGTATAACAGACGAGACGTTTCACTGCAAGAAATATATTCAAAGAGACTTAATAGCGAACATCTCTCTCTGTTTCTCTCTCTCTGGTCACCTGCAGATTTTACACACCTGCGACATGTACGAGGGGTATCTGGCATTGCTTTATGCAGGGTTGTGTTCCACCCCTTTGCTGTCCAAATAGGTTTTTATGCTGTATACAGCCAATGCTCGATTCAACGCTAGAGGACAATACTATATGTAGTCATCAAATTATATGCATATGTTCAGCTTTGGACTTTGTGGAAATGAACTACATTTGTTTTAAAAGTCAAAGGGTCTAAAATATTGTTGTTATTCTCAACATTTGTAACAGTATTTAGGAGATGCAGCAAACACTTTGTATGCTCACAGACCAGTTTAAGCAGAGAGGTGATTATCGTTATAGGAAACAAAAAAGTGTCAAATTTGTAATGCAATGAATGTAACAATTTAGTCTTTAAACTAAGCAAGTATGTGACTTCAATGTGTTCTATCTGGTTTCCTCCTAAACCTAAGCCAGACTCAGTCCTCTGGCATTTATTGTCCATACATTTAGTACTGTCACTTTTGTGCTGGCGATACTCTCTTAGAACATCACTTTATTTTAGCCACTATGGGCTGTTGCTTTAGTAGAATATGTGATAAGGTTTTATTTCTACATTTCAGGAAACAGCTGCATGTATCCTAAACGCTTGCAGACACAGAAAATTCCACTGAAGATGTTTTCCGATCCATCTGAGGAATGTCCAAAATTCCTCAGAAGTCAGCACTCTGACTCACCCTCATCACTTCCTCAACAATGTTAGATGAATGGGTCCACTGAATGTCACTTCAGTTGCAACGTACTTGTGGACCCCATTTGTGCAACTGGCCCATCCTAAAGGAATTGGAGAAAATAGGCTTTTCTTTCTTTTTTTATTTATTCATATTTGATATTTGAATGCAACTTAACACCTTAAAAAAACGGTTTGCCCCTTAAAAAATGTGGAGACATTACAATTATGATGTTATCATGTGTGAAGTTTTGACCAATCAAATTAGGCAATTTTACACTACCCAGCTTGTAAAACAGGGATAGGTGTCTCGCATACATGTCAAGTTACCTGCTCAGCAGCAGATAAATTGATGCATGACAGAGGGTTCTGTTATCAGGGTAGAGGATTCTGTTGATATGACCGGGGGGCTCTTATGATGGGAGTGGGACAGAGGGTTCCGTTGATGGGACAGAGAGTTCTGTTGATGGGATAGAGGATTCTATTGATAAGGGTAGAGTACTTAACCCACATTTGTCATTTAACATGTGACATATCGGGGGGTGAACAGAAATCTGGCTTTGTTTTGTAAATGTTTCAGAGAAAGATCTCAAGCAAGTTCTTTAAAAGCATAGACTACAGTACAGTAAAAGAAGAAGAAAAATGCTGGATGGTACAGCCATCATTACCTGGGCCCATCCCTTATTGGAATCCTTAATTACCAGCAATTTGCCAGATCAGCTTCCACAATACCACTTCAAAAGCAGCTTTATCAAATATAGATCTTCTTTGTGCTTTGAGGTTCTGACGTTGAAAATAGACCATGAATCACCATTCACTCCTACTCAAGTCTGTAACATGAGAAGAACAGACAGAAGGGACAAGAACAAAAAAAGAAATGAAGTTACAAAAAAAGAATATCGTTTGACTCTGTGAGAGGTCAGTACAATATACCTACCAAGGATCTTCACAAATATACAAGTCAGGCACAATGTATTGAAGAAGGTAAATACCCTAGATTTATTTAGTAGTACTCATATGCTGGAAAGATTTGACTTGGATCATAAAACATGAATATTTTGTATCAAGCTTTTAATCTGAGTTACAGAGTTTGGATCAGGATAAACTTGCTTCCTCAAGAACATCATGGTGTACGCTGCTGAAGGTGGCAATAGATGTTCTCCAAGTTCTCAATCTGCAATAGATGTAAGGAGATGCAGTACAATATCTTACATAATGTTTATATATCTCAATATGTTTATAGTAAGTTGACAACAGGAGCTTCCCCAATTTGTCCCAAATGCAAAGCAAATACTGGAACTACAATACATTGTCTTTGGTAGTGTGAATAAATGCAGTTAATTTGGAAGGCAGTAAGTGGAGAAACTAGCATGGTGATAGGACAACAACTGCCTCCCAGGCCACTTCCACAGTATGCCAACAGGACATAGTTCAATTTATTTTAACGTTGGCTAGGAAGGCTAGTATGACAACATGGGTTGGGGATGAATCCCCTACTTATCACTTGTGGAAATCTCTGGTATCTGATGTTGTGACTTTAGAAAATTTGACACACTGTACCGTAGGAAAGACTCATCTCTTTAAAAGAAAATGGGAGAAGCCTTTGAATCTTCTAAATGCTAAGTGCAGCTTGTCATAATGAGCACTGCATGGGTTTATCTTGGTAATGTACCACATCACTGTTAATCACAACTACTATACTGGTAGATGCTGAATGTGACTCCTGGACCGACTATGTAAATACTTTGTTCAACTGCACTGAGCCGTTATTGTTTTATCTTTTAAAATCAATAAAAAGAATGTTAAAAAAAGAACATCTTATAACCAAAGAAAAGTCGGAATGATGCCACTGAAGCTTCAAAGTTGGATTCTAACGTTCGGTTTGTGTGTTTTTTGTTTTTTATTTGCAACAGAAAGGGTTAGATGGTAAGATAGAAAAAGGCTGTCTCTGCAGTGTGTTCTTAATTCCCTTTTCTCACACTTACCCTGCAGCAGTTATACACACATATTACAAAATCACTCAGACTCAGGTCTCAAACTCCAAGTTAACTTTTTGGTTTTACTTTTTGAATGTAAGAATGTACTGTCTACTTGGTGCTCTTAAAATGTACTGTGTTTGTGTGAACATCAAATTGCCTTGACTTTCAAATGTACCCAACTTCAACAGATAGTTGCTTCAGTTGAAAACAATACACTTTGACTCTGCTCTCTTAAATCATTTTGGGGGCGTAGGCCTACATATGAAAGACATTTTATGTCCACCCACACAAGAGTGCGAGAGACAAGAATGTCCATCTTTTTGTAAACTTTTTTTCCTCTTTTTAAATCTGTCTTCAAAAACCCTTGAAGACTATTTTGACGACTAAAAAATGTTCGACCTTGGGGATTTGTTATGCTTTCGCACAAACAGTTGATAACGTTTACAGAATTAGGTTTTGGTCACAAGAGGTACTTTTTACAAGGTTTTGGGATCTTGTTGTCATTATTCAAATAATAAAATGTAAATATCAGTAAAAATGTTGACTGTTGATTGAATAAATAAATAGCAAGCCTTCTCTGTTGAATCCCAATTTTTGTTGTCTCATACAGCCACTCAACCCTCTCAAGATGTTCTGCCAGCCTCTGAAGGGCACCATTGTGATTATCCTATTTGTTCATTCTTTTGAGAACAATTGTGTTTTTCTGATTATCAGAATCAGGATAACATGAGTCATTTAGAAGGGTAACCACGATTGTCCACCCCTTGCTACTCTCTCTAGTTTTAAACAACACTTCTCCAAAAACAAAGTGAAATCACTATCCGAACAGAATTGAGATAAAGAGGATGCAGACAGACAGAAGGTTAACATGCAGGGAAGTGACCTGATCAATTAATTTCTGGTCAGAGCCTGATGCAGACAGCAGCAGGTGTTTAAGGCTCTAAATGTTAATGAGAACAAACAAGGGAGTGTTTGTGTGTGTGTGTGCGTGTGTGTGTGTGTGTGTGCGTGCGTGTGTGCGTGTGTGTGTGTTTAACAGAGCAAGTATTATTCTGATAATGAAGGGCTTAAAATGGAAGCATGATTGTACAACTATTATCTGAGTGTTAATACTCTCAACCTCAAAGTGTTACTGCACAATCTGTACAATCTTGCAGGGGTGGGGGATCAAAGTGTAGAGTGGTCTCTAATTGATGAAGCCGTGTTAGTTTCTTGTATTTAAAAAAGAAAATCCATTCAGAATAACATAGAACATTGTGTATCTTTGGTGCGGTTATTAGTGCACCAATCATAGAGTTGAATAAAATGTTCTGGTCAAAAATGTGAAATGGACATATTGGACTCAAAATGTCATATCACTATTGAAAACACATCTTTAATTTAACATTCTCCAATTTGATGACCTACAGTGTTGGCTCCATCACTGGGCCAAGTTCTCCTCATTTTAATTTTTTAGTGCAGATCTTGTTAACTATATTCTAACCTGCTCAGTTTGGGCTCTGTATGCACACAAAGTTATTTTCTATACTAATTTCCGTCTTTATGAAGAGAACACATCAGGGAGGAGTAACTCTGTTGCAGTATCTCTGCCGCAAAAAAGCAAAAAAAGCTTAATATATGTCAACAGGTTGGTGTTCTTAAGAGGCATGACGACTTAGAAAACTCTCAATTGCACACGTCTGTATTTGAATGTTACAAATAATAGATTTTTTTAAATAAATCACCTCCCCTGATGGCCTGCCTGCCCACTGTAAGTGTGTTTTCATTTCATCACCATCATTTAAACCATCTCATCTTCATTGCTAGAAAGCTACGATTCATGTGAGGTCCAACACAACAGCCACAATCTTTTACATCTCTCAGATCAGCGACAAACAAACAAATCTAAGAAGAATACATCTTCCTTCATCTACCCTTCACAAGTTGTCCAAGCTGACATTCTTTTGGGGCATGAATGGACAAGCAAAGCCATACTCATCTTCTCCTAAAACATCAAAGGCAAAGAGATCTCATGCCAACTATGATCAGTTTCTGTGCAGGCTTACATTAATCTCTTCTCAGCACTAGTTCATCCCCAGGGCGGCCCAAAATACCAGTTATCACAGCAGCTTTGCTGACTCGTGCTTTTTTCTCTTTCCAATCATTCAGACACTTTGCACTAGAATCTAATCTGTATCTCATATATCTTAAAACATTTCCAGCTACAATGCTCAACAAATTCAACAGCGGAGAAATCTCTAATGCCTTCTGAAGCAATCTTCCACAGTCTCTTCCCGATTGTCTTTCAGCCCATCCATCTGGTTGGAACTGTTTTAGTGCAAGATATTATTTCTCCATCTGCATATCAATACTATCATTCATTTAATCAAAAATGTCTACTTTATCAAAAAGATTAAGCCGTCTACCATTCAGATCAACTCTTTCTAATCGAAACAGGAAAAGAGGTCCATTTTGGTTCTACAATAATCCATGCAGCTTCACACTCACACAGGCATATCATCAGAAGTATATTAAAGTCATTAATTCTGCATTGATGCATCATCCATAGCAACCAGACCGATCCAATCTAGATTACAGAACAAACCAGGTCCTAGGACATTAGTCATTTTATCTTTCTTACATTACCAATTCCCCCCAACATATTACATTGTTCTCTCTGCTTCAGACCACATTTTAACACTAAGTCAATTTAAAATAAATTATTTTGTAGTTCCAGTTTGGGTGGAATTACACTCCAAACTAAACCCAAACTCTGAGTCACCCTCTTCCCAGTCTGCGGTACAATAAACCCTTTAAAACAACATCCTTGCTCTTCCTTTATTCTCTCCTCTGCATCTATGAATCTGCCTTTAATCTCAAAACATCCAACTTTAGGACAACAAATTGTTATGTTGAGAGTTGCTTGCTTGTAGAAAAAAAGAAGAAACCTTCCTTGGTTTATTCAAAAACTTGGTTTAGCATTGTCAAAGTGCAGGCAAAGCAACAGCTTTTAGTACAGCAGTAATTAATACAAAATAAAAAGCCTCAGGTTTCTAAAGCTTTTGCCACTTGAATGTGATAGTATTGCATGTTATAATAGAGCATGTGACAAACCGTGTGTGTACAGTGGTAACCTGATTACCTTTTACTTCCTGCTCTCTTCAAAAGGTGTTTCTGCAGCAATTGCTTTCTATGTAGTGATGTGAGTGAATGC
The DNA here is from genome assembly GCF_963930695.1 of Labrus bergylta. Lineage (NCBI taxonomy): Eukaryota > Metazoa > Chordata > Actinopteri > Labriformes > Labridae > Labrus > Labrus bergylta. Next base: position 11,479,979 of record NC_089204.1, on the reverse strand, counting down.
GTCTTAAAATAACACTTAGCTTTTAGAACAATAGCACTCATGATACAGTTACAGTCATGCCATTTAGTTTTCTGTCCAGTTCACAGACAGATATAGAGACAGTCTGAGCACACATTGACTTTCAACGAGAAGGTCATTCTCTGGTGCAAATAGAAATAGAAATAATTAAAGGCTGAAGACATGGAGGGATGTGAAACAGGTTTCATTTCAGACAGAGAGAAAAAAGTCTAAAATTCTATTTCCTGTAACAGAGAAAATCAGGGTGCAGCCTTTGACATTTTTGAGGAAAGTTGAACGCCAGAAAAAAAAGATGTACATCAATCAACACCAAGGTCTGTTTGCCCTCCTTTTTCAGATGGAGGGAAAACCAATTTCACCAGCTTATCAAGAACCTGCTCAACTACTGTGTGGGTCCATTAGGTTGACCTTTATTTCAAGCCCCAAGATCAGACTGTCAGTGAAGATGGTCTTCAGTTATGTGATGCCATTATTTCTCCAAACATTGGCAACATAGAGGATACTATCCCCAATGATTTTTTGAGGAGTTCCATGGTGTAAAGAACACTTGAAACCAAGTCTTTTAAGGAGGGTGAAGAGACTACCACCCTTGTTCTAAAGGGCTTTCTGTTTTACAGGTTGGACTTTTGATCTATGCTGAACTTTAGTTACTTTATTGTCATCCTGTACCCAGAAATCAAAGAGAATTGATGCTCTAGGAGCTATGCAATACCAGCCCCTGTGACTGAAAGAGTTTGAAAACACTAGCACATCCCCTCCTGTCTGCAATTTGTTCTCACTCCCACTGATCCCTACCTGACCTGTCATCTGCACATACACCTGCTCCCTAATAGATCATTATTTTTGATGTATGTGCCTTCCGGAGTGCACTTTGCCACGTTGTCAAATAAATCTTGTAAAACAAGATGTTCAGCTTTTTTCCTGCTTCCCCTGGTTTGTTTGTGTTGTTTGTCGTTCATGTATGAATGACGCTTTACACTACTACTGTCAAACACTTTCTTTAAAAATATTGATTAATCACTGAATTGCAATAGTTAATCGTGAAAAATCACATTTTTAGCATGCTTAAAATTCCATTATTTGGCCTTTCAACACTGTTTTTAAGTCCATATTAACAATGTCTGGATTTGGGAATCCAAGGCACGCACAGAAATGTCCTGACCTTGACATTCAGATTCATCATTTAAATAAGTGCTGCACTGTTACACCAGTGTGTTCTGAAACCATAACATGGAGGAAGGAGACAGCTTCAAAGTGCTTATTCTGTGAAATGCAGTAATTATTTTACATTTTTGGAAAAAATTAACAATGTTATACACACAGAGAAATATGCAGGCGTGCATGCACTAAAGGGCTCACTGACATGATCCAATGATCCCCAGTTACTGTAATGCAACAGCATTTCTACTTTTAAGGGTTTCCAGTTTAGTTCCTTTCTCTGTTTCATACAGATCCTGTGTGTATGAGTTTAATCCACAGGTCTGCGGCTCCAAAATAGTGCTCTGCTGGCTTTGGTAATGTGGTTTGCCAGTCTGATAAGCTGCATGAGTATGCTTAAATCGTACATGGTACCTCAAACTCAAAGTACTTTGGTGTTATTTAGATTATTGACACAAGGTGCATATTACTTTTAACTATCTTGGAGTTTTATAAGTTGAATAAACCAATTTAAAGCACAATGGATTTGTAATTTTCCATCATCGCGGCTGCAGGAAGACGCTGCAGCGGCATCTCTACTTTGTTAAATCTGGGGGAACCTTTGGTTTGTTATTTTGTGTTAAGTATCGTTCATGCATCTCATTTAGCCTTCAACGGTGTTCTGTACAGTTATCCGGTTATAATTCTTGTTTCTTTATAAAAAAATAAGCCAACACACAGCTTAAGGTGAACATAAAACATTTGTCTTTAAGCCTGTGTGAGCAGTAAGGTCTGACTCTCTAGTACATAATGGTTCATATGTTTTTAATAAATAGACACATGACAAATCTGTCAGAGAGATAGAGGAATGGTACAGGATTGCTTTCTCTGTACACTACCTGTCCTTTTTAGATTTGTTTTTCATTCAATTTTCTTCTTTTTTTGCAAATCAAGCCATTTGTACACAGTTTTTCTTTATAGAAATAATAAATCTTCCATTATAGGACATGTTGAGGCCTCCACATTCAATCAAGGCTGTTTCATTCTATTTACAAAGTCCTTATGGAAGGTGTTTTATTTTGAAAACTTCAGTCTGTAACGTGTGTCCTGAGTGAAAGCTTACATGCACCACCTAGACCTCAACACTTTTCATGTAGGCAGAATCTACTTAGTTAATGGAAAAGTTTCCAGCTTAAATAAAAGGCTTCCACTCTTTGAAGGCCGCAGCCTAAACATACCAAGCTCATCTCTCTCAGTCATGTTCACTAACACGTACACACTGTAGTAATGCACTCTGAGTGCAAACAGCCGAGCATGTCGGAGACACCTGTGGTGGTTCAAGGTGTCTTGCCCCTCCGTGGCCCCTAAGTGCCTCCACTCTGTTTCAACTGCACCACTGACTGAAGATGAAAGGAGCAGGCACAGAGAGAGATACTGGAATAGACAAAGATAATACTGAACCAAGTGAAGCCAACACAAGCAAAACAAGAATCCATCATTTTGTTGTTATTTTACAGGACAGCATTTCTAAAAGGTTTAGTGCCATGTCATTAGATCCCTGAGAGGTTTTATTTGAATTATCTAAGAACTATATTCACTATTTAAGACTCAAAAGTCAATTTTATCATTAAACCCGCTAAGCCTGAAGTCACTCGTGTTTTGTCCCATAGAGAGGTGAAACTGCTTGTTCAAGGCAAAGTAAAGTTAAGGGTTATTGTCTAGCAGTCTTCTGTTAAATTAGTTCAAATTCCATGCTGAAATAACCAACCCAGTCATAGAATAAACCATTCTATTTCAAGGTAGTAACACAATGTTCTTTGAGCTGCTGAAAATAAGGATTAAGTGGGCAAAAAAATATTCTCCACATGCTTTGATATATTCTTAAATATAAGTGTAACTTTAGGATTATCATCAATAGTGAAGCTTTTACTTTCAACCTAGAGACTTTTCAACTCCATGGCAAAAAAGAATACAATGTTTGAATTGTGTGGCCAGTTGTATCACTTAAATATGTTAAAAAAAATTGCAAGAGGAAAGGATTAAATGGAGGCTCTGTTTTTTTCTCCAAAGTTGGAGCCAGTCCCTATGTACAGGGGGAACAGTAATGGAAAATGGACTTGAGCTTGTATAGAGACTTTCTATAGTCGTCTGACTACTCAAAGTGCTTTTACAACATAGGTTACACCTACCCATTCACACAATGATGGCAGAGCCTGCTATGTAAGGTACCCGTCAGAAGTAGCTAATCCTATTCATACAAATTGAAACGCAGAGCAACTTCTTGACCGCATGTGGCTGCAGGAGCCGGACATCGAACCCTGACCTTCCGGTTAAGAAACAACGACTCTATCAATTTAGCCACAGTCCGATGTATGTGAGAGGACGACTCCAACCCTTGCTGCCACTGCATGTCACCCGCCCTGTCCCTTCCTCATATCTCTGGTCACTCTTCCTGTCGAATCAATAAAGGAAAAGCCAAAAAATAGAATGATGATAAAAATGCCTCTCATGTAAACAACTTCTACTACAGTAAAACATTTGTTCACAGGGTCTCTTTTCCCTACAGTAAGTGACAACTTTTCTTTGCACCATTAACTCAAATTAGTCTCAGACCATTTAGCCAAAACTGATTACGCAGGAACAGTTTTTCTGTTACATGGTTAGAATTTAGCAAACTCATTTCGCTCAAGTCATTTCACGTTTATTTTGAGCTGTGAAAGAAGATGGCAGGTTTCTGAGAACAATGGCACAAAATATGCAGAGAGTATCTACAGGGGGGAGGCAGGTCGTTCATCGATGATTCAGAGATTACCTGACCAGACTTCCTGAACTCCCCTGTGGCCCTCACGAGCTCCGCAGGAACAAAACTCGCTGCCTCTGTGTGATGAGCTAGAATGTCTTTCCCCTCATAGAACAGTAACTTTCTGAAGTCAAAGCTCTCAAATGTGGCCTCATATTCCACTAAATAGTACGTCACTCATAGAAGCTTCTGTGGCAGCTATTTTCAGCTATTTCCTCTGGTTCGCTGTGTTATTCTAAGCGGACCGATGATTTACTAAAATATCACCAGCTTATCAGCTTTTATTGCCTTCTGCTTTCACATGAATTCCTTATTAATGACTTTAATTTTCTACAGCCTAATAAAAAAAGACTTTAAAAAATAAACCCTAAGGGTTGTGTGTGAGGTGGGGAGTTGCTGATAATGGACCAGAGTCTCAATAGACTGAACTATTTCAACCTTATTACAGTAGTAACCACTTTCCCTTTGGATTTAGTTTTTATTAACAACTTGATATCCTGCACAAACCAACTTTAATTACTAACATCTTTCCATTTCTAAAAGGACTCCACATTTCAGCCAAATGACTGCTTACTGCAGTTGACTTAAATTATGATTACAGTAATAAACACCACAATCTTTCAAATACATCGGGAAAACGTCACTTTTTTATTAGACGTTTAGTCATAATCAGCTATTTCATTGAGCAAAAATGATAATATAAAAGGTTCGTAACATCATGAATGACAGCGCCTTTGACCAATGTGGCTAATGCATTGCCGTGTGAGAATAACCGATGAGGAACAGCGAGAGCAAATGTAACTAACACTCTACAAACCCAGTCGTTCAACTTTGCACAAGGCTGTGTCGACCTTACGAGTCCTAGCTTTGTTGTCTGTGAGTTAAATATGTGTTTTGGTTTAGCCGTAAGGGGTGCAGGGGTCTATCGCAGCACCATCAGCCATCAGACTCTGGCTCCAAATAACATCAACAGCTCAAGATGTCAGCACACACGTCACGATTCCTTGATGGCGTAACATTTTCCAACTTCTTTTTTGAAAACATTTTCCAAACCTAAACCTCCAACTGATGGAAAACTTAAAAAAAAACAAAAACATTGATATTCAAAGGATAAAAACAAGGTGACATTTCTCAAACCCCACAAATATCAATGTGTTTCACTTCTAAACCATGATGAAAGAGGAGAAGAAACCTGCTTTCCACTTATTGTTGCCACAGATTTTACTTTAGCTGCTAATGAAACAGACTGGTGTTAGAAATGATGGATCTTTAACCTACAAACAGAAAACCAGACCACCGGGAAGTTGATTGATTATTTATATAAAGGTATGTGTTGCTGACAAGGAGATTAATTAACAATATGCTGCTGTAACAGACTTCTTTACACATTGTTCATGTCAAAAATCAACAGTACCATGAAATCCGGTGTATAAGACACACTTTAAATACTTATTTTTTTATCTTAAAAGTTGGCTGCGTCTTATAGACCAATGCGACCAATACACCAGTATAAAACGCTGACACACGCCTTCATTACTGCGGTTACAGAAGCCACCAACAATGCGCACGAGCTGACGCAATTAAAAAAAAAAAACATCCCAATCCATTGGCTACAAGCTCTTTGTAAAGAGAATTCACAACAATGCTGGAAGATAACTTCACTGAACACTCCCAGTTTAAACAGTCTGTGTAAAAGGGGCTACAGTTAAGATTCAGTCACCGTCGTTTTTTGGGTAGATTTCTATTAAACTAAGGTTTAAAACATGAGAAATCATATAATACCCAATTGAAACATTTGCGCCAAGAGACATGATGTTTATGAAGTATGAGTTGAATTATTGTCTTCATTCATTGTACATATCAGTCTTTGCTTATTTTGTGTTTGTAGTTGTATTTAATGTTGTACTTTTTGTGCATAGTGACCACAGATCAACAAGTCAAATTCCTTGTGTGTGTTAGCATACCTGGCCAATAAAGCTGATTTTGATTCTGATTCTGATTCGCTGCTGCTGCTGCTGCTGCCATCTCTTAATGGATTACAAATCAAAGTGAATAAAACCTGTAAACCCTGGATGACCCTGCGAAAAGTTTCAGAACATTTAATGTAATCAGCAGATTGAACGACCTTCCATCTGGAAAGCAGAGAGCCTGATGAATAGTCATCCATAATTTGACATATTGGCAATTTCGATTATAAAGCAGAGAGGAGCCAAGTCCTTTTAAGTATTAGCGACAAATTTGTGGTTTTCTCTTTTTAATTAATTTTTCCACATACATAAACTCTAGTTTGACAGCTCTGTTCAATTTTATTTTCTATTTACACATGAACAACTAATCAGCCTGTTCCACACACATAACTCCACCTTCAGACACCTCTAGAGGACGCAGAGCCTGGCACAAAGTAGCTGGATGTCTCCCCAAATTACAAATGCAACTCAAACTTCACCTTAATTCATTAAAACAACTTTTGTCATGAAAATAAGAGAAGCTATATTTCACATTAACAAAAGTAATGATTAAAATATTAAATGGCTCACTTTAAGAAAAAACACATTTGACTTTTTTAAAAAAAAATCATAATTTAATGCCCAACCATTTAATGTCAATAACCTGTACTAACTTAACAAATCTGCTTCCATTTAAACAAGTTCAAACATTTAAAAAATAAAAATAAAAAAAAACATCCAACTGTCACAATCCTGATGTTGGCATTTTATCTGAACCTAAGGCCATAAGGCTTCTTTTCTCTAAAGAACATAAGGCTGCTCTGTGTCTTAGAAAGCAGAAGGGTTATGAAGCCTTTAATGTCCTCCATTATTTTAAATATAAAAACAGCAAACATTAATGGGATCACGTCAATGCCGTTCCTGTCCTATCCATCCTGGTGGACTTGTCCTGGTATAAGAGCTTCACTCTCTAGTCCTGCAGCTGAGGTGAACGGTGTGATTGTTTCTAAAGACAGTTCTGGGTCGTCCTCCAACTGGACATTAGCTGGAAGCAGCAGCAGCCTGTTGTGGCCCCTGGAGCCATTGGAGATGATCGACTCCTCATCGAACTGGGCGCTCATATCATCCATGTGGTCAGACCCAACGTCAATAGTGCGGGCAAGCTGCTGTGGCTGCGCAGGGACCAGCTGCTCCTTGTGGAGCGTTGTGTCATGGTGGTACGAAACGAGCTCATCGCTGAAGTTCACAGCCTCCACCGTGTTGTTCGTGCAGATCTGGTTGCAACCCAAAATGGTGGAGAAAGCTCGGCGGAAGTCAGCATTGAATGCGTAGATGACCGGGTTGAGGGAGGAGTTGGCCCAACCGAACCACACGAAGACGGTGAAGGTGGTGTCGCTGACGCAGGGCGGGTCACAGAACGGGACAGTGCAGTTGAGGACGAAGAACGGCAGCCAGCAGAAGACAAACACCCCCATGATGATGGAGAGCGTCTTCAGGACTTTAGTTTCTTTCTTAAAGGATGACTTCAATGAGGCTTCATCGTTGGGCCTGTGATGCTGCTGCTGCTGGTTCCTGTTCACTCCGAGGCCTTGGTTCTGCGCCTGCTCCGCCGCCCTCTCCAAAGAAGTGATCCTGCGGATTTGGGTCTGAGCAATCCTGTAGATGCGAGTGTAGGTGGCGATCATGATCACCACTGGGATGTAGAAGCTGATAAGTGAGGAAGAGATGGCATAAGTTTTGTTCAGGTTGGCCACACAGCTCTTGGCGATGGAGCTGGCGTTGAGGTTGATGCTGCTGTTTGTAATGTTCCTGCCACTGGAAATCAGCAGTTCCACCATCTCCATAACGTCTTTGTCATCCTCTTCCCCGGCCTGGTGCCAGTTCAGCTGCACAGGAATGAAAGAGATCAGGATCGAAAGTGTCCACGCCACCCCTATCATGACAAACGCCACCCGGTGAGTCATCTTTCGCTCGTATTTGAATGGGCTTGCGATGGCCCAGTAGCGGTCCACACTGATGATGCAAAGGTTCAGGATGGAGGCTGTGGAGCACATGATATCAAAGGCGATCCAGACCCCACAAAAACGTCCAAACAGCCATGTGCCGGTCACTTCTGTTATGGCCTCCCATGGCATCACGAGCACGGCCACAAAAAGGTCAGACACTGCCAGAGAGATGACAAAGAAGTTGGTGACTTTGGAGCGCAGGTGACGGAAGCGGACCACGGCGGCGCACACCAGAGTGTTTCCAAGCAGCGTAGAGACGATGAGTAGGAAGAGGACGCAGCCGATCAGGACACGCAGACCGCCGCTCCCTCCACCGGCACCGCCGTCGTCATCGTCCTCTTCTTCCTCTCCACCCGCGCCGTCCAGCTCCGACAGAACTTGTGTGAAATTATTCCACGTCGTGTAGTTTTCCATTTCTCGCCACTGAAAGCGTAATTAAAATGTATTTAAAGGTGATACAAATCCGCGCGTAAAGCCGCTTTTCTTTCCACGAAATGCTGACTCACAAACCATCCTCCGAGCTTTCCTGAATAATAAAATTAATCAGGAAAGAGGCGGCAGTCCTCAATAGAATTCCAGTTTGATACATTTTGCATTCAGCTTCTTTCAGAAATCCTTACTCCGGACAGCTGATGCGTAAGTCAATACCAAGAAAAAGCGCTCCTCTAGTATTTAACCACGGAAATTGAAATAATTGCATTTATTAAATGACAGATCATAAATCATCAGTAGACTACTGATGCTAATTGATCCAGACGCAGTTAAATGTCTCCACAGGGGGTTAAGAAAGGTCTATGTCCCGCTGTGTTGTCCCAGTGTGACTCACAGTGGACTCACCTCTCTCTCTCTCTCTCTCTCTCCCTGTGACGCGCTCTCACTCAAAGTCAGGTGGAAGCTGCCGCGGGGCTCGATTCCTCTTCAGCGCAGGTAATAGATTACTGTTGTGCCACATAGTGGGGAGCCTTTTGTCTTTTCACTTGACCGAAATAATAGAGAATCAATAGTTGAATGTATGAATTCAACAATAATTTACTAAAGAATCACGATTTATGTACAAGAGAAAAAAAGATTTGGCAAAGTATCGTGGACAGATTTTCCCTCGTGCGTTCCTGAGGGAATTAAACAAACAGAGAAAATCAGATGATTACATCTTTTATTCCCGTAAACATTGTTTAACATTGTTAACATTCTCACTATGGGCTTAAAATGACATGTGACAATGTCTGTGTACTGAGTTTATTTTCTTCCACAGATTCAAATATTCTCTGTCTGTGTGTCCATTGTGATAATACTTACAGGACCTGGTTGGACTCCAGACCTCAAATAAACTAGAAAGACATTAGTTAGCCTCAGGCGAAGACAGAAGTTCAATTTTATCAACAATAAAAACTATCAGGTAGATCTATTTGAAAGAAAGACAATAAAATCCCCTTTCTGATCCATCACTTTTTTGCGACGACATCAGCATTTCCATTTAATGGTTCTTTCTGCAGTATGGAACCATTTGAGGACTGTTATCTTGCTTGTTTGTTAGTTTGTTTGAATCACCCTTTAGTTTGTTCATTTGGATCCCCTTTAGCTTCAGCATAGCGAGTAGCTAGGAGAAGAATAGTTATAGATCTCATGTTCTTTTGGAGCTAATGGCAGATAATTATGTTGGCCCTCTGCTGGAGTTTTTTTTTTTACTCATACAGTTTGTTTTATTTTTTTTTAGAATATATTTTTTTGGTAAAGTCAGTAAATTCTGATTACATACCATCAGCTTAAGGGTAAGTTTTACTTAAGATAATGGAAAGAATACCAGACTACACTTTTTAACCAAAGACAGCCAAATAAAATTCATATCAAACATTCTGGTTAGGTCAATGGGCATTGATTATGGAGGGAGGGAAAAGAGTGAGAGATTCTGGTCAAAACAAGATCAAACCATTAACAGAAGACAAATATTTAGCCTTGTTGAGTGAATACCTCTGGAGCTCAATGAGACCTGGAGGCCAGCGACAGTTTTTTATTCACACACCACTTTTCAAAGTGCCCGAAGCAGAGAGTCATTTAGGAAAACTACAAGTCAAGGGTAGAGTCTGCTTTGAAGAGAGAAAGTCGAGGCATTTGTTTTCATTCATCAAATCTAAAAAGGATTTCATTTTTGTGTCTGTCTGAATAATAACCCCGTATTTGCACATCAAGCACTGACCGTGAAATAACATGTGTAAAAGGCAGTCAAATCTGTGTGTACACTCGTAGAACACAGGAGTTTGCCTTGAGTCAGAACAGCACATGTGAAGTTTGTTCTCGAAAACTTTATGGAGCCAATCACCTTTCTGAATGACCAGAGATGATAACAGATGCAAAAGACAGTTTAAAATGTGTAAAGCTGAAACAATTAGAGTAGAACATCTTCCTCAATTAGTTTCATCATTTAGTTTGAAGTCTTTCATCTGGTGAAACATCAAGTGAATGTCTCATTTAAGGCTGAGGCTGTTATTGGACCATTATTGTATTTCACAGCAGACTTGCCCTAGTTTGTAAAGCTAAATGTACCCACTAGATGGCGCCAACTGCATGCTGTTATTTTTCAACACAAATGTTCTAAAGGTAATGCAGATTGATCAGTTCTGCCTCCCCCTCTTTCATACTTTTAGTTTATATTATCTGATAAACGGGTTTTGGCCCTGATAGTCTTTCATAAGATATTACATTTACCCCTGAAGTTGAAAACAGGAATGCAATTTTCTTTCCTAGTTATTTTCCATATATTTGTTTTTCAACATCTGTATGTCTGTTGATATTCTTTCTTTATTTAAGGCTACTGTATAGAGTTCTCCCTTTGTGATGATCTTGGACAAAGCATGACAAAGCACAAAGTATGTGTCATCTCTTTGTCTATCTTGACCTTTACATGTAGGGGTTACATTACATATTTTCAGATAAAAATCTCATCCTGCTAGCTTTGAAAAGTCAAAAATCATATTCTGAGAGTGTTAATCGTAGACAATCTAAACAAATGCTGTTAGGCAGCATGCTGTTGGTTGTCCTGATGACACCGTCACAGTGGTCTCTGTAACAGACATTTAAAAGTCAATCTTGTCTCTGATGGTCTTGATTTAATTCGTATAGGCCATAAGGGGTCATCCGTACTAATTGCAATGTCTTTCAAAAAACAGCTAAAATGTCCTCACAAGAGCTTCAATGACTTTAACATATGTCTTGTTCTTTTACAGATTATTGCTTTGTTATTAAATATTAAGTGGCTGACAAAAGCTAGCTGCAACTACCCAAAAATGTAATTAGGAGAAACATGCAAAAAATGATAATAATAAAAAAAAAACACTTACAAAATTACAAAAGCAAGAAGCCCTGAAAAGTTTTGACAGACAGTCAAGTTGTTGCTCTGTGTAGTTATCATGGTTTCACATAGGCTATATATAAAAAGTAGTGGCCTTTAAATGCACTATTTTCATCATCGTCCAACATAAAAACATGATCGCTTCTTCTCTGCTTTGGCTTTTCATGTGATTTAACCTTCATGCCAAAAGTAAGAGTGAGCACAGTTGAGGGAAACATTTAAAGGATTTTCAGTTTCACAAGTCCTCTGAAGGCATCAAAACACTGATTACGAAGGTGCCCTGGAGCCTTGAAATGAAACTGTCCTCAAATGAACTTTCATAAAACTAACTTCCATAAACATGAATAAGTGTTTGTGTACCTGGAGATCAAAGTCATTTCAATCTGTGTGTGTGTGTGTGTGTGTGTGTGTTTGTCTGTCTTTACGTTTGTACACAATAGCATATTCAACGTTTATTACGTTTATAACTGCGTCTGTGTGTGTGTGTGTGTGTGTGTGTGTGTGTGTGTATGTGTGTGTGTGTGTGTGTTTGTCTGATGGCATACCTGCACATACCTGAACATTATGCCTTTTTTACAACATATACTTCTTTGTGGCTGCTACTGTACACTTAGTTCTTAGTAATTAATTTGTACCTGTATGCATGTGTAAGTGTGTGTTGGCGTGCACTTTGTGGCAAGGTGAAGGCAGTCATCTCTGACGCAGGCGGGTTGTTCGGCCTGGACCATGGCCCATCTCCTCCTCACCTGTCGTTATGCCCACTGGCAGATTTGGCAGCAGCTGTGGGTTCAATGCCGAGGTGAATAGTTAAAGCTCTAATCACTGTTTTTGGAATGTTGAGGGGCGGGGCTGGTGCTTAGAGTAAGTGTGTGATGTTTGTGTATACATTTTCAGAGTTCTTTGTGTATATCATTTTGAGTGCGTGTGTCTCTGAAAAAGTGTAGCTTTTAATTTACCCTTGATCGAATTCGATTGTGTGTGTGTGTGTGTGTGTGTGTGTGTGTGTGTGTGTGTGTGTGTGTGTGTACTATGGATGGTGTGTGTATGGTAAGGTTGAACTTGCATGAACACACCTCAGCGGCTTCATCCAAAGGTTGAGCGTCTCTCTCTGTCGGAGGCGTCTCGCTAACATAAACAGAGTGTTGAAGTTAACAGGGCGCGGCTCACCTGCAGCTAATCTGGATAATTAAAAAGAAGATCAAGAGAAACTGGATTTATCTTCTCTGTAAACTATGCAGAGCTAGGAGGCTGTTAGATTACAGAGCGAGAAGAAGTGGGTCATTGAAAAATAAACTTGTTGTTCATTTTAAAGCACAGTCCCATTGGCTGCACCAACATTTCAAATCACTACTGACTCATATGTTAAACATATTTTACTCCTTCCAGATACCAAAGTCTGAATTAGTTTCAGTTCATAATAAAAAAAAAAACTTGTAGGGACTTATTTTACATCAGGAGGCGTATCCATCTCTCGGAAAATGGTCACCATTTAGTAAATAGAATTAAAATCAACTTTAACATTTTAAAAATTCTGAATTATATAGTCATTAGTGCCTATTGTCTCAACGAATAATTACCAAATAACAAAATAAATAACAAAACTGTCTTCATCATGTTAAAGTTTGTTTGATAAATCAGTCAACAAATCAATCATTCTGTTTTTATCCATTAAGCAATGTGTCCACTATTGAGAAAGAACCTGACTTCTCTTCTTACCTTTCTATTGAAAGCACAGAGGTGACGTCAGAGATTTCAAGTAGAAAATTTTAACCAAGAACAGCAAGCGCAAACCTGCGCTGCGCCCAACTCAGCGGCAAGGAGCTACACTCTTGTACGGAGCAACACAATAGACAATGAATGGGCTCGACAGCGGCACGCAGCGGCCATCGCATTCTACCTGAAAGGCCCTTTAACACCGTGTCCTAACAGCACGCGAGTGTTACATGTTGTGCAGCAACAGACGCTCACTGTCCACACTGCAAGTGTTAAATATTGGACGTGTCATCGTATCTAACAATATGTAGATTCCGGAATCAGGGGCGTTTTCTCTGCTGTTTAAGAGGATATTATTTAACTATTTCCAACCTTATTTCTATCATCAATATTTCCTTATCATTTATTTAGCTCCTGTCATGTGTGAGGCACTTTCTTCAATGTTCCACATGCAGAGATAACCCAGCCTTATCAAGTAAACTTGAAACTAATTGATTTAGTTGACCATATTCATCGCTGACATACAATCTGCAGGAAGCTTGCCACAGTTTTCAAAACTGTAAAAGCTAAGACAGGAACGAGTGGTATGATGATAAGAAAGGTACCAAACAACAGTGAGTTTGCCTACAGTACATTATCCACAGCTTGATGAAATGAGTCAGTGTTCTTGTTCACTGTTCTTACATTATGCCATGAAAAGCCATAAACTATGATCATTAGATAACCCACGAAATTAAGAGGCATTTTGGAAGTCTTACCTGAAGTTGAGGGAGTCTGATGTACATTTCACAGGCAATGTATGACACTGAGAACAGCTGCTCCAGCGTAGGTAACATAAAGACATGGTCTGGTTTAAACACAAGACAGTAATGTCAACCAGGGATTTTTCCAAACAGGGACTGAGGTCCCATTTTCAATAAAGATCCTTTATTGGATCATGTTATTAACCCACAACATGATCCTTTTCCTCATATTAAAATCAGTATTATTTACCAGATGTAATCAAACAGACTATTTTAGGTAAACCAGGTTAAACCTGAAGATCAACGGTAGTTTAAAGCAGGCCGATCATGCAAAAGAAATTCCTTCACAAAACAGTAGTATTGGCAATTCACTACAATGGATACGATCATATTGTAACCAGATTGTTAGGATCATGCATGCAAAACTATACGTACATTTTTATAGAGAACCTGAGAACTTAAAGTTGCACTATGGAGTTTTGGTAGAGAAATGTGAAAGTTGGAGAAATGTACAAATTACGTGGTGTAAGTTCATAACTCTATACACAAACTGTCCTCAGAGGAAAATTTGGTCCCTGGAACACTGTTTGAAGATAAAATGTTATGCGAGAAGTTATGGTGGTGGGCCCCGAACAGTGAAACCGTAACTCTCCTGCAGGGACCCATTTGTTCTTTGAATAAAGGTTGTGTATTTAGTTCAGAAAATATAGCTATAGTTGTTTCACTTTTCCAACTTTCAAATGTCACAACAAAATCTACATAGTGCACATTTAATGGTCAACCAAAGCGAAAAAAACAAAAACAAGAATGAAACATGGCCTATAGTTAAATAACTTAATGTATGGTAAAGAATCAGAGCGAAAGGTTTCAAAAAATGTTGTCATGTTTGTGTGTTTTTGCCTTAATCTTATTTACCACATTTAAAAGACACAAGTGTCAAAGAAAAGATGTCAGGGACATCGTTTCATGAGCTTAATGTATCCATAAGTTTGAGTAAGAGGTATCAAATAAAGTCAAAGGCAAGTGCAACAAGTCCAGAAAACAAAAGAAGTAAAACTAGTTAAAGGGTGACCCGCTGCTGAACCTCAGCAGAATAATGACCCAGAGGAACAAGTGTGTGAGAGAGAGTTAGACATGTTATCATGATCGCCATGCTGGTTTTAGATTTTATCTTAATTTTCGGGGTTCAGGTCTTTTGCAGTTAATAGTTGTTGTATCTGCGATGTTGGCTTTGAGTTTAGAAAACACTTCATTGTCAGGATTTTAGGATTATTATGTGTTTCCCTATTTAGGTGAAAATCTATTCAGGGGCCAAGTGCTGCAGCTTCAAGTTACTCTCTCATTCTCATTTAGAGAATAAATGAAGAGAACAAGAGTAGCTTAAATTAAATTAGTCCAAATACTCTGATAATAATCAGTTTAAATGGGCTGTATGGGATAAAAGTGATCCATGTTAACACCTCAGTCAGAAAAAAGCAACCGAAGAAAACACTCGCTTTCAAAGGGGGAATTAAATCCTTTTTAACCAAAAATAGAAAACCAAGTTTACAAACCAAATGATAAGAACTAGGCTTATAAAAGAGCTCAACTTAATATAACTTTAAATCAACAAGATGAAAACTAAGGTATGAACTCTAAAAACAGACCTAACACAATGAGACAAAAGGTGAACTTATATAACACAAGGGGTAGACAAAATGGATGCAAAATTAACTACATACAAGGAAAAACCAACTAAACCCAAATCCCTGACATCACAGCACATGATCTGCTCCAATTAGCTGGCTTCAGCATAAGATCGTGGTCTGCCCTTGGCCACGCCTTTTGCCCAGACCAGGAAGTTCCCTCCCCAACATCCAGGTAACTCAAAAGAAATAAATAATGATTAGTTCAACTGAAATGAGTGTTTAATCTTACAATGTATTAACTGTGCACACTAAATCTGAACAATGCATGACTAAATGCAAAACTAAACTTATTAGTGTGCAAGCTGTTTGTATGGTTGACTGCTAAATAAACATGTGCTGGTGAACAACTAATGAGGTGAGAATGTGGATGAGTGATATTACCCCTGTGTGGTACTGGCCATCACAAGCGGACGCAGCAAAAGAGTCCACTATGTGATGCTATAATGAGAATATTTGCCTATATCAATGCTACGTGTAGTTCGGCCGAATCACAATGTCGACTAAAGAGCGGCGAACAAAATACTGACCAACAGAAAACGTAATGCAGCCGTTTAAGTTTAGTTAATGCACTGACTCCAGTCACAGTATATAAACCTCACCAACTCCTCCCATCGGCTCGAGGTGAATTCTACCGAGAATATCCTGCTGCGCTCTCACATCCGCACACGTCTGGAAGTAGAAGCTCCAGTTGAAATCCTAGCGAAAAATTTGGCTGTTTGCGTTTTCTGCAAGTGTGAAAGCCCGGGAGGCAGACACAGTCTGTATTTTTAAGAATAGACTTAAAACTTTCCTTTTTGATAAATCTTATAGTTAGGGCTGGTGCTGGTGTAGACCAGCTCTTAGTTATGCTGCTATAGGCTTAGACTACCGGGGGAACTGGCACCTTGAGCTCCTCTCTCTCTCTCTCTCTCTCTCTCTCTCTCTCTCTCTCTCTCTCTCTCTCTCTCTCTCTCTCTCTCTCTCTCTCTCTCTTTTAATAAGGCAGTTTTTTCTTACCACTGTAACTTTTGCTGCTTTGCTAAAGTGCTCATGATTCATAGGCCGGATCTTTGTAACATAGCAATAAGTAAGGTTTTTACCTGCTCTTTATAACATAACAATGAGTAAGGTCTTTTACCTGCTCTTTTGTAATGTTAACAGACAAAGAGTAAGGTATTTTATCTGCTTTTTGTAAAGTGTCTCGAGACAACACTTGTTATGAGTTGACGCTATACAAATAAAAATTGATTGATTGATTGATTGATCACTTTCTCTTCAGCAACTACAGATCTTTGCTGGCTGAACTATAAAACATGCTTTTACGTCTACGTCCTGGAAAAGATTATTCTGTAAAAGTACAGAGTGAGACAGAGACAGAGGTCTGTGTGGATAAGATGTCAGACTCGAGTCCTGAAAATTAGCAAAGCTATCAGGTCTGACTGTGATGTGATGCCAACTAAATCTTTCACAGATATTATAAGAGAAAGTGTGAAGGGTCATTGAAAGCACAACTTTGTTGCTCAGATTGTGCGTGTAGTCTAAGTCAGAAACTGTGTTTTAAATGGAGGGAAACAGAAGAGCATTCATAATATTTCCATTCAAGACAGCTTATCAATCATCATTTCTGCTTCAGTTCATCTATGAACATGTGTCAATGAATGTGGTAAGACATAATAAGGATTCTGATGAATTCTGTAATATTTATATAATATCCAAGATGGCGGATGAATCAACAGTCAGACGCTTTGGTTAAAGTTTCTTCCTTTTTATTAATGCTGCATGTAATTTGACATATTTGCAGTGTAGATAGAAGAGTGGAAAACAACATGCTGGCAAGCAGAGTATATTATGAAGCAGCTTAATTACATGCATATGCGTGACAGTTAAAGTGATGATTGCAGGATATAGATATGTCATCAACCCGACCCGCTCTCTCACGGTGAATTGTTTGGTATATTACCTAACCTCATGCAGAAATGTTATGAGGGGGCTGGCAGGAAGTCCTGATAAGGTCAGGGTGAAAAATATGGCCGTCTGCGTTCCCACCTGCAGGTCACCCAGAAAATGTTGGGAAATTCTTAGGAGTTATGTGCATGCAAAGACTATGAAGGACCTGTTCAACAGCAAACCACTGTTAAAATGAATTCCTATACCTCAATGTCAATCTCGTAGAAATGGAGTTAAAGCATGATGACTTTAGTGTCACACTAAAAAAAAGATTTTTAACACGCTTCACATGTTGCTGCTTAAAGGTGTCTGCACGCATCGGCTAAATCAAGGTGTGCTGAAACGGCACACTTGCCAGTTACAAAAACTTCATGTAATTCTCGTTGGTGCCTCTTTTTTCAACCCAGCACCGTAAGTGTTAAAAAGACGTCTCTCTCTCTCTCTCTCTCTCTCTCTCTCTCTCTCTCGCTCTAAAAGCTCCCAGCAGCTCTGAGGGGATCAGAGCTTTCAGACCACTTGTTGCTAATAGAGGGATATTTACAGGAACAGAGAGAGTGTAACCTCAGGTCACTGCACACAGCAACAACACTGACACAAAGACAGACAGCCGGCTCTGCTTTTACAGCAGGGACAGACAGATACAGTGCAGCGCTCATGTAAGCTTTGTTCAGACAGGCAGCAGGTTCAGAACGGGTCACCTCTGTTTTCAAACATATCACACAGAATTCAGATCACTTTTTGAAGAGTTTCACAACTCCTTCTGCAGTGAAACCCCTCAAGTAAGCTACATGTTTGCCAATGAATCAGGTGTCCTATCAGCTGTAGAGTACCTGCTCGACATATCATTAGATGGTGTGTGGCATGATGTGAGTCGGTTCCAACCAAGATAAATCAGAGAACAGCAGAGCCAAAGTATCAAAGTTAGGAAATAATTATCAGAATGTGGGTCGGGCCGCTGTGGCTTATAGAGTCGGTTGTCTCTCAACCAGAAGGTCGGGGGTTCAATCCCCAGCTCCTGCAGACATATGTCCCATGTTTCCTTGGGCAAGATACTTAAACCTGAGTTGTTACCGCTGCCTCTTCAGCGATGTATGATTGTGTATGAACGGGATTAGTTACTTCTGATGGACACTTTCCATAGCAGCTTTCAGTGGTCAGGAGTCTAGAAAAAGTGTTTTACAAGATCAAATCCATTTACCGTTAATCCAACACGTCGTCATAGAGCAGATTTTCGTTTTTTCAAGTGACTGATAATTTTTTTATAATTACCTTTTTACAACTGGGAGCAGATTTTGTAGGAAAGTTTGCAGTTTTGTAAGAAATAAAGCAAAAACATGTGAACACAATTAGGAGAAGATCATGGTCTGCATGAAAATAAATATGCAATTTCTGTAAGTCAAGTTACCAGACAAATGTGAAAAGTCTTTGTTTAAATCTAGATATCATTCCTGTCTTCCTGTACAGGCAGACTTCTAAAACTCAGACTAATAACTTTGATTTTTACAGTTTTTCTCATAACCAAATACTGAGACATTGCCAACGCAGCAAACCAGCTAGCAAAGAAATCATGTTTAGCTGTATTATAATGAGGTTCATTGCAAACTTTAAAAATACACACAATCCCAAACTAAAGAGTAAGTTGTCACTTTGAAAGTGTAATTAAATCCATTCATAAAAATGAATAAAATCGAATGAAGACTGATGTAACAAAGATGAATAGACACCTTGTGTCACACTGTTAGTGCTAGCTGACTACAAAAAGGACATTTTATACATTCCTGAAGGGAAATTCTGTTTTCAAATTGAACATGCTAAAAAAAACATACTGCAATACAGACTGAGCTACAGCTGCCAAACTTTACATGTTTCATAATTCTCACACACAATCTTTCAGAAAAGTTAACAAAATCAAAGACCTCAAGGCAAAAACATTACAATGATGTAAAATGTCCATAAAAACTCCATTGTTCCGGTGGGTTTTTGTTTTCATGTTGGTTCATTGTTATCAGTTATCTAATTCAGAGGCTTCTGAGTTATGATGGCCAATCATAACAATTTTAAGCCGATGAAAGGATGCTATTAAAACAGAACCAGGGCCTGACCGGGTTCAGCTGGACTGGGCTAAGTTCTGGGGGAAGGGACTGCCAGAGCAACAAAAACATGTTATGTGAAAAATAAAACGGATAAAAAAAACGGAACACTGATCGAGTTAAACGTCTTGTGTTTTCAACTAAGCCCGGGATTTAGGGAAACACCAGCAAATTAGCCAGATCAACACTCCGGCAGTGTTTGTTGTCATTCCAGAGCCAGTTATGCCTGGTGCAGCCTCGCTGTAACCCCACCGCGGTGACACCTATATCGGCATTAAACAAATGCTGCAAGGTCCTGACCTCTCCATGTTTGGATTCACAGGCTGGGAGCCCAGACAGCCGCTCTGCACTGCGACGCACGTATCAACACAAACCTCCAAACAGGAATGCAGCAGAGGCCTGCTTCACTCGGCCAGCATGACCGTGTGTGTGTGTGTGTGTGTGTGTGTGTGTGTGTGTGTGTGTGTGTGTGTGTGTGTGTGTGCGTGCGTGTGTGTGTGTGTGTGTGTGTGTGTGTGTTCATGTTGAATCTGTTTCTGTCTCTGATATGAACACACAAAAAACTGTTTGTAAGAAAAATCTCTTTACTTAACAATTTGTGGATCATACACAGAGAGGAAGTCAGCGAGAGCAGAAAAGTCGAATAAGAGCAAATTCACAACATCCAAAATCCCCAAATCCAAACAAAGGCCAAGGAAAACAATGCTGCAAAGAATGAAAGAATGAAAACACTAAGGAGACAATGACAATCTTGCAGGGTGGGAACACAGACGTGTATATATACAGAACAGGTCAGAATAATTGCAGATGAGACACAGGTGTGTTTGGGACAAAAAGCGGGATACAGAACAATGACAGGAAGTAAGACTTGATATGATTCAAAAGCTCCAGAATACAAAATAAAACAGGAAGTGAACACAAAACACATTATATGAATATGGTAGACTAACATGATTAGGAACTTGTGTTGTTCAAATGTTTTGCCAATTGCCAAAAAACTGTTTAAAGAAAGTTCTGAAAGTTCAGTTCTGCTATCATAGATGAACTCCTGATAATCACAGAAAAAAACACATTATGCTTTAAAAATAAAATACAAATCAAAAATTGTTATAAAGATGTTTTTTTTTTGTTATCAGTCACATTTAATTAACAAGAGAAGCTTTGCCCATCCTCTAACTCTGCTAAAGACTTTCACATTAAAACAGAAGTTTATGTAGTTCCGTGTATTTTAACACATTGAGGATTCTGTATAAAGAAGCTGTTAAACAAAACCACTTGAAAACAGAAACTAAAGGTTGGTTTTGTACACTGCGGCTCTGATTTTCTTCTTTAAGCCACTTGTTACTCTCATTTAGCCATTGGTCTCCTTCCCATACCTGCTGATTTTCTTCAGTCAGGTTGGTGATTTTGCTCTCTAGAAAGCATAGACTTGTGCCATTTCATCTACCTGGGCTTTCAGTTTGTGACATATTTGCAGTATTGATCAGCTTCCTCTGAATATTTAATTTGAAAACATTGCTTTAAGCTGAAGATGTCTCCAGTAAAATCTATTTGTATACACTTTAATAAGCACTAACTGATTTGCTTCAGGAAAACATACACTTAAATATTTGTGCTCACTCAAGGCAGTTTACTCTCGAAGTCATTCAAACACTAATGGAGTGTCATGCAAAGTAAACATCATCACACGATTGGGAATCACTTTTTTAACATGCAAACCGAAGAAATCTGGGATATTACTGCTGATCTTCCAATAACAAACAACCCACTCATAGACGCCTGGTTAAACCAACAGAGTATTTTCATTTACATTATGAGGAATGAATCTACAAAGTCATAAAGTGTCTACAAGAAGTTCACTGACAAAGTTATGATATTAAATGTCATCCCCAAGCGATTTAACCACTTTAAAAAAAGCAGTGGGTTGAAGCTAGGAAAGGACCATGATAAATTTGATTCAAGTATGAGAGCCTTTTTAAAGTTTTTAAGAAGTAGAATATTTTCTTATCTGTAGAAACGTTGGGATTGAAAATAACCCGGGGACTGAGGGATGTCATCTTCCTCCTGAAGGACAGACACAGTCAGAGACAGAGAGAGAAGTGTTTCTAAAGGGCTGAGGATCTGTTGGTCATATTGGTGTGTTGTGTGTGTTGTTTTTTGTTGTTTTTTTCTGCTTTTGTGGTTGTTATGGTGTTGGTGAAAGTAATGATGTGTTACTGTAAACTTTAGAAAACAGTTTTTTGGAAGTTCCTTGTAAGTAAATTGGTCTCCGTTTCTTATCAGGCTACTGCAGGCTGGTCATTTATATTCAGTGACTATGCTTTCTACTGTACTGATCTATTCATTAAACTTTGTTGAGATGTATAACAAGTGGAAAGTGACACCAATGCCCCATCATTACTTGTCTATGAGATGTATGCATTTCATACGCTGCTCATATGAAGCTCTTTCTTTACTTCACTGTCTTTACATTAAGGAGCCATTTTTGCACAGGCTTTCTTTTTTCTCATGAAATACTTATACAATCGTATGTTAATGTCTTTATTTATTTGCATTTTACATCCTATTTTTCATGGTGAATACGATTCCTGAAGAGCCCCACTTCTTAAAAAAAACGTTTTTTCTTGTTTCTTATAACTTTTCTGCAAACCAGCAGAAATGCTACCACTGTCTTCAGTAAGAAACATAGAAAAAATACATCTAACATCAAGGGCCCCATGCGGTGACAGTTTTTATTGGCCCATTTTTGCACCCCCAGCTACTCTAATTTTTAATTTTAGGTTCCACTTTTCTTTAATCCAGACTGGCATGCTTCTCTGGTGTTTAAAGATATAAAGGTTAGGTGATGTGGTACTTGAAGAAATTTTTTTGAATACATAAAAATGTTGAAAACTGGAAAACAATACTTGAAAAGAATCAACAAGAACAGAGGATTTAAAGATGCTCCTCTTCTTAAATTCTTCCAGTGTGAGTTTGGTCTGTGGTACAACCAAATATGAGACAGCTACAACAGTTGCGGTTATAGTTGAGGGCGGATTTTACTCAGTGGTATAGTTGGTCATCTCTCAACCAATAGGTTAGGGGTTCAATCCCCAGCTCCTGCATGTACAGTACCCATTGGACAAATATGTTATTGGCAACCCCCATTTGCTCCTGCTGCTACATCTTGTGAATGTGTATAAATGGATTAGTAAAAATTGATGGAATAGCAGCCATCATTGTGTGAATGTGGTGTGAATGGGTAGGAGTGACCTGTGGTGTAAAAAGCGCTTTGAGTAGTCAGAATAGACTAGAATAGCTTGCTATAGCTCGCTATTCTAGTCTATTTACCACTTACTATAAAGCTGAAAGTTCCAATCTCACAAGTGCAAAACCATAGAGTAACAGAACTGTCAATCACAGTCCACACCCACATTGAGGTCCAATCAGGCAGAATAAGTGAAAACACCTGTGTGGGTGGACCCTGCGTGTGTTGTGGGCTTTAACGTTCATGTACAGACAGACTTTAAACACATACAGTAGAGTCACTAATGCATGAGGACACAACAGCACAAACACATTCACACTCGTACAGAAGGCTTTAATGTGCTGTTTGCTGGGTGTGGTGCCCCGGCAGAGTTCATGAATTAAGTGAACTCTTGAACTGTACTCTGGTATGTGGCAGAGAGTCATTCAGACAACCAGTCAGTTAAACTGTGCAGGAAAAATCTTTGTCTCAACAAGTCTGCTAATAAGACCTCAAACCGTACTTTAATAGATAAAAATAAACATCTCAAGAATCAGCTCCTCCAGTGTGGAAGAGTTTTTGGGACTTTTTGACATCTGTCCTGCAGACATTTTTAGGGAAATTGCAGGAGTTTGTTGAGCGTTGCTGGAAACAAAACATGTAGATCCTCCCTGCATAAGTCTATGTCTATGTCAGTCCTTCCACTCATCAATCCCTGAAGAAACCGATAAATCTGTCAGTCAGTTGCAACTTCTTGTGCCTTTCTAGTCCCATTCCTTCTCTATTTGTTTGCAGTTCTTTTCTCCCTCTATATTTATTTCTATTCCTCCAATGTTTATGTTTCTTATTTCTGCCTTTCTCCCTCATTTTTGATTCTCTCTTTTTCGTTTTGGCCTTTTTACGCTTTTATTGTAGATATAGGACAGTGGACAGAGTCGGAAATCAGTGACACATAGGGGGGTATGACATGCGAGAATGGAGCCACAGGTCAGATTTGAACCCGGGACACCAGGAATACAGCTTCTGCCCTAACCACTAGGCCACTGGCGCCCCGCGATTCTCTTTTTTCAACTCATTATCCACATACTGGGCACTGTGTACATTCAAAAGTAGTAGTCAAATAGGATAAAAATTACCTTTGACATAAGTCAGTGCTACAAAATGGCAAGGCATTGCATGTCAACATACTGCACACATCTTCTGCTTTAAACAAACCAGGTTGTGATCATATCTAAAGGAGTTTATTAAAGTGCTGTCATCTTCAAATTAGCACACTTGATTGTATTGAGAAGTCTTCCCTCTCATGGATACAAAAGTATAGTACACTTGTCTTTTCCTCAAGGTATTCATAATGTTATATTTAGCTGTGTACAAGAAAAGTGATGGACAATAAACCTGGACCTGGAAAATTCAGATTCATTCACAGATTTGGTGGCAGTTGCTTGAATCCAGTTGGCCCAGAGGAACTGTCTTAATGTCTTAAAATCTGAATTTAACTGCTAAATAATTGCTAAATAAGAGCCATAAACGTAACCAGGAAGTTTGTGTGAAAATCGTTTGCACACTCAAAGCTGTTCAGAGGTCATGGTCAGCCTGAGGGGGGCCAGTCTTGGTCAAGGACACTGCAGCAGGGCAGACAGGGATTTGAACTTCTAACCCCCTGCCTGAAGCTTCAGACATAAAGGTGAACTCCAAAGTGTCCGAAATGAAAACAGGGTTGTTTTTCTTCTGTGTCTGACCTTGTTTCTTTCTGTCCTTGTGTCTGTTTCCCTGAATTCTGTCTGCAGGCGTTTTCTTAGCCTGTCCTCCTCAAGGCTGAAGACTGGAATGCTGACATAACAGATGTTGTCTGACAAAGCCAATAATTATCTGCTGTATGGCTGTATGTCCATACCCGTTTTACCTCCTCCCTCTCTGCATCCTCCTCCGCCTCCTCCTCCTGCTTCACCATCTAGGCTTCCTCCAGCTGACCCCTCTGCCCCTTAAACATTTACCCCTGCCTTTGTAAATGAAATGCCTTAATGGCTGATCTTACAAGAAAATATTCATATATTCATTACAAAATAAATAACCTGACCTTACTTTGTTAATTGAACCTGGTGGATCACCACAAAGCTCTACTGGCATGAGGCAGTTGGTAAATGTTCTTCTTATAACTGCTCTTTAGCCTCATTTTAATAATTAAATGCTCTCACTGTGGTTGTGGGTCATTTACTGAAAATGAAGGTAGATGGGTATCTTTTGTCCTCAACCAGAACCAGGTGAGGAGGTCAGGCTCAGGTGGTATGTGTAGATTTTTATGGCAAATGAGACGCTGACGAAGAATGATCGATGAAAGTTTGGTTTTTGTTCCTCATCATGACTAAATTAAACAAACTGATGGATATTCTGCATTGAATCCAAGTGGGTTTGACAAACTACTTCTCAACCAAGCAACAACTTCTGGTTTAAAATAAGAAAGCTAATGCTGAGTGCTAGTGCAGTTCCCCAAGTGTCCACTTCAGGCTGGCTGCAAAAGCCTTGGAAGTCTCGTACACAACCCTTTGAAATACCCATTTTAACAGTAAATAATAACCATGTTTAGAGCCTGGTTCAAAAAACAGTTAGGTCTGAATATTTATGTCCTGCCTCAGCTCCGCCTCTTTGCCAGTTGACCAGAAGTTAGTTTGAGGAAGCATTTCCTATAAGGTGAAGGCCTTCATTGGGCTTCAAAATTGCACTTAAGACACCAATGGATGATATCACTAAGACAACATCCATGTTTCATTCAGTCTATGTTTTCAACAGAAATGCTACAGCCTTTCTATTTTAGTAAATAGTGGTGCACAAGATTTTAAACAATCTATATTGCACACATCATTGATGTAAGCTAAAGTTGTTGTCTTGTTTGGGGTTAAAAAGAGGACTGTATGATGTTTGTTGGGAGTCAGACACTGTAAGATTTGTTGGTCAAATTGGCCTCAGTTCCTGTCAGGAATTCTAATCCCCTCCAGTAGCAGGAATAGCAACTATATCATCAAAAGCATCAGGGAACATGATGTAGATAAACAGGAATAGGCCAGAAAAATGTGTGAACTGCTCAACCTAAAAATATAATTAATTGTCTTTTATTAGACTCATTACGAACAGTCTTATGTTTGGTGTGATCCCAGCTCAAGGGACAATTTTAAGGAAGATGTTGTGTTGTGACATTGTGTTGATTATTTAAAGCAGAGACAAAAAAAAAAAAAAAGTACAGGGACCAGCTAAATATTGGTTATGTTGGATGGCAGTTATACTTCTGCAATACAACAAAAACAGTGACATACAGTAACATGTTTAGAGTCTCTGCTCGCTAAGGATAGCAAAAGAGCGACTGTGCAACAGATGAACTGCTAGTCATGTTTGACAGCTGCCAAACTTTAACTTCAGTTCATCTCTATTCACAACATCACACAATGAAGCCCTGTAGGTCTCATACACTGACTCAGCACAATGATGGCAATGTAAACTTTCAATTACAAGTACAAAAAAGAAAAACCACCAGGATTTCAGCATTGTGGGTTTTTTCCTATGATAGCAGTAGTGATGAAAATAGACTTAAAGAAAACACAAGCTGGACGTAAAATATCTGGTCTCACACACACAGACATGCACAGACAAGAACACACACACACACACACACACACACACACACACACACACACACACACACACCAGCTGGTTGGCTCTGTAGCTGATGTTGGCCACCAAGTGCTTTATCCACATCACCATCTGACCCTGTTTTCTCCCTCATTTTACAAATTGGTGTCCCTTATCGTGCCCAAGAACTGCCTATGAACCAGAAAACATACAAATAAGGGGAGGAGGAGAGGGGGGAGGAGAAGGAGAAGAAGGAGGAGGCCAGAGGCTGGAGGTTAAGTCTCACTGATATGACTTTTATAGCTGAAATGAACGAAAAATAGTTTCATTCCTGATTTTAAATTATTTCTGTCCTCTTCCAAAAGTTTGGATGCACTGCCGTCTCAGAAGAAGTACTTCTTGATTTAGAAATACCAATGTTGCATGTAAAAGCACATTGGTGTTGTCAGGTAGAAAACTTCTGCCAATAGTTGGAGCTAGTGAGTCCATTAATATCTATTTAGCTTATTGGTATTAAACCTGCAGCATCCAAGATCAACTTCAACACTCCCTTCAATCTGCTGCTTAAGCCACTTCTCTAAAGCTTGCTGTTGTTACATCATAACTGAAAATGAGCAAACTGCACCCATCATTAACTAGCAACTATAGGCCAGTCTCCAACAATGTTAAACCTTTTTCACACATACGGAAATCTCCTGAAAAACACCGGAGATTAGGCTATCCGGAGGGGCTTTAGGCTATATGTGAACACAAATAGCGGAATTTTCCTCTGAGTTTCTTCGGCCAGACCCCTAGTATTTTTTTCGCAGAAAGTCCAAGTGAGCTGATGTGAGAACGCGGCAGCATATTGACAGAGAATTCACCTCGAGCCAATGGGAAGAGAATGACGTTTATATACAGTGACTGCCTAAAGTGTATGCACGCAACCACTACGATCTCCGTGCACGTAATTAAACGGCTGCATTATGTTTTCTGTTCATCAGTATGTTGTTCTCCTCTCTTTTGTGGATGTTGTCATTCCATTGCACTACACATAGCATTGATATAAAGGCAAATATTCTCATTATAACATTGTGTAGCGGACTCTGTTGCTTCAGCCGCTACTTCCACGTTGTTTATTTACGTCACGTTTTACCTCAGGAAATCCCCCGATCCCCTTCCCCTCTGACAGGGATAGTCCCCCGCTGTGAGGAGCATATGTGAACGGCTAGGTCGGGAGAATCTCCGGAGCAGTCCTCCTGTAATTATCTAGATATTATCCGTAGTGCATATGTGAAAACGGCTTGAGTAAGATTCATCAAAAGGTCTTTTACAAAAAACCACACTCTTATCAAACCCTCCACAACATATAAACGCATCAGTTAGGTTATAGAGTGAGTCATAACACTAACATCTTCAATTTCGTCAATTTCTTGAAAATCTTGTTCAATGTTTGATTGAGTCTTTAAGCAATGTTTATCATTAAAGTATACTTAAAATACTTAAGTAATAATAAATAAAACTAGAGCTTATCTTGATGGGTCCTCCAATTCTCAAAAAAATAAGAAGGGGAGAACTTTCTCAATTTTACTTTGTAACTTAACAAGAAGTTAGCATTCCCTGTGGGGTCCACAAGGTTCTGTTCTTGGTCCACTACATTTACCTGATGTTACATAGTTTTACGTCACACTTTTCTTTAAAGGGCACAGTCAGAAATCTGTATTGCAGTCGAACAAAAAAGGTAAGATTATATCCATGTTATTGACATTTTCTCTGAAGCACATAGTATATCAGGCACCTGGGTGTTATCGTTCATGCCAATCCTGATTTCCAGCTTTACATTAAAGCTTACTTTTTCAGCTTTATACCATTTAACAAAACATTCTAAATGTCCTGTCCTATTCCTACTAAGAAAAAACTGGTCGATGTATAAATCTCCAGCCGGCTAGATTCCCAGTTGGAGACTAAATCCCAGCTGTTATCTGTTAGTCCTTGTTTTACTGTTAGGACCCAATAAAGTGAACTATGTATGAAATGTTCTACAAATATTAACATTTAAGAAATCAAGTCGATGCATCAGTTATACAATGCAATGACCGTTAGGTTGTCCTGTTTTGTGTTCTATCCCCTCTTTGGTTCCCATGCACCCTCCCATCAACTGACCGGGTGCTGACCTCCTCAGTTGCTGGCACTAGAGTGAACTCTGGTTCAAAACGTCGCTGAGTTCACAGTGACTGAGTGTCCATCAGATAACAACCTTGGCAAAGCTACGGGGCCCTGCAGCGGACATAATTAGGCCAGTCTGTTTGTGTCCCATTAATTTTCTGCCACATAGCTTCACCCCATTCTCTGCCTGTCAATGAAGGCGGTCAGGTGGAGGGTGGAAATGCCTGGCGACCTAAGCTGTGACCTCAGCAGTGGCCTCAGCAGTGGCCTCAGCAGTGGCCTCAGCAATGACCCCAGGGACGACATTGTCAGTTATGTCTATAATGAGGTCGTTATATGCTGATTGTCATCAGTGTGCTATAAATACCATGAATACTGCCACTAATACTAATGCAGCAATACTGGGAGTATCCAGGGTATGACAATTGTTGAGGGCTCATTCTGGGTCACCTTTGAGATATCCATAAAGTATGGATCATATCTTTAACTGAGGCTTATGGGAATCTTTTTTGGGGTTATTGGACAATAAATCAAAGGTCTTAGATAAAACATTACTTACTTAAGTTCCCAACTTACTTAAGTTCCCAAACCAAAGGCTCTTTAAACTTCCCCACTCTATTACACTAAAAGTGAATTTAATTATGGCTCTTGACAGTATAAAGAGAAGGATTTTGACTCTGCTCTTGTAAAATTAATTTACTTATGTCCAGTATGAGTTTTTTTCAAACACTGTTTCAGTCAAAATGAATAGACGGCCAATCTGTATCCTGCACTGAATTATTTTAACAATATGTTTATGTGCTGAAATGGATACTCATTGCTGAAAGTTTTCAAAAAAATGTCAAACATCCTTTTTACATTACCATTTTAAATTGTACTGCAATTTTGTTCTTAATTGTTTGAATGCTGTCCCCCTGTTTGATTGTCAATATTCTTATCAATTACACTCACGTGTTGTGCCAACAAATGTTATGCTCGTCTGGACCCTGAAACAAAATTCTAAAAACAGGATGTAACAGCACAGTAATATAACCATCATTAAAAAGTAAAGATCCAATCCACAGCCGAACAGTCACTTACAGATTTAGGGTGCAATAGTTGGCTTAAAATGAAAGTGCAAGGTTTGTATTGCAGAGGGGACAGAATGTTTTTGACACAATTTGTCCCAGGCGCCATTGACTCTTAGCGCCTCCCAGAGGGTAATGGCTGGATGTGATCACTGTGTGTGGGCTAATCACAATCACTACGTCCATGTTATGGTTC
The DNA here is from genome assembly GCF_963930695.1 of Labrus bergylta. NCBI lineage: Eukaryota > Metazoa > Chordata > Actinopteri > Labriformes > Labridae > Labrus > Labrus bergylta. Next base: position 11,450,311 of record NC_089204.1, on the reverse strand, counting down.
AGACCACACTGGTGTAGCAGTAAAGCACGTGTAAATCTAAAAGCCAAGATCATGAAGTAAATTTCTTAAATTCATTTGGTTCCCAAATAAAGACACTGGAAATAAAACAGCTTTGAAATGCCAAATAAGTGAATTTTAGACATGTGATTTAAAAAGCAATTAATCATGGCAAAATATTGAGACTTAACGATTTATCACAATCCTTAAACAGACCAATTTTATTCTCTATCTTTTTACAGTTTGTTTTTTAAATGAGAATTTTATTAGTGAAAGTAAAATTCAAAACAATTAGATGACCTGCGCGGAATCCCTTTAAGGGTTTTGAAAGATTTGTTGTCTTACCTGCTTTTCACTGGTTGTTTGAGGATACTTCAAAATCTTGCAGTGAGGCTGACAAGAGGTTTTGTCTGACTTTTGAACTGATCCAAATATTTGCTGGTATTTGACAATTTAATAGCAAGTTATGCAGATGTGAATGTTAAGGAAATAGAATAAGGAAGTCATGGATAAGTGGTTGTTATTAAAGTATGAATATACTTTTTTGGTTTGCGCATGAATTCAACAATAACTCTGTGAGTTTTAGCAGCAGACTTCCTGTTCACTGTAGTACTTTACTTTGAAATTCTAGAGAAACCCTTCCATAAGTGAATTGCCTGTATGTAGCTTTGCTCGGATTTGAGTTGGTTACTGTTAACCCAGTCCCAAACTACTCCAGTTCTCAGGGTCATGGGTTGGGATGTTAATAACCATGGCCCACTAGTTGTTAAAGAGGGTCAATGTTGATGTCAAGTCATTATAAAAAATCCAAAGGTTTGTTGGGTGAAAGTGGTGACTCCAGTTGTTGCTGTTTGTTTTAAGGGCATACATTAACATCATGATCAACAGATCTGCTGCTCTTTATGTGCACTGGTAAGGATCCGAAAAGGATGTTGGCCAGAGTCTGGTATGCAAGGAAAATGATCCCACCAGGTTTCACATAATGTGTTTGAAGTCTATCTATCTAGAAATGGCATCACTAGATGCGAAAACTACAAATTGATTGCATTTTTTTATTTTTTTATGTATATGTCACTTCAGGAGCCAAACATCTTCAAAACATTTCTTAAGAGTGTATAATGTAGTCGATATTGTCTGTGTCATTGAGATAAACATATTTTTCACAACCTAACATATTATTTTGAATTTTAAACCTTTGCTAACTTGTGGGTCTTCTCTAGTGCAGTGGTTCTCAACTGGTGGGTCGGGACCCAAAAGTGGGTCAGGCAGCTGTTTTCATTGGGTCACGAATATTGTCTGGGAAAACAAAAATGTGTCAAAATGCGATGAAGCACATGTTTGTTTTGTTCTGTTTCTTTGTCTGTCACATGTTTTGTACCGCCTGAGATCCAAACTCTCCAACTTTTTCATTCAGTAAATCTGATTGGTGGAAAAATATCAGTAATTTGGGTCAGGATTTTCACGAAGGAGTTGGTGGTGGGTCCTGAGACTAGACCAGTTGAGAACCACTGCTCTAGTGTAAAAAGTGATTAGTTACAGACTGGATCTTATTGTAAAACTAAGCTCAATTTACCTGCATGAAACTCAAATAGTTATGAAGTATTAAGACAGGATTTGATGTTCTAATATGAATATTAAATAAAAAGTAAAATATATCCTTGTTAAAAGAAAGCTATGACACAATACTTGAACAACAACTCATAATGACAACTGTGTTTATCATCTTCTAGTTTACTCTTTACATCAACTGTACAACAGCTACATCGGACACACTGTTTACATACATACAAACATACACAACGCAACAACTGGACAAGTATATACAGACTCCTGAAAGCGGAGAAAGTGCTATCTCCTTCCACAAATCCATCCATCCATACACAAGATTTCACAGCGCTTCTGTTAGAGCTTCAAGACCAATAACAGTCCTAGAATTAGACCATTAAAACAAGAATAATAAAACAATAGTAATAATAATAATTAAAGAGTTATTTTTTAATATTTGCTGCTCTAAATAATAAATGGTTTCTATGCCCTAGCAGTAAAACTTAAAAGATACCTTTACATTACAGGTTAGTGTCTCTATCTAGTCATAATAACTGCACAAGTGTTTAAGATAGAGGAAATGGTCAACAGAAATGATACACCTGCATTTTAAATACAGCTTATTCATAATGCTACTTCATTTGATACACACATAATAGCACTGTATATATTACATTCATATCTAAAAAAAAGAAAAACATTTTGAATGGTTTTGATCTTGATGTAAGGATAGTTCCTGGTTTGAGGACTTATGTGTCAAAATCAAGTGCAAGTTCCATAAGCTTAATTTTTTTTCCCACTCATTGCAAAACATGAGGATTTAGATCACTAGACATGACTGGCAACTTTTGTTTCCCCCTCAGGCATTCCACTATCCATATCCTTGGCGCTAACGTGCATCCAGGGCTTTGATCACTGGCAGTTCAGAAAGGCAGTTCCAGGTTATAAGACGCTACTAGACAGAACTGAACAAGTAAAAATCAACAGAACACAGATTTGCTGAACAGTCTGTAAAGGATGTATATAAACCATGTTGAGACTGGATAAGTTTTACCAGCTTCCTTTTTTTCTAGATTTTCTAATTGCGGCTATAGAAAGTATTGTAAATGTAAGTAAAGTCGAATAAACAGCAAAAATAAATATCTCTTTGACGAGGTACAAAAGTTAAAAGACCCAAAGATTAGTGAATTGTAGCATCTGTTAAACACTTTGTTGTGATATGTATCGATTTATGCAGAATCTGTCTTGATATTTGGATTTGTTATGACGTAAGGCCACACATATGAGAATGTTTTATAGTAACTGAAAAAATTATAGATAACATTGTTGGAAGATAAATATTATTATGCAATCTGTCGAGCGGGCACATCAGCAGGTCAAATCTTATGTTTGAAAAAAAGCAAAGCTTAAAGCTCCAGTGAGGAACTTTTGGTTTGAGTTGGTTTTGGTGCCCCACTGTGGACATATTAATGCCTCTTATCTCTTTCCTGATTTTTTCTATACATATGTAAGTAGTCTTTGTGTCAAAGTAACATCTTTCTGCTTTCTTGTCAAATGGATCACTCATTGAGAATCTTTGCAGTGGAAAATGTAAATAATAGCTGTTTTTGCAGTATGCAGTTCATCACTTCATCTGACACCTACCCTGCGGCAGCAGATTCAGACATGAAAAAATAAAACCACAGAAATAGTCTATCTCGTCACTGATGGTCACGTTTTGCTTTTGTAGCGCATGAAAAGGCATCAGTTTTAATTTAAAATCTGTTTCATAACTCGCCAAAAACTCAAGACATTTAAATAGACCTGATCTGTCGTTGATAAGCACTACAGCTCATACAATGACTACAAATATATGTGAGAGAAAAGCCGGGATTCAAACCCAACAGTTGTACATGTATGGTGGTTAAAAATATGCTCGTGTACCAACACAATGTGGTTTCTGAGGTTGGGACCAAATCAGTGAAGATATGATGAGGTTTTCCAAACCAGCAATGTTCTTCATGTCTGTCAAAGTGAGAGGGGACCTGAACTGAACAATCAGGCCTGGGGAGGTGGATGTGTCTCTTTTCTTGGGCTCGTAGAGTTTATTCAGAGGGTCAGTTGGCCTCTTGAGTGATTTTTTTTTCCCCCGGGGAAGCCATGTGAGTTTGTTTTTTGAATCTAAAGGGGCTTGTTGTAAGTAAAATTCACATGAAGCCCATTTACCGGGTGCACTATCGGCACTGTCTGCATTTTGGGAAAGTTCTCTGTGGCCAGAGTCCATTTGCAAGTCCCAATCAGCTCCACTGCCAGAGTTTTTAGGATGATCTGAGCCAGTTCCTTCCCTACACAGCTCCGCACACCACCACCGAACGGCACGTAGCTGAACCGAGCCGACCGACTCTCCTCGCGCTCTGGGCCGAACCGTTCTGGATCAAACAGCTCAGGGCTCTGGAAGACCGCTGCCGTCTCATGGGTGTCCCTGATACTGTACATAACACTCCAGCCTTTGGGGATCTGGTAGCCCTGTGAAATGAGGAAGGGGTCAATAAATAAAAAAGTCAAGGAAGGTTCTATTTTCACAAACAATAGTTTTGAGCATCTTTTTGTATTAAAATCAGTTGTGGATCGTAAAATATCTTGTTGTCTCTTTCCAATAAACTCAAAGACAAGGGGGAAACTACAAAAGGAAACAGAAGAAATGGAGGTGACGTGGAAAACCTGTTTTAGAGTGCTGTTTAACTTTCATTTATGACAAAAGTTAAAGTTATATATTTTTGTATCACTCGAAAGAAATTTGAATCTTCATCTTTACATTCCTTCATCCTATAAAGTCAGACTTCCTTATAATCTCATCCCAATTAAGTCTGCCAATTAAGGATGTGCATGTTTACCCTTCAGAAAGTCACACTTCAACAAACAAACACAATGACGTTCTCGATACCATAATTAAATACCATAAAGAGTTGCAGAAATCGTGACATGTGCTCTCCTATAATTGCTCTGCGTGTCAACTGTCTTTTTCACCACAATCTCTGTAAATTGGGGGCACACTGAGGACAAGGAAGGCCCATTCCAGGGCACGGGATAAGGTCATGACGGGTCCTGTCAGGCAAGCAACACATAAACTGAGCAAAACATCAAACTAAAGCAATATCTGAATTGAGACTATTATTCTAAACTTGACATTTTGAAAACTGTGGGCCCTGAATGCCAAGGAGTAATTTTAAAGATCCTGAATCTGTATTGCTTATAGATTAACAAAATTGCCCACAATGGCCGAAGGGGAATTAAAAGAAAAGCTCACATCCCCATATCTACACAAAATGTCCCATGATGCCCTTTGACAACTCTTAGAGAATGGGCCTGAAGTTTTTGAGTTTGTCTGTGGGAGTTTTGTTTATTAATAAAAATAATGATAATAATAATTAAATTCAGACAAAACATGAGCCTATATAAAAAAAAGGGTATATTCCTGCAAGAGAGTTGAACTTACGTCTAATTCAAACGTCTGCAGGGCTGTCCGGTAACCACCGGAGACTGGCGGCAGGAAGCGGAGAACCTCTTTGACTACACAGTCGACATAGCGAAGCTGGCTCAGCTTGTCCAGGCTCAGGTAGGGTATTTGAGAATGGGACTGTGGGAAACCATCACTGTGATTCTGGAGATTCTGGCAGTCTCCGTTTAGCAGGCAGGTTATCTCGGTGTCAGCAGCGTCCTCCTCCTTCTGTTTGGTGACATCAGACGGACTGGGACTGCTGTGGGATTCGTAGCCGAGGCCCTCTGCTTCCAGCTCGACTTTTGCTCTCTCCACCACTGCTGGATGACGAAGAAGCTGAAGGACCAGCGATGTGGACGCGCTGGCTGTGGTGGAGTGAGCAGCGAAGATCAACTCTACTGCTGTTTCCTGCAAGGGGAGAAAGGAATAATTGGAGTGGTCAAATTACATTTTATTTTACAGGTTCAAAAATACATTTACATACAAATGAACAGCTGTGATGGACTAGACAAGAAATAAAAAAACACATTGTTGGAAACTGAGAATGTTTATACAAGGTCAAACCATTTTGAGCCATAAAGAAAACTTCACAAAGCAGGGCCTGACTATTGATGTTTTAATGATGGGGGTTTGTTTTTGTAACTTTTAGTAGTACATTTATCACTGAGTCAAAGAGCTCACATCTTAACCTGGAGCCCTCAAGGAAACCTAACCTCGCTGAGTCAAGTCTTCTAAAAACATCTGTAGCATATTTACAGGCTCAAAATTTCACCCGCCCAAAGCTCTTTTCCACCTATCCTTAACAACAACAACGCTTAACCTTCATTTTTGACATTTCCAATTCCACCTCACCTTTGAGCCACTCACTAATCAGTAAATCAAGCTGAAAATTGGTCAGAATTCATCATTAAGTTTTGTACATCAGTATCTGGATCATTTGTAGTCTGATCCCATCATAACTACGTCATTCTGGTACCTTGAGCTCCTGGATGCTAAACTGGTGTCCGTGCTCCTTTGCACTGGACAGCATGTAATCGAAGGCATCGTGGTAATCCCCATCAGCCTGCGGTCGCTCCGTCTTCTCCTCAATGATTTTCTCCATGTTGGTGTGCAAGATCTCTCTAGCTTTTATTCCCTGGACACAAAACATTATTATTGGTTATTATTGAATAGTATTATTTCAATTGACAAATAAAGTTTTGGATGCATCAAATTCCACATTTGGTGCTTGAATTCTTTATAATAAAAAATGTATTCAACATTTATCTATTTGTATAAATAAACAAAAATCCCAAAATTATATCACAACTTGTGTCCATTTCACTTAACTGTATTCCAGTTTTCTAAATTGAACAAAACAATTGTGCAGCAGATATAATGGTATTTTCTGTGTACTGTTTTTCCCCCACCTCCATTCATGTCCTTTTTGGTTCTCCAAAATATTCCCAAATTGAAAAATGTAAGGGAGGTTTATTTCAAAATCATGTGATGTGACATTTCATGATCCCTCATACACTTAACCTTATTTTATGAATGCCTTGAGCAGTGTAGACTGTTAAACAGGCTCCTGAATGTAGTATTGACCCTGTAGATTTGGACAGATCTGGCACCTCCAGGTAACAGATTAAAGCGTGATTAAAGTGTTTCTAAAGTTGTCTTTTATTAGGTTTGAACTGGGTCCTTCATCCCCTCACCTTGCGTAGCCCACTGAGCGGAGCATCTATTGGCAGCGAGAAGAGGTTGTTCATGAGCTGCTCAAATATTTGGGCCAGGTAAACTATCCGCTCCTCCTCCATCTGCAGACCCAGCAGGACCCTGATGGCGATACGGAAGGTCAGAGACCTGGCAGCGCTGTAAACATCGATGGCGCCCGGCTCTGAGCACCACTTGGCGATTTCAGACTTGACGACGTCCTGCAGCCGGGGCAAGTAGGACTCCAGAGCCCCCCGGCTAAACACTTTAGCCAGGATCTTGAAAGGGTTGAGGAAACAAAGAGAGGGGAGTCATAAAAAGTTATAACCTTGTACACGACAGTCAACACCTTTAAGTAAATACTCCTTAAAGAGGAGCACAGGATGGAGGAAAAGGAAAGATGTAGAAGATATAGGCGATCAGACAGGACAGGGCAGAGAGGATGGGGTTGAGTAGGATAAAAATTCTGCAATCAATAGGTTTGGACATGCACTGAAGTCTGCAAAACTAAATTTAAGGTTCTTAAAATTACAATTACAATTTCTATCAATTGTGTTGCAATGGTAAAAAGCCAGGGGCCCAAATGCCAATGCTCATAATGGCCAAACATGCCAATTAGAAACCCTTCATTTGTCAGAAATTGCACTGAAGTTGCGGTTTTTCATATATGCATGACATCAACTTGTATTGAATGAGTAACTGTATTGCACATTCTGAGACATTTTGGCTTTGCCTCTAATAAAATGAAGTTATGCATCATAGTTTCTCTTAATGTCAACTAAAGGAAAGCCACTTTACATTGCTAATGCAAAATAATTATTTTTTATTATTATTTATTTAATTTATTTAGCCTACTAAACTGTTCTGATTGATATGTTCTTACTTTTCTCTTCTTTTTGTGAAGGTCACCGATGGAGTTGACCAGGGTGTTGGGTCCCAGGATGATGCGGGTGCTCTGGGGCCACTGGGTGCACACCAGGCTGTGCTCGCCTAGCAGGATCTTGCGGATGTTTTCTGCTCCCGTTACTCTGATGACAGGCTTTCCGAGGAGGTGGGTCTTGAACACGTTGCCATGACGCTCTCTGCGCGAGATGTGGAAGTTGGATCCCTGAAGCACGAAGAAGAAAATTATCAAGGGGTGTTGCATTTAATGACAAAATGAATGTGCTCAATATTAATAGCCTAAATGGATTTATAATAATTTAGGGAAACAAATAAAATCCGTGATGTAGGCCTAACTTCCCTCTTCAAAGGTCCATCGCCTATAGTCGAAATTGTTTGTTTTCTGGTTTGCAAAATATCTCTAAACTCGATAATAGCTTTCAGTCACATTTGTTAAAAAAAAAAAAAAAAAATCCATTGGAAACAAGGAATAACTTAAGTTCTATGAATTGATTGCCCAGATAAAATTGAACAGCGAGTTCAAAAGAATGTATAATGTAGCCTAAATTGGAACCCCGCAAAAGCGCCTAACACGTCCATCACGTTCGTGTACCGAAGAGCTGAAACTGAGGAGCGGACGGATAGCTGAAGTTATCGAGAGATGAGGGGATGAGAGAGCGCATTCCTCACTGTTGAGGAGACAGAAGGAACGGGAGGGAGGGAGAAAGGTGGAAGAATTGGGCAGAAAACGTCTGTTTTTACTCCGCAAGAAGGTATTAGACAGAGAGCATCAAGTCCGCACATGTCGCATTAACAACACAACTCAGCATGCACAAGAATCTGCCTTTCAAAGTTTCCCGCGCTTCTAGATAGGCTACATCATCAATAATATGATTTTTTTTTTTTTTAATGCTCTGCAGCCCTCCGGTGTTAAGCTTGTTTAATTTGTGAAAGTAAGACAGCGTTACAGAAAAACAATAGGTTTGAAACAGGAGTCAAGAATGACATGCACAGACGCGCAAGAGGCTGATAACCTATTTTAGAACGCTTGTAAAATATCGAAAACTAGGCTACATCAGCCCAGACGTGTCAGACATCCCTCTCTCACCTGAAAGAGCCAGTGGAAAGTCTCTCCGACCAGCGGCCAGCCCATTGAGCCATTCGGCAGCGGCAGACTGCTCTCTTTGTCCCGGGTCAAGCTCCAGCGGAGGCTCCACAGCTGCCGGGTCAGTGCCAGCAGGAAGAGCGCAGAAAGGACCGAGGTGAGCGCGGTGGCTAAGGCCGACAGCACCCCAAACTGGGCCAACGGGAACATCTCCTCCGAGCTGGTCCACTTCCCAGCATCCACCTGTGCCAGGGCTTAAAGGTTCTTCTTTCCCGTTCAAACCCCGTCTCGTTTAAATGCTGCGTAAATGTCCTCCGTCTTGTATTTTCTTCTCTCTCCGGTAAACTCTGTTAAAAAATAAATGTAGATTTTTTTATTTTTTTTTGCTGAGTATGTGTTGGTTCACCCTCAGCTCCACCAGAGAAAGCAGAGACAGAGGGAATCTAAACTCTTTCTGAACTCATCTCTGAAGGCAGCCAATGGCTGCGAGCCGTTATAAGCTGTTATTACAGCTGGTTAGACAATAATAACAGTAATCATGCAGACTGGACCCCAGTGTCCTGATTCATTCAGAAATATGCAATGGAGATGCACTTCGTTAAAATGTGGCCACTGCGGGGAGGATTACATCGTTACTATTATTGTGTTTGGTTTATTTTCATCCCTGCTCGTAGTCTCGTGCCAAAAATCCAAGTTCGTTGAAATAAAGAAATAATAAAAAAAAATATTAAAGAGTTCTCATAGACTCAAGCAGAGATTATATAGAGGCTATTCTCCAACATAATCAAACAGGCATCATCCAACCTGATGGATGTACAGACTCATATCTGACTGTAGAAGAAACGTGCTTCTCATTGAGGAAACTCCCCTTCATTCCGCTGCTGCTCGTCCAAAATGAGGAGTAGCTGTCAACTATTCCAAATAGTTTTACAGGTTTACATGCGCCGGCTTGTCTATTAGGTTATGCGCCTTTATAGGTACAGTTGAGGGGGCTCAGTCACCCCCGGGCGGCCAGAGGTTTATAGAGCAATGGCAATAAATCAGGTTTTAAAAAGCAGCAGAAGAAAGGAGGATTTGAATACAGTAGGCTACAGAATGTCGCGGATTAACAGGCTGGTAAAGTAAACTATAGGTGGGGTGGCAAACGAAGAGGATGAAAGCGAGTTGTTAGTCACTTTGTTTTCCAGTTAAAGGTGAAAAAGAAAGGAAAACTTACCTCCAAGCAGCGCCCCGAGAGAAATCCGTGTGCGTTAAAGCAAAGTTTCTGTCTTCTCTTCTCTTCCAAACCTGAGACTATTACTCCTCAGTTAGCGGGCTGCTGGGGGCTTTATAGAAAAGGCTGCACGGCATGATCCACCTTCATCGGATGACGTTGGTCTGAATATGTTAAAGAGGCTCGTTCATTCACCGCGCGGACCGGAGAAAGGGGATTTAAAAAAAAGGAAAAAGTTTGGAGATCAGATCAGAGACGCAGCGGTGCGATCTGAAAGAGAGAGAAAGAGTGGAATCAGGAGAGAGAGAGAGAGAGAGGGAGAGAGAAGGATTGTGTGTGTGTGTGTGTGTGTGTGTGTGTGTGTGTGTGTGTGTGTGTGTGAGAGAGAGAGAGAGAGAGAGGTGGAGATAGAGAGAAAGGGAGAAAATAGAGTGAGAGAGAGAGGATCAGATGGCAGCGGATGGAGGAAACTCACAGGTAGCCAATCAGCCGGGAGCCGTTCAGAGTTTGGCACAGGTTTGCGGCTTCAGATCAACGCATCCCGATCTGCAGCCTGCTTTAAACTTCAGGAAGGAGCGGGGAAGAAGAATAAAAAAAAAAGAAGAAGAAGAAATGCATCCTTCTGGGAATAGAGTCTAGATGTCAGAATACAACTTTTATTTTTGCTCATTATTTTGGACACGGAGAGACAGGTGTCGAGGAAAGCATTTATAGGCTATGTTGAACGTATTAGTCGTAGTTAAACAGTCTATAGTCTGACTAACATTTTTTTGATTAGCCTTAATAAGTAAAATGTGAAATTAGGGGCAAATGAGCAGAATGGTTCTGTTATTTCGGTCATGTCGTCTTTGTTGTTTTCATTGCAGATGAATCGTGACGAAAAGCCTTTCTCATTCATGATACGAACCAACTGAGAGAGGCCAGGACTACACTTTGATGGTCACATTTATTATGGAGCCTAGATATCTATAGCAATGCATAAGTAAGGGGAACACGTTTGGATGTTCTACCTAAGGTAGAGGCAACAGTTATGAAAAACAATGACACCTGGAAAGAAAGTACAACCCAGAAACGGACAAATCTGAATGAAATTGATTTTGCAACCAAATTTGAAGAGGCCCGATATTCGCCTGTGAAGTATTTTCGAGTCTACTTTGAGTATGCCACACAGGGGGGGTTAATCCGACTTAAATCCACTGACCCGACACATATTGATGTAAGAGCCTTATTTTATCGAACTTAAACAAATGATCTGGGATCATTTCTGTCGAATATTTGCGTCGGTGAACTGAACTGAGCGCTGTTGTGGTCGAGGTGTTGAGGCCGGGCTGACTCGTGTATTTGGCTGTTTGTCAACGTTTCGCTTCACAAACAAAAGCGTTAATTAACATCCTTTGGATCTGACGCGTTCAGTTTATTGTGTGATCTTCAGGCCTTGAATTTTGGCCATTAGAGCTGGATGTGTTGATCCGGACCAATCAGCGCCACGCGCGCGCACACCTCCAGCTGTTATCGGCGTGATTTCACAGTGAGAGACTTTTACTTTTGATCCGTGTTGATTGGAGAGTTTGTTAGTGATTACGGCCGAGGACTTCTTGTCTTAACTAAAACATTGGGGTGAATGAGCTCCGACAGAGCAGGCTGATGGAAACACAGTGACACTGTTGGTTTTCACACCTTCAATTGAAAGGACGATTTGTTCTGTTATTGAGTTCAGTCACACGGATCACACTGGGCCTCATTTATCCATCAGCTGCTAGCTGCAGATGTGATTCAGGTCCAACATTGACACATGGTGTCAGATATAAAATCTATTTTTCGATTAACTTAGACTGTACATTACTATTTTGAAAGTACCAAAGCTTAAATACAATCAAGTGTAGCCATAATGTTCCAGAGAAACGTCCAAATATTGAATACAAAATAATAAAGGAAATAACATGCTGTGTATTTTTTGTTTGCTGGTTTGTTTGTTTGTTTTCTTTTCACCATATTTGGTCGTTAGGTTTTTTTTTTTCTTTGCTTCTTCATGTCTGAACTTGATCATTAAAAGTTTCCATATTTCACTCACAGAGCCGTAAATCTCCTGCTGACATTCAATCCTTTTGAGCTGTGGGGATTCCCCTCCAAGAACACGATTCATACATCAAAATAAGTCTGAGAAACATGATCTTTCATATGAGCTAATACTGTTGAAGATAGCAGCAGGTTCCGTTCCCAGAGACGATCTGTAGGATGGAAATAAACATTTGAGACTAAATATCCTAAAGACGAATTAGATGGCGTCCAAGTGAATATTATATAATAATAATAATAATAATTATTATTATTATTATTATTATTATTATTATCATTATTATTATTATTATTATTATTATTATTATTGTTATTATTATTATTATTATTATTATTATTAATAATAATAATAAAAGTAATAGAATTGGTATTATTATTTTGTTGGACTTTGTTGGTGTTAACCCACAATAAGATTTTTATTTCTTCTTATTTGATTAAATAATAATGTTTCATTTATTTTGTTGTAGCTCTGCTGCATATAGAGAGTGTATACAGTATATTCATATCATTTCATGTTGAGGTTTTAAATGTATGATTATTTTGATTGAAATGGGTGGGCCCTGACTTGTATATAAATGCAGCTTTTCTATAGATGATCATAATATAGCTGCAGAGATCAGTTTGAAGCACATTTCTAAATGAAATTGCTTTTAAAGAGCATTGTGAGATGAAAGGAAAAAAAACAGTTGCATGTTTTCTGCTAAACTTTCTCCTTCACGGTCATTCATTTTAGAAGGAGTAGCCCATCTAACATTTTTTTATTCAAGAATAATCTTGAGTTACTCCTACTTCACCTGAGTTTTAGTTTGTACGACTGTATACTCTTAACTTTGTTTTTTTTTTTTGCTCTTGATGTGTTTGATCACTTTACCTTTGTTTTGTTGTATTTTGCATTTTCATATTTGTTGTATTCTCGCAGTTAAAAGCTTCATCTATGTATTTGGTGAAATTCACAAACTATGCCTTGGCCTTTAGTTTTTGCGCCTGCTTCAAATGTAAAGTGATAAAGACATGGATGCATCTTACACTAGAAATTAATAATACTAACATAACTCTAAAATAAATAAAAAATGTGTGCTTTATTTATTTTGTTACATTAATATGATGTTGGTGTTTACTCTAACACCTGAGATGAATTTAAGCACGACGTAATGACACTTTATTCTAAATGCAAAGCTTAATGTTTGTTATTTCTACGTCACAAGCTGAATAATGTGAACATAAGGAATTCAAAATGTCTTAATTCCTTATTGAAGCATTAGCATCAACCAAGTATGCTCCCTCTCTTTTTATCATCATTAGAACTTGTGTCAGTAGATAAAAGCATCCTGCTCTCAGCAAGTTGGATTCAGACCAAACTGATGACTCAGATTCATATTATTTTCCTTTCATTTCATCCATTTCGAAAAAACAAGCAGCACCTCTCTCTCTCTTTCTCTTTCTCTTTCTCTCTCCTTAACGCCTGCCCTCCTCTCAGAGTGTTTCCTTTTTGTGTTTCCCTCCTTCTGCCTCCCTGTCTCCCTCCACCCTCCGCCCTCCCACCTCCCCCTCATCCTTCCCTTTGTGATAAAATTCAGTCCATACTTGTGTCGAGCGTTCCTGCCTGTCAGCTCCCATCAAACACAGTCTGATCATTAATAAGAGCAGCAGGAGGAGCAGCAGGAGGAGCAGTGTGACGTCAGCGCTCTCCTGCAGTCAGGTCATTCAGGGGTCCAAAGAGACGATCAGTCAAGAGGGAAACTTCTTTTTTATTAGGACTTTGTAGTTAAAGTAATTCTTTCACTTACAATAATATAACATCTCACTTTCAGCGTGGCAGTATTGATAATATTGTTCAGATTTAAGGACATTTTCCTTATTGCAGCATGATAGAATGATTAATGTTCTTCCCTTCATCAGCCATAAGACATTTAAATAAAAAATATTTTATAAATTCAATCAGCTAACACAGCTTTTTTTTTAAACTACACATCCTGCATTTGGACAACTTGCATCTTGTTATTGCCTTAGGATTCACATTAGCTGCCATCAAAGGGCCTTCACCTGAAAAAGAGGCAGAAAATCAATGCTAGAAAAATGCTTAGGAAAATCTTTAATCAACTCGAGATGATGTTCTGAACATTAAGACACAAAGAAAAATAAATAGAAATAATCACTTTTAAAAGAAATGCCAAATGTAATGATCCAATATTTGGGAATAAAGCTATAAATTATGTATACTGTGTCTTTAAATGTTAAAGGATGAAGTTGTCTGAACAATATTTAAGGAAACTTTTTTAAATGAATGCAGAACTGATCTGTAATGATGCGTTGTTTCTCTGTAAAAGAAAAAAAACACACACACAAATACACACACTTGCTGAGATTAAGATGCATTTCCTGTCCTGTTGTCCCATCACACCATGCAGCTCTGCTCCGCACACTTAAAGGGCCATTCCACTAATCCTAATCCTGAGCTTTTAAAAGCTTCTGTAATGGAGATGTTTCTCCTTTGGCGCCCCGGGCTGCTGTGCTCACAACGGTTTATTCTCCACATCACAGCTCTGGTTTCGACCTCAGACACTCTGGAGACGATGGTGACTGAGAATAAATCATAATTCATTCATTTGACTTCAAAAACAGAAACATAAGTGAACTAAATGACGTCCTCTCTTTAAACATTGCTGATGTGAAAGTTCACATAAGTAGTGTGTGTGTGTGTTTGTGTGTGTGTGTGTGTGTGTGTGTGTGTGTGTGTGTGTGTGTGTGTGTGTTTGTCTGTGTGAGAGGCCTGAGGGCTGATGAGTTGATAAGTTAAGCCTGACTTTAAAGCAGAGCGTTCCCCGATCCTCCATCTCAGCTCAGATGTTTACTTTTTTACTGTTTTCATCCCATCTGAAGCATTTACACCCCTAAAGCATCAGAAACCCAAAAAATAAAGTTTTGATCCATCTATCCAAGTAAAGGACTAATGAACACTTTTGTTATTTTCTCCTTCAGGTTTACTTGTAAGTAAAATCAATCATGTGTTAGGTATCCATACCCGAATTATATGGACACACACTTTTTTAGTGACATTGTACCTAAGGGTTATAGCTTTCTGGTAGCTTTCCTTGGTAATCTGAAAGCTGTAAAGGGAGAACCCTTCTTTTAATGATTCTTGGAGGGTAAACAGAATTAAGTTTAGGTGAAGGAAGTCTGAGGTGCTGTTTCATTTCCAAAATGGTCATAGTCTACTTATAAAGTATGGGCTTGTAATCAAGTTTAACAAAAAAAAAGTAGCATGATCACAGTCTTCAGAATCGTATTAATTAACATGAATTTCCCACATTTTCTGTGTAATTTCACCCAAATTGCAAACAGATTTTTATTTGGTGGTGGTGGCAGGAAATAAGTGCCTGAAACCCTCCAGGATTCAATATTAGCATTTAACTTTAAACAAAAGCATAACATTTTACTAACCCAGCCGTTAAGGCGTCTGGACATTAACAAGTAACAGTAACAAAACATTGCAGTCTGTTTAAGTTTATTAAGGTTTAGAACAGAAAAGGGTTTTTTAAATTCCAAAAAGTGGGGAAAATCGGGCCCATGCACATGTTTCTCTATATTGACATTCTTTGACTATTTTACCACAAGTCTAAGACTTTTGTGATTTTGTTTGGGAGAGACAGAAGCCCTGTTCATACTGTCGTTTCAAGCCACGATATTTACGTCCCAGTGACGTTTCACCTTCAATGTGAATGTCGCGGAGGCGTCATGCGGGGGACAAAGAGACCCCCCCCATACCATCATTGGAGTTAGTAACAGAGGCACTACATGGGAAAAACGGGATCAGCTGAACCAGCTGAACCGAGGGAGCACAGCACTGTGTGTGCATGTCTGACTGTGTGTGTATGAGGAGCTCTGGCTGTGCCCTGCTTCAGCAAGTCGCAGATTCAATATGAATGTACAAAAACACGATGATGGCTTAGCTTAGTTATGGCACTTTCAAATAGAGGAGTCTGAAAAGGGCTAGAGAGAGAGAGAGTACCACAGCAGAAAATAGGGGGGGCAAGCAGGATCTTGCGGGACATACATGCACACAAGCACACGCACATGCAGACACACACACACACACACACACACACACACACACACACACACACACACACACACACACACACACACACTAATCAGACACTACACTAGTGTTGGATTAGGTGTACGCAGAGCTATCAAACACATGCAAATAACAACACAAGGAGGGATCTTTATGAGTTTTGAAAAAAGGATCAGAATATTAATTTAATAAAAAAAATAACCTTACAATAAACTTGAATCGATGCATTATTAAAGCAGCTCGAAAGGCTTCTGTTAGCGTTCTAGAATTTCACGGTTTGTTCTACACAGTTGTTCTTGTAGCTCCTTAAAAAGATGCTTCATGTCTTGAAAAATGCCCTTTTTTATTCATAGTGCATCCCCAGGCTCCTCCAGAAGAGCTGCAATCTCCTCACAGCAGGAGGATTCAGGTGTGGGAAGATGTCGGCCATCTTATCAGACTGCAGATCAGCAGGTAAAGTGTTTGTGCATGTGTGTGTGTGTGTGTGCATGCGTGTGTGTGTGTGTGTGTGTTCGAGCACAGAGTAGAAAGTGCTGTAATGTAAACACTGGATGAACTGCGGCTGCTGTCAGCCTGAGGCAGCGCTGCAATGACAATCTGAAGGCTTCTCTTTGATCTGAGTCCTGCAAAATACAAGTTTGTGTTGTTGTGTGCATCTGCGTGTGTGTGAGTGAATGATAAGGTTTGTTGTGTAGGGTAAAAATGCTGATAAGTGTTCAGATTCCTTGAACTTTCTTAACCTTTGTTTTTGTGGCGTTTGAGTGCTGAGCTATAACCTGAATTGTGTGTGTGTGTGTGTGTGTGTGTGTGTGTGTGGGTGTGTGTGTGTGTGGGTGTGTGTGTGGGTATGTGTGTGTGTGTGTGTGCTTGCGTGTGTGTGTAATTAGCGTAGCTGCATGCCTCTCTGGGTCAGGGGTGTCATCTCAGGTTTGATGCCGACAAAGTCTGACAGGTGCTAAAATCTGCTTCAGCTTCACCTCCTGCTACCTGAGGCTGACACACACACACACACACACACACACACACACACACACACACACACACACACACACACACACATCACCACTCACAACCCATTTTAAAAGTAATATCTTGATCAGTTAACTCCTGCATCAAACTTAAAAGGCTAAATGTTGTCAGAGATATAATAAACCTCTTCAATGGGCCTCATAAAGCATCAGGTTATCTTCATCCCAAATACATTTTAAAAGACATCATGGCGGTGTAGATTACATGACAAGTCTTTCAATATGGCACTGTTACCACTTTTACTACTACCTTAATATCATGAAGTTGAATTTAAATTTTGGAGAAAAGAAAAAAGGACTTGGTTGCCTTTGCATCAAATGTGACAGTCGACTTCACATCTACATGTTCAATAGTCCTAGTGGCTGTTTTTCTGTAAAAGTAGACATTTCGGAAAACATACAGTGATCTCTTATGGGTCCATAAGTTTGGGTTATGCACATGAAGAGATAGCGGGGTCAGGGATGATGTCACACACTTAGTCTGACTTGTAATCAGCTGTCGATGTCACACACCAGCATGAGAGACAATCATGAAGTTGAATTGTTTGTATTGGACAGCGGTTCTCTATCTTCTTACCAATACAATAAAACATATAGAACAATAGAACATTTCATATTGTCAGAGGAGTGGGCTGAGACCGTTCAGTAGGACAGTTACTTTTTCCAACAGCCTAAAGAGGACATCAAGTTGCTTGTGTCGCAGTCCAGTCCTGCATATACAGGTGACTCAATCATGCTCAGTTTTGCTAGCAGATGTGACCAACCAGCTTTACAGAGCCCCCCAATAACTTAAAATTCGGAGCCCAGGCAGTGTATTTCAACCTAAATTAATAAAAGTTGTTAGACTTTTGTAACTTTTTTTTAAAATATTCATTTGCCTCTATGTTAACCCAACAAGATTCCAGACATTTATGTTTAATTTCAGATTCAGGCACAGGTTTGTCAATTTTCATATTTGAACAAACTCATCCTATGCCCTTTATCTGATCCTGTTCTAACCTAGTGTGTGAATGTTTAAAGCCTTGAAGGCTTGTTGTTGTCACTGCAACTTTGGAATTTATTTAAATGTCATCCACACAGTTAATTATCTTCCAATGTTTCCTACGATTAAACGAAAGAAGCAGACGTTTGTAATGTTGAGTCGTAATTATGGGTGCAAGATGAAACCCATGATATCATCTATAAGTTGTTTTTGTCTCTGCTGCTCCACAGCTCCTAAAGAACACCACGCTGCAGGATATGTTACTAGTGTTTCACAGCACTGTGATCTGTAATTGCACCACACATACTCACACACACAAATACACACGTAATGTTTTAATTAAAACCCCTATACACTCAGGCTTATCTCTCTAATCTCTTATCAGCTGGAAAAGGGACAATCAGACAGTATGTGAGATAGATCACAAAAGGCAAAGCTCACTGTAGATTAAAGCCTGATCTCTCAGTCTGCTCTAATTGTCCAATATTGTCTCATTTAGTGTTTGGTGGTAGTGGACCTTTAATTAAGTGGTCACCCTGTCCAGATGTCTGCAGCTTGTTTAGAGCTCGAAAGTGATCGCACAAAAAGTAGGGAAATGTTTGTTTGGTAGATTATTTCTTTGTTTTAACAATGCTTCTTGGTTATAAATGTCATACCGTTGGAAAGCCTGTTTATTTCCTTTTTAAATGGTGCCACATTTGTAATGAACATGCATTTGTGGGATAAGCAGCAGAGCTGAGTATGTGGGTTGCGCCCATGAAAAATTTGCCAAATCTTCTCTGCCAATGCCAACCAGCTTATTCTGCTGTTGCTATTAACTCTTGTTTTGAGCTTCTGATACCCCAGGTGCTGACAATCAGGTGCCTGATTGAACATGTGGAGGAACGTTATGTTCAGCAGTGAGTCCACATTCTGCCTGTGGCAGTTGGATCATATAGGGTGAAAGTGTGGAGAAGACGTGGAGGACGCTATGCTGATTGCTGCACCGATAGGGTAACAGCTGTTGATTGAGGCAATGTGATGGAGTGGGGCAGCCTCTCCCTCACTGGAAAAACAAGGGTTGTCATCATAGGAGGCAATCTCAATGCAGACAAATATCGAGATGAGATTCTGCAACCAGTGGCAATCCCATATCTCCACTGTCTGGGACCAAACTCTATTCTCAAAGAAGACAATGCTCGCCCCCACAGAGCAGGGTAAATCATAGACTACCTCCAGAATTTGGGAGTGGAGAGGATGGAATGTCCTGCCTGCAGTCCTGACCTCTACCCCATTGAACACTTGTGGGATCAGCTTGGGCATGCTGTTCATGCCCGAGTGACCAACACAACCACACTGGCTGACTTGTGACAAATGCTGGTGGAGGACTCGGATGCTATCCTACAGCAATGTGTGACCAGGCTGGTGACCAGCATGAGGAGGAGGTGCCAGACTGTTGAATCTGTGGCTGTGTATGGTTCTTCAACAGGCCACTGAGGCTCCAGTTTGTTAAATTAATAAATTGTTAAATTGCCAATATGTCTTGTTTCTTCAGACTTCAATCATCCAATCCACTAAATGCAGCAAACAAGAGTCAACAGCAGAATAAGCTGTTTGGCATTCGCAGAGAAGATTTGGCAAGTTTTTCATGGGCGCGACCCACATACTCAGCTCTGCTGCTCATCCCACAAATGCATATACCTTACAAATGTGGCAACATTTTAAAGAAAAATAAACAGGCTTTCCAACAGTATAAGATTTATTGCCAAGAAGCATTGTTAAAACAAAGAAATAATCTACCAAACAAACATTTCCCTACTTTTTGTGCGATCACTTTCCGTGTTAGCAGCCGTTAAAGGCAATTAAACAAAAACGCGTCATTCTGGCAGGTTGCTTTGTCTCGAGCTCTAGGCAAGCTGCAGACATCTGGACACGAAATAAATAATCTACCAAACAAACATTTCCTTACTTTTTGTGCAACCTTTTATAAGCATGTTTCATTTCCATCTCAAAGAGAAAAAAAAAACAAGAGATTTTTGTTACATCTGCTGTGGCTGATGTAATAAAGACATGACTTTGTTGGAATTCATATGGCAAAGAAGAAACGATAATCCACAACTTTGGATGTGTTTCTTTAGATTTCAGTGTGAGACTCCAAACATGGCAGAAAGTGCATCAGCCTCTGTTTAACGTCTCTAGTATGAACATAATTTAGTGGCATATTCGGTCTGCTGTTCTTACAACACATGCACATAACTGCTGATGGCCTGGCTGAGTGTGTGGGTGGGAGTTGAAGCAGAAGCTCATCATTATAGTCATATTAGCCCAAACATGCGTGTGTAACAAACAGTAAGTACTAAGATGGATAATACAAAGACTGTTTATCCTGCTGGATTGCTTTTAAAGCTGTTGATATTCAGTTATGAAAGCTTTTTATCCTGAAAACTCTACTATGAGCATCAAAAAGAAGCCATCGAGTTTTAATTTTTTTTAGCATGAACTGAAAGAACTCTTCATTTCAAAAGATTTGACCTGCACTAGACACAGACTTCCTGTCCTGGTGAAGCGCTGTCAGTCAGGGGAGCGGTTGTCAATTTACAACGGAAGCAGCGGTCTGATATTTTACCCCGTCCTTCCTGGAAACTCGACACTCCAACGAGCAGCCGCGCAGCAGGAGGGAAGAGAGAAAGAACGTTTTCACTCGTACTCTGGAGACGAGAGAGGATGAATGAAGGAGGGAATGAAAAGTGCAAGACAGGGGTGATAACAAGGTTACGTTTGTCATTGTATCATTTTGATTTTATCTGTCCGTCATCTTCTATATTTGACATTTGAAAGTGGGACCATGGCCACAATTTGATGAATTGGTGCCTTCTTTATAGGTGCAAGCCAAGATCAACCAGGGCCTGTCTGCAAAGACCTTAGGCGAAAACAAACACTCAAGTTTTAACTATGCAAACAAAGCTGAATGTGACTGTGGCTCTTTAAAACAAAATTTGTTGTGATTGTGGATCAAAACTTCGCCGAACATTGTGCAACGATTTCAGAAAATTGAAGATGTGATGATCTGTGTTTGAACCTAATGAAGGAAATTTTCTTCTTGAATCAGTAAAGTGATGTTTTCTCTGGGGTCATTTGTTTTTATCCAAGTTTGTTAAACACAGACTTTTAATAGTCATTTACAGATGTGTCTTAAAAACCACGTCTAGCTTCATAGCCTTATCTGAGAGCGTTCCAAGCTTGGTGTGCTTCTACAACATGAACTGTGTCTTCATTGACTTTGCCTTCTGCTACTTGTGCCTGACGAGTGCCCAGTTTGATGAACTGTTAGCTAGGATGGGTATCAGGATTTCTCCACCATATGTTTCAGCTGTGGAGCGGCTGTCCATCTGTCTCCTGTGTGTGGAATTTTGACAGAATAATGAAGGAAGTAACACAGAAGATTTTACTTTAGATTAAACTATATTGTTGAACTAAAAATAAACAGATTTAGCTGTTTTTCTTTCAATGACTGAGTAAAAAGGACGCCAAGATTAATACACCATGATGCAGATTTTTTGATTTTTTTTTGGCAGATCTCTCGAGGACAGGGTTAGGGTTAGCACTGATAGACTTTTTCCACACAGCATCAAAATTATTTCTTCCTGAACTTGAAAAAAATACAAGCCACCATGATGCCTATATTTTTTGTGATTTCTCAGATTCTCGTCACCTGAAGCTTTTAGGTGTTATTGCATTGACCTCTTTATATTATAATTCACACAAAAATGTGCCTACCTTTATTTTCTGAATACACCTCTGGTATTCCAGGTATCAGTGTGTAAGCCAGACACAAGACACGCTCTCACTATTGTAGAGAACCAAAAGACGAGACTCTGTTGCACCAGGACATAATTCACAAATAAAAACACGCCTACAGATTTACAGATGTCTTTAGGGAAAAGTGTTTTGAATTCACACTCTTATTACACACTATAAACAATTTTGAGACACACACAGACCTCTCCATCCCTCCCTGACCCACGTCAACACCTCTCCTTTGCCCTCTCCCTCCCCCTCCTCGTCTCTTTGATTCTCTCCTCGTTTCTCCTTGTCTGAGTCGCTATCTGTCAACAGCAGCACCCAGCAGGGAGTGAGTGTGTGTTTATATTTGTGTGTGTATGAGAGTGTTTGGTCCTGTTGGAGAGTCACAGTCATTACTTTTAAAATGTGGATTTACTTTGTCTTAAACTGAACTTTTAAAATACACACTAACATGTTAGTTCAACACTTGAATGTATAAATCACAACCAGACTTAAGCTGGCTTAGTTGTTCTGCTCATGCTCCACAGTTTCCAGGTCAGGTTTGACACAGAAGTGGGATAGTATACATTAAAATGCATAGAGGGAAGTCAGGAGGAAAACGAGATGAAGGGACCAACATGGTGAGTGCTAGAGCTTGAACCACACCGTTTTGGACAGATGAGGAGACACAGTTTATGTTGAAAGAGTTAAACTTATCAAGGTAAAAGAATGGAAGGAAAACACGTAATGCCGATATTGAATTGGTATGTGATGTAATACATCAACCAGAAGAAAGTCTGAGTGTAATAGCTGAAAATGTAGCGGAATCAGAAATACTGTACATCTGTCAAGAAATAGACTCACTCACATTGCTTGTATTCTGGGAGTTTCGTCCAAATGGAAACCAAATGTTTGTGAAGTACAACTTAATTTCACCTCTTTAAAGAAAGTTTAAAAATAATAGTTAATGTTAAAATCAGGGTGGTCAGCATTAACTAATAGGGATTAATTAAGGTAATATATAACCGCAATTAATCACAGGCTAGCTGTTTTTCATTTAGTTTTTTAACCATAACACGCCTCCTTTTCTTTGGTTAAGTCAATGTTGAAACTTCAATCAATTTATTTCAAACAGCAAATAAATTAAACTCAACTTAATACAGTACAAAATTCAAAATAAAAGCCAAACAGTTTTGATTTTAAATGCGAAAAAAATAGAAATAATAGAAATAATGGAATTTCAGACATGCAATTAAAAATGTGATTATTGGGGTTAACTTTCTTCTTAAATGTATTAATCCCTGAGGTGAAATACTGGTTTTACACATCACATACAAATATTTTGCCCTCATTATCCAATGTAGCTGTCGTCAGAGCACAACAATTCATGTATATGTCATAGGAAATCTGATATTTGGTCTTTGACAAGGCCATCAGTACTGGTAAAAATGTAGTGTTGGGTTATGGCATGTTTCCCAGTCAAAGCACCAATCTGATACTGTAACAATAAGGCCCAAATAATCGACCTCCATTGGGGTAGGAGTAACAACAGACTAACAGGAGGGAGATGGCAGAAACATGTAACGTCTGATCAGGCAGGGCAGAACAGTGCTGTGTGTGTGTGTGTGTGTGTGTGTGTGCGTGTGTGTGTGCGTGCGTGTGTGTGTGCGTGTGTGTGTGCGTGTGTGTGTGCGTGCGTGCGTGCGTGTGTGTGTGCGTGTTTGTGTGTGTGTGTGTGTGTGTGTGTGTGTGTGTGTGTGTGCGCGTGCGTGTGTGTGTGTGTCTGTGTGTGTGTGTGTGCATGTCTGAATGTTTTTATATGTGAAGTTACCGACGTGTGTTTAAATGACATGCCTTTCCTTTCCTGCTACTGTAATGCAAGGTAAAATCACACACTGGGACATATTAAGTCGTTGTGGATGCGATGTGTGAGTGTAAAGTGAAGAGGAAGGTGAGTAGGGTGAGGGGTACTTGGTTTGACCCCCAGGGCAGTCCCTGGGTGAGGGGTAACGCCAGGACTACCGGTGGTCTGCTTCCTTATCTTTCGGGGGGAGCGCCCCACTGAGCTGGCAGCCTGGGTATTGGGTTCGGGCCGGGGCGAAGGGTCGCGACCTCAGCCAGGAACAAGGGCTACTGTTCTGTTCCACTCAAGCTTTTACAAGAGACGCCTGTATTCAGAGCGAAGGGAAGGCAGCGTACTGAACGCTTCATGCACAGGGAAAGTCTTTATGTAATAACGGGAACATCCAAAGGAAAACATCCTTAGACCTGCAGGGTAATAGATTCTTTTCACTTTTCTAAGCTATCTAAAATTGGACATTTGACCAAACTGATTAAACGGTATTAGTGGATTTCTTTGGTTGATGTTCCTTTCAGTGTCCTTTGAAAATCACTTATTTGTTATTTGACTGAGACTAAATTTATCTGCTATTTTTTTTTCTGGAGGTTACACTGACATGTCCATGGTGATGCATGAAGCTCATCTGATCTGACAGTCTACATCTTTCTCAGACCTGACTTCCACTCTTTTTATTTGGTCTCATAGGGTTATGTTGCTGCTTAAATCCTCACAGTGCACTCATTCATGTTCATTCACTGCAGACCACACTGATGCTGGATTATGTTGAATACAGCCAATCCTAAATGCCTTGCTTGGGGTTGAAGTTCTCTTCCTTCTTTAATAAGGTTAGACTTCCATCTGGTCATTAAAACAAAGATGAACTTGTCAGGCATCAAGGCAGCTAAATATTTAGGGTAATATTAGCTCTACTGGCCATGGATTAAATATTAACCTCAGGTTACTTTCTTTCACAGAATGAGGACAGTTCAACCAGACAAGATTTATAAAAAATTTATAAAAACTGATCAGAGGGATGGCTATAATGGCAGCATGTTGTAAGAATCATTCCTCAATCTTTCAGCTGGCTAAACAGCTATTATGCAGCAGCCTCTTAAAGAGCTAATGTTGCATGTAGGAATCAAATGTTACCAGCAGTCTTCACATCATATCTAAAGACCCTGATGCACCAAGCAGACGGCAAAGAACTAGTGAGGGACGAAGGCCACCTGTGGTGTCGGCGCACAACGCCTTTTGTCTTGGCCAAAAAGTTGCACTAGAACACACCGCAAAGACTACAGCCAACCACCACGTACATTCTGCGCATGCGTGAGAGGCAATAACTCTCCATGCCAGCAGGCGGCGGTAGTCTGTAATCGTCATTCCATAAAGGGGAAACCGGAAGAGGATGAGGAAGAACGTGGATAAATAAACCGTTGTTGTGATACGAGAAGACAACTTTCTCACCGCTGTCGCTCAACACTCGTAATATAGATACTTCCAATCGAGAATAATGTCTGATAAAAGGTTGAAAATGGCACTGACAGGTCTTTTATTAGTGGAACAAGAATAGAAGAGGCGCTTCTGTATTTCTTCTCGTGCACTGGCTCTCCTGTTTCGCTTAGTTGAACAGCCAATCAGAGAGATTCCTACCCACAACCACGCCGGCTCACTCCGATTCAACATGTAGAATCGGCCAAAAAAAGCTAACTGGGGCCGACTGGTAGCAAGGCAGCTGGACACACCGCAAATACTAGGGGGGCGACCATCATCAATATCATCATCATCAGTGTCAGTCCCCATCACTATCAGTCAGCGAAAAGGTGGAAAGGTACTCGAATGATCCAATGTAGGTTTGTTATTCATTCCACCACAATGAGGGGACTACAGAGGGGAAGAGTCTAGCCAGAGAGTTAGGGCGCTGGTGTGAAGGTTGGACCAAGCTCATTTTATTGACAGACCGTAGCAAACGAGAGGGAGAGTAAACGTGCACGAAAGAGTTTAGGTAAGGAGGAGCCGTTCTTGTCGTTGTTCTGTAATTCAATTTAATTTCAGAAATCGTATTATCGTAAAGCTCATGTGTGGTCACCTTCTGGTAGCTGAGTTGTGACAACGTCTTAAGAGAGAGGGGACTTCTCTGCCACCAAACACCCGTAGTGTCACTGAAACTCTGCTGTGGCCTCAGGGCTGACATACCTGACCACTCCACTTCCTACCTGTTTGTGTGTGCCCGTGGGAAGTAGCATTCTTTGTTTACTCTGATGAGGGAGTAAACAAAAGAGAGAGGAAGTGTCCTTTATGTGAGTGAAGAGTGTCCATCCAGCCCACTACACATGCACACACACACACACACACACACACACACACACACACACACACACACACACACACACAACCAGGCCACCTGTTACACAAACACACACACAGATGAGTCCTCAGGCTACGATTACAGATCTCACAAACACACACACGCACAAACACACACACACACACGCACGCATACACACACGCGCACACACACACACGCACAAACACACACACGCACAAACACACACACACACGCACGCACGCACGTACACACACACACACACACGCACACACACACACACACACACACACACACACACACACACACACACACACACACACACACACACACACACACACACACACACACACACACACACACACTGGCTGTTGCAGTTACTTTAATCAGCACTTACTTGGATCAGCTAAGTTGTGTTTATAAAGTTTACGAGCTGAGATGACGTTCGCAGTAAACCACAAGGTAAGTATTTTTTCCTGCGGTTTGGTTTTGGGTGGGAATATGATTGAAGTGCATGTTTGTATGTTTGCTTAGAAAGAGGCACAGCTATGTTAAAATTGACACATCCTTATGTAAGAGTAAAGACTTGTAAATTTACTTAAAGAGTTTACATAAAGCCCCTATGAGGAACTTCTGGTTCAAGCCAATCTTAGGATCCCTCTGGATGGTACCTCTTATCTCTTTGCTGATCTTTTCATGTGCTGATGCAAGTAGTACTGATTTTTTTTGTTTTTTATATTTATTGTGTGTGTGTGTGTGTGGGGGGGGAGGGGGCTTGACACTGGATGAAGTCGGAAACTGGAAAGAGACAGTTTCGTAAATGACATGGGGGAAAGGAGACACAAGGCGTAGTTTAACCATTTTTTCTTTTGTTTTAGCTCTTTAGTTGCCTTAATAATAATTTCAGTCAGTTACATTACAGGAAAGACTTTTAATATAAAAACTCAATGTGACACACAAATAACATAATCATGTTCAACATCCAGTTTCTGCCAATAACCTTATTCCTCAAACTGTGCTTTTGTGTGTTTCATGGGGGCAGATATAACAGAGGAGGGAGAGCAGGTTTAAGTATCTTGTAAATAAACCTCAGGTTGGCCCAGTGGTGCTGAGGTCCTGAGATACACACTGTCCCTTCACAGGAAAAAAAAAAAGACCTGGATTTGAGCCCAGAGTTTGCAGATTCTCCATATGTCTGTATTGGTCCTGTTGTTTCCTTCAACGATAAAGAAGTTAGTTGGATAATACGTCTCTGATACACCACAAAAATGTGACTTGCCTTTCCTCACTTTACACAGATGTGTCCCAAGCAGTTGAACAAACACGACCCAAAGTCTACAGTAAATGTCCAACTCCCAAAAACAACTCACACCTGTGCCACACCCTTTCACACACACATTGATTCAATGGAAACCCTCAATGCAAGGTGCCATCAGGATCAAATTCCGCACAGGCATTCAAATGTAACTCTTACGTTCCAAATTCAGTTTAGTGTCTTGTCCAAGGATCTGGGGATCAAATAACATATCTTATTTATTTATTTTCTAAATCGCTCAGTCCATCGAAAAAGACACAGACATGGTTGGAGTAGCACCAAAAGTGCAGGACAAACCCCAAAAACTAGAACAAAGAAGCTAACCGATGGCATAACACTGGTTTGGTTGTAGGGAGGATTTGCAAGAGCTTTCAAAAAGCATACTCTAAACAAAACTGGCCTCACAATTACAAATAAGTTCTGATATCTGGGCAAGATAAGAGGGCAACAATCAAATTTCTGCAAAGCAAGTTTTAAAGTTTAAAAAATAGGCCCGCTTTTTCTTTTTTTTTGTAAATGTTTTGGGATGATAAAGGCAGTTAGGTTTGTCTTTGTAAAGATGAATCTCCTTGTGTGTGTGTGTGTGTGTGTGTGTGTGTGTGTGTGTGTGTGTGTGTGTGTGTGTATGTGTGCATATTGGGTGGTGATGGATGGAGTGCGACTCTGTCGTCCAAACATGTGTGGAGCTGTTTGCAGTACAGGTCTCATTTCACCATCTGCTTCAGGCTGCAGGTATACACTGATAACTGCGGCACTCTGGGACTACATGCAAGATACACTGATAAAGACATAGAATGAAACAGAGAGTACAAGTGTAAGAAGCTGGAGGTAAAGCATAAAAAGACAGAAGCCTGACGAGGATGAGATCATTTGTGTACACATGTTTTCTTAGGAATGCAGGAATTTACAGTTGCATTAAAAACAAGACGACATTAAAAACAAGACGTCCTCTGAGTTGACTGAGCATCATGAACATCAACAAGTCACCTCTTTTTTTTAGGTTTTAAATGAAGTGATTGACACTTTGCTAACGAATCAAATTCAATTATTAAAAGGAGACAAGTCTATACTTCACCGTGTAAATCTGTAAAACATTTCTTGTCAAAAAACTGAGTGAGCGTAAAAGAATGGTAAGATTTCAAAGGTTAATGAAAACCCTATAAATGATCTATTTCACATGGATTTAAATGCATGTCCATTCAGGGCTATTCAACTCCATTCTTTTTGATTAAACTTTGTTTTGTGTTGAAGATATAGATCTTCTTGTGTGCCAACTGCAAAGTTGATGACGATACAGCAGACAATCTGCAGAAGCAGAAGGAATCAACCAAGCCCATTAAGATGATGCAGAAGCAGGGAGATGTAAACCTGGGGAGCGTCTCCTGAAATCAACAGAACAGTCTTTTGATGCAGTTATTTAAATGATGTCATGAGATGTTTCCCTGTCTGTGTAAGCGCTGGTGAGCCTGCACCTCTAACAGCACCTAAATATCTGACCCTTGAATTTGCAGGGAAAAAAAATGGACCAGTGATTTTAGAACAGATTTGTTAGTTAATGGTGCAATTACTTTAATATGCCACCTCAAAATTAAAATGCACCAACATATTTTAAGATACATTTATTTATTGAACAAAGACACAATTACTGTTGCCTAATCATGTGGTCGCTGGATGTGAACTAAAAATGTCAACTGCAATGGACTAAAACTTTTAAAGATAAGTCTTGGTATGAAAATGTAATGTAATGTTCTTTATTGTTCATACTCAACCCCCAAAACCATTACAGGCTTCTCAAGATACCTTCAGAAAGCCACAAATTCAGGGTGAACACTCTCTCTCTCTCTCTCTCTGTCTCTCTCTCTCTCTCTCTCTCTCTCTCTCTCTCTTTCTCTCTTTCTCTCTCTCTGCAGGGTCCTCCTCCCTCTCCTCCCTAATCCATTTATCATTTACAGTAGGAAGCAGCCTGCCACTACTGAGTTATCTGTGCTCCACCCCAAACCAGTTCACACACACACATACACTCTCCCACACATACACACACACGCGCACACACACACACACACACACACACACACACACACACACACACACACACACACGCGCACACACACACACACACACACACACACACACACACACACACGCACACACACACGCACACACACACACACACGCACACACACAGACACACACACACACACTCAGGTCCTTAAAGGAACAAGTAACATTTATATAACTAAAGTTCTGTTCTGAGGAACTTTACTTGAACATTTTCATTTTTTAGCTGAAATGTTTAGTTATTGGTTTACTATTTGATTAAGGTTTTACATTCATAATACACACAATGTGCCTGAAATGTCTAATGAAGAAGATGTCTACTCTAAACGAAATATGTTTTTTGTTCATCCAAATTATTTACAAAAGTGGGCTAAAAAATATATACTGTAATACTCATCAGTTATAATTACTTTAGAAGAACTTCACTCCTTCTGATGTTGGTTTGCAGAATTCGACTGTCATGTCAAATGGAGCTTGTGAATGAATACCTGAGCTCCACTGAAACACACACATACCTGGACTATAACATATTCACACACCCAACAAGCCCTAACACACACACACACACACACACACACATGCACGCATGCACATAGGCACATACACACTGACACACACACACACACACACAAACAAACACATACACCTCTTCATTCCAGACTGCACTCCAATTCCTGTCCCAGTGACCTTTGACCTCTATCCATCAACTGAGGTGTGCTACCTGCCCTGCGGCTGTGTGTCTGTATGTGTGTGTATTTCCTGTTTGCTAATATGTTTAAGTTATCCTGTCTTTTCTGATCTAGTTGATTTAATCATTTATCTGTTGCTCTGTGATTAAAGTGTGCTTTCTTTTGAAATAAGAAGAAACTCAATTGTTTGTTAATTGTCAGATACATTTGGTTTGGGCTATAAACTGATGATATTGATTATTTACAAAACAAAACTGGAACACCTTTGGCTTCCTAAATATTAGGACTTGCTGCTTTTCCAGTACATTTCTACTTCTAATAAAAATCTATTGGTTCTGAACTACTAGTATTGTTGAAAATAACATGGCTAATCAACTGTTCAGTATTAGTGAATAATAATTGGTTTCTCCTTAAGAGAGCTGAAATATCCAAATTAACTTGCAAAATGTTACTAAAGTCTTCACAGACCTGTCTGTCTGTCAGTCGGCTTCTTTATCTGTCTGTGTACTCGTCTCTCTGTCTAAAAATCTGTAAATCAATGCGCTTCACTCTCTCAGATCATCACTCCCAGAGTACATCCATACCAATCTCAACATCTCAGTTAATGTCCGATGATAATACAATTTTAGAGCATCAGATGTAGCCAGCAAGAGTGTGTGTTGGTGTGTTCGTCTTTCTGCTCTATCCCATCCTGTCCCTCTTTTGGGAGGTTGAAACTGAGAGCCGTAATTATACTGTCTGGTCCTGAACCACCTGTCCTGTGTGTATGTGTGCATGTGTGTGCGTGTGTCTGTGTGTATGTGTAACACTACACCTCTGCATAGTGACACATTAGTCAGCTCCATCTCATCGGTTGCCTTTGAAACCCTCCTGTCTTCTGGTTAACCACAGTGACTGCATACACACTCACACACCTAAAACTAAAGACTTGAAGGTAGTCGAACACCTTCAGTGGCCGACACGTCATCCTGCATACTTGAAACATATTTTTGGGAACACATCATCCTCCAAGCAGGAATGCTCAGCGGCTCTGCTCAGCTTCTCCCTAGCATGTTATTATAATTACTGCTATCACGCAGCAGAGGATGGTCTTTAAGCTCATTTTTAAACATGAGCAGCAAACAGCTGGATATGGGAAATCTATACCTTTTGTTTCAGTCTGAAACGTGTCGAAAGCACAAAAATGTATTTTTTTGGGCAGAGAATTTTAAAAATGCTCACATCTTTTTTTTTGAGTGAATCTTCCATTAACAACGTTTAACAGAATTAATGCCTTAAAGAAGTTAAATGTTGTATTTTGTTAAGGCTATTCAACCTTGGCTTCATATATATTTTTTAAATTAAGATATAAAAAAACAGGTTCATATCATATGGAGGTTTGTTAGACCCTATGCAAGGATCAATAAATATTTTTAAGTTTGCATGGTAACTTCTTATTCTGAATTTTGGATGCTTGCAGGTTGCTGTTTTGTGATAAAGTAGTGAAGTGGATCCTGGTTTATGTTTCTAGCCAGACAGCACCTTTCTGTGGGGATTCATATTTTGTCCCCATGCATGTTTGGGTCCTTTCCAGGTACTTTCCAGGCTTTTTCCAACAGTCCAGGCTCGTTAGGTTAATTGGTCACACTTAATTACCGTGAGTGTGAATAGTTTTCTGTCTCTCTGTGTCAGCCCTGTGATTGACTGGCAACCAGTCCGGGATATAACTCTTTCCAAATTACATTTGGGATTGGCGGCAGCCCCTGAGACCCTAAGTAGGGAGTAGTGATGTATCAGTCACAAACAATGACCCTATGACTATACAGTATATGCCATACCTTTACCTCTAGTGTTGGCTGTTTTGTGTGAACGATAGAAGCTGGCTTCTGGTCAAAAGAGCACTTTTCCCTTTTTCCTTTTTTTAACTGTTACTTAATCGGTCAGCGGTGGTGTAGGAAAGATTAAAGGGATGCTCCTTTCTCCCCATTGTTCAGCCACAGACACACAGCGTGCTGAGTGTTAAACGTTGACATTTCATACCAAACATAATGTAAAATAGAGATCATTTGGGAACTAATCGGTTAAGTATAATTATAATAAATGATTTCAGTAAATTACATGCACATATCAACCATAGGTCAAAACATTTCTTTGCTGATTTAATAAAGCCAGAATGGTACCAAATGATCAGCAAAAGGAGCCGGAATTCCCATCAGTAGTGAATGAGTCTGGGATTTTGGACACAACCAATGTGATTTTTACACGACATGCCAGAAGTCACCTTTTCACACGTTCATTCACAAATTACCTGACATGCAAGGCACCTATTCAAATGATAATTCAGAAAACACCAAAGGTTATACCTTTGAATGCACTTGGTATCTTGCCTAGATTATTTTGACATCTAGAGAGCAGGAGCCAGGAAATTGAACCGACACTCTTTATAGCTTGGAGGATGACTTCCTCCTCTGAGCCACAGTCCTCCTTAGACAGCAGACTGTAGTAGTCTCCGCGTATTCATCTGGAGATGGAGGCGGGGAAGAAAAAATTACAGCCTCAATGATTATTTGTTTGTTATTTTAATTGGAAACAAAAAAATAATTTTTGATATAATGAAATATAACACCAAAACACAAAATGTAATTAAAAGTGTGAGTTGATTCAAGGCATACCCAGGATGGGAACATCTCAACACAGCAAAAGCAATCTTGCATTGTTGATTGTTTTTAGGTTTTTTTAAACAAACAGTTCTGGATTCTCCCTCAAACGAACTGCCCTCTGGGGAATTTAAGTGTCTCTACCTTTGGCATTGTATCGTGATGCAAGTTTGCTTGTATGGCCATCAGGTTCAATGCACTTTTCCCCTCAAATTGTCTCTGTTTAACAGAAAGTGCAGTTTAAAGGAGATTTAATTGTACCACAGCCCCCATCAGGGGCAGACTGATGTGTTATCAATACATTAATTGGATAGTTAGGTTAACTGTATGAACTGGTGTCAGATAGGATGAAGCACCAGCTCAGCTCAGACTGACACAAACAGATGAGATGAGCTGCAGGGAGACGGAGAGAACAATGAGAGAGAAAAAGACACGGGGAGCTGCCCCGCCTAATGTCCTCCATGGTAATTGTATTGGAGAGAGGCTGTGTGTGTGGGTGGGTGGGTGGGTGTGTGCTCTCCCCTGCTAGGTGAGGGAGGGTCAGCATCACCATGAAAAGAGAGGAGGAAGGAAGTTTTCTTAGCAGGATAAAAGATGGTTTGAATAAGAAAGTCAAGAACTTTCACAGACTTTTAATTTACTGAAACACTGGAGACCTGAGTGATAAGCTGCACACAGGAGTTGGTGTATATGAGTGTGTTTGTGAGTGTTTATTTTCTGCATTTAGGTAAATGTACAGCATGTTAAATCAGTACATCAAAACCTGATGTATCGATTATAGGCATATTGTTTTTACTCCGTATTCCTTTTACATTCCATATAACAACCTGTAAACAAAACCCTGACCCGTTTTACAATGGTGGAAGCTCTACATGTAGTTTTACTGTATATATCGTATGTTGAAATGTGTTGAAGCCCTGATTGGTCCTGACCAGGTCCACTTAGGGGGATAAAGGCCGCAGGTGTCTGAGACCGTCCCATCAGCAGCAACACAGGCCTTCTGTGGAATGGCCACTCGGGTGGGGACTGGATGGCTCACTCATATTTCCTCACACCCTTTTTCTTCCCAGCAACAGCAATGTTGCAGGATCACTGTAGAAAAAACAACAACAGATTCCTGTTGACGTTATTTAGCATCTGTCTCCTGGTGATAATTCACAAAAAGCAAATAATGACTAGAACCACAGATAGCTTTTGACTTAAGCTGCCCTTCTGTGAGCAGTGGTTTGGGTTACACACAAAATCTGAGGGTGTAACGTTAGTTGGGTTGCCATTGCAAGCTAACACACTGCTATCAAGCGAGGTCTTTTTCTTTACCTAAATGGCTTTAGTGTAACTATAGCGCCTCATTCAGTGAGAACACAATGAGAGCTGAGCCTTAGTCAGCATTCGCTTGAGAAGTATATGCCAGTTTTAACAACAAGGCAGCACAGGTGGATTTTGCATATAGACTTACATTTCCCCATTGTGGGCTTGATGCCAACAGTGAAAGAGACACTGAGTAAATCAGGGGGTTAACATTAAGGGAATAAAGTCCCAATGGGGCCACTGTAGTTAATGTGTATGCACTCATGGGACTCTGAGGTGTCTGGATAAAAGCCTCCATTAAATCAAATATTTGGAAGCAGTGGCTGCTCTGCCTCACCTCTGGCTCTGCTGTGCTTTAACCTGATTAAGAGCCAGTTTGATGAATCATCTGTCAGACAAAGTTAAAAAAGACATTAGATACAGTGGTAGGAAACCACTCATACACACTCTCAGGATAGTTAAATTGGTCAAGTAAATGGCAGAATTAAACTGTGGCAAAGTAAGTGTGCAGCAAAAGCGTTGGAACAGACAGAAAACAAAAGAATAAGAAAGAGGAGACAAGTCCAAGCAAAGGAAGACATAGAGACATGAATGAAAATAAAGAGAGCATGCAGCAGAAGGAAAGAAACAAAACACATGGTGAGCAGGTTCTTTATGTCTTCTAACATCAGCCAACAACAACAGTGCTGATCAGCCATTTTTGTTTGTTGAGGCCTTCAGCGTCAAAGGTCAACTCACAAGACAACTCCTCCGTCCTCCAGGGGGACCTTTGACCTTTTGCTCTATAGATTCTGCTGCTGTCAGACACAACTTGTGTCATTCTTCCTGCCTGATCAGCATCTTCCTCAAGCTTCCCTCCGAGTCGACCCTGATACCCTCTTTAAGTCTGTCGCCCTCATCTAAATGATCCAGAACCCACTAAAAAGCAGTAACCTTAATGTAAAGAGACCCTGGAAGCCTCTTGAAGTTTGTCCTATATACTGTCCCCTCTGCTTCATCTGGGGTGGGTTTAACCTTCTCTTCTCTTCCCAATTGGCAAGATGAAACCTTGAAACCATGATTGCTTAATATCCGTTCCCACAGAAAAAAATGCAAATCCTTCTATATTTTTATAAAAGTTAGTTCTGACCAAGTTATCTGATTGGACAAGAGTTATTTCATTAGGAGGGTCGGGGGTTCGATCCCCAGCTCCTGAAGCCACATGTCTAATGTGTCCTTGGGCAAGACACTTAACCCCAAATTGCTCCCACTGCTTCATCTGCACCATATAAATGTGTATGAATGGGATTAGCTAATAGCTGATGGCCACTTTACATAGCAACCCTAACCCTACAAAGTGACTTGGCCCTAAAAATAGACAAGACAAAAGAAAAGCAATGGAAACCTGACATCTCCACAATGAAGACTTTTAAATGTGCCCTCTCTCTTTGGGTTTGTGGGGGGGGGGTTTCTAGCAGGTCCATTCGGGTCACATAACTCACTCAACAAGCAGACGACCGTGTCAACTTTCGGTTCAGGTAAGTGAAAAAAAAACAAGCAGAGTTGCAGTTTTTGCAGCTTCTTCACTGACAGTTTCGGGGGGGTTTTTTCACACCGAGTATGCTGACACATGCAGCTTCTTAATGGCAACAAAGATCCACTGAAGAGGTCAATCGTACACTCACTCAATGCATTCTTTCCTTCCCCCTGAGCTTCTGTATTTCTTTCATGTCTTTTCTTTCTTATTGGAGGCAGAGGGGGGCTGTCAAGGCTGCTGGAGCTTGAGAAAACAAAAAACCCTGAAAGAAAAAGAGACACAAGAAAGAGGATAGGACAGAAAGAAAAAGAGAAGAAGAGAAAGAGCAGGAGGGCAGAAGTTAAAGTGAATGACTTTTTTCTGAGCGCCACAAGTGGATAGAATGACAGGTAGCTTTCATCATGGCCTCCCTGTCACTCACGATGATTAATGGACCGCTCAGGGACGACCAGCACTTTCTGAATGAGAAATATGACTACTATCTGCTAATTTGTTTAGCATTGAGCTATTAGCTATTAGAAAGGGCCTGGGGGCACTGCTAAGTGTGTGTGTGTGTGTGTGTGTGTGTGTGTGTGTGTGTGTGTGTGTGTGTGTGTGTGTGTGTGTGTGTGTGCGTTTGTGCTTGTGCGTGTATGTGTGTGTGTAGGTTTGACAGTCCCATCCATCCTTAGACTTAAAGTGAAATATGCTTGAGCCAAACAACTGTGACACATTTTTGATTGACACACTGTCAATCAAAAATGTCAACACAGGGATAGGGATTTGTGTGTGCGTGTGTGTGTGTGTGTGTGTGTGTGTGTGTGTGTGTGTGTGTGTGTGTGTCATGGCTGGCACTTCATTGCCAGTTGGGTTTCTAAAGCTGCCAATCATTCTAACAATGTACAGCAGGGTGCCATCCCCCTTCTTGTGTGTCACATTCTCCCTCTCCGCCTCCAACTCTCTCTCTCTCTCTCTCTCTCTCTCTCTCACACACTCACACACACACACACACACACACACACACACACACACACACACACACACACACACACTCACACACACACACACACACACACACACACACACACACACACACACACTCACACACACACACACACACACACACACACAATCTCAACATCGCCAACAAACACATGCTAACTAACAAGTTAAATCTTACAAATATTCCCTGTCAGCTGGATTTCCATGACCACTGTTTGGCTCAATCATATATTTCATAATAGGAGGGGGACAAATACAAAGTGTCTCTTCTTGTCATTTTGTGGAATGCCACAAATTCACTGAAAATGATTCTAGACTCATTCAATTTAACACTCATGAGGTCCACTGAATATATTATTTGTTATGTTCATCTATGGACGAGAATTCAGCAGTGACTTTAGATAATTGTATTATCACTGATCCGAAATAATGTTTTTTTAAACCCTGATCAAAAGACTTGCCCTTTATTTAACTGTCATCCTGCCAGATCACCTCATTACCATTCCAGCAAGGTATTGTTTCATTTCAACACTAAGAAATCGACAGTCCATGGCACAAGTATTACCGTAGAGGTTGACTGTGCAACACTCTGTAAGGATCAATACTTACAAAAATAGTTAAGCTGCAACTTCTAGTGCTCATAATTTATTTTAGGGAACTTTTCTAACCCCAAATCATGATTTATTTTCTAAAGCTGAAAAAAGTATTATTTAGTAGAACCCTAACCAAATCCAGATGGACTGATATATGATTCGCCCCAAAAACAAAACTTCCCTTCAAAAAACAAAAACGAAAAAAGGTTTCCCTGCATGCCTGGATGATGCCGACAAGACGACCAGCCTGAAAAAAACCCAGACAGACAGACAGGCAGGCAGGGATGAGAACTGATCTTTGAAGCTGAGGAGAGGTGAGCCAGGGATCACAGAGATTGATGCAGCGGCACGCAGCTTTTTGAAACCAAACCCTGAGTTGTGACAAGTGGTAATTAGCAGCGTTTGTGTCTCTAAGCCCCACCCATCCACATCCAGTGTTTGTTTTCCTCACAAGTCAGGGTCTGCGCGACTGTCAGGGTGAGTCATACTGTCGGTGTAATGGCACACTCTGATGGAGTAGATGAAGCTGAGCAAAACACGTCATCACTCCCCTGACTTCTACTACTGAATCTTTTGTGATCACAACATAGGAAACCTTGCCTGGTAACCGAATCTAAACCATGGTTAAACCTGCTTCCTAGATTCCCTTGGGTAGCAAACACACCAGCTTCTGCCATGTTGCTATTAGTTATTTGCTTCTGAGCATCTGTTGTGATGTGTTGTTTTATTAACAGGCTTAAGTTTTAATGACTCCTACTTAGACTGTTTGACCATGTTTATCAAGCAAATGAATTCAGATTTAATCTCACTATAAAGCAAAGAATCAAAGAAGTCTGTAACAGTGGTCAATGGATGTGGCGAGGATCAACATTTGGAGGTTTAAACAGAGCCTATTTTTAAATGTTACTCCCCTGTGGCTGTTTGGCGGTGGAGGTGACTGTTTTTGCTCCGAGTCTGCAGGAGCGGATCCGAGCACTGAACCGAAGCAAAACAGAGTAATTGTCTCTTTCCTCCTTAACCGGATTAGAGCCCAGCGGTGTGGCGGGTTCAGCCCTCCAGTCAACCGTACAGCTGGAAGCCGACAGAGGCTGCCAGCCGGACAACTGCTAACGTTAACCGGGGTCACTCAGCTCCTCTGGGGTCTGGAATCTACTTTAGACTAAGAGACAGAGAGGTCTGCAGATTGTTACTGCTGTTTTACAGTCTCACTTAACTCAAGCAAGCACTTCATTCAGTGTTCTTTCAAGTTTGAGATGTTTTTTTTCTGACTGTAGATGCAGTACCAAAAACAGACTCATGCGATTATTAAGCAACACCACAAAAACTATTGGCACAATTAATCCTGTGCAACCCACAGTTTAGTTCATGGAGGGAGTAATATAGTTGTGAAATAGAAAAGCTCCTCCAAGCAACTGAGTCGACTAATAAGTCTGGCTTATTACAGAAAACTGCAGGTTCTCCTGTAAAGAGTAGTTTATTCAATTAGCTGCTGGGCTCTCTCTTCGTGCTTCCTCAATGCTGCATGGAGGTCTTCTCTGCCACCAACTGGGTCTGCTTCTTAGGAATCCAAGACAAGGCCATTTTTTGAAAAGGGTAACAGGTAAGTATGCTTTTTTTTCCAAACTTCAGAGCTTTCTATGAAAAGTTTATTCCAGGGAGCCTTAAAGAAGGCCACAGCCTATTTTAAATGAATTACAATGAGGATCCTGTCCTGGCTGTGGAACAATGGACCGACTTTTGCCCTTGCAGGGTTGATGAGGTGAGGGGGGGTGAGGAAGGGGGTCATAGGTGTACTGGACTTTAGGGTTGAAGCATGCTTGGGCACGGTACGGATGGCCAGTGTGGCCGCGACCTTAGTCTACACGTGTTTGGTGGACTTAGAGAAGGGCTACAGAAGGCTGTTACGTGGGCACTGTGGGAATAAGGGTTCTCAGACGTGAAGCGTCATTGGGGATACCAAATACCTTTGGGGTTTCAAACGTTTACTATTATCAGTCAAACGCATCACAAGCTTAGGGTCAAGACCAAAAGAATGATGTGGCACAAATAAGATCTTCAGCTGTGTGGATGGATATACCCTAAGAGAAAGGATAAGGAAAGGGAAAAGTCACTGCTGCTATGATCAAAAAGAGCAAGTTGATGTAGTTTGGGCATCT
Source organism: Labrus bergylta (assembly GCF_963930695.1). Lineage (NCBI taxonomy): Eukaryota > Metazoa > Chordata > Actinopteri > Labriformes > Labridae > Labrus > Labrus bergylta. The sequence goes on along the minus strand of NC_089204.1, from coordinate 11,411,058 downwards.
GATAGGAATCTTCCTGAGTACCTTTATTTAACATTTACCTGGCCATGTCACACCGGGAGGAGACCACAGAGGCAGATCTTGCCAAATTGGACTAGAGATTAAACCATAGACCATCCAGAGACCAATGTCCCTGAAGGTCTTGTGGATATCCTGTGTAAATATCTACTGTAGAATGAATCAGAACCACAGGAGTGCCCCAGTAGCTCACCCGATCAAGGCTGCCTTCCCTTCTCTGGGGTCTGGATTTGATTACAACCTGGACACTTGGCTACCTGTCTTCCCTCCCTTTCACTGTGGCAGTATATCTTTATAAACTACTGAATAAATGTAGAACAAAGAGACACAATTAAATTGAATTAATTAACAAAAAAGTATATTAAGAAAGAAGCACTTGCATCCTGCCGTTCATGCCCATGTCCATTTTACATTTTCTTTTTTTTTTCAGTGTCAATGTTGCTCTTACAAAAGACAAAATACAGACAGTACTAATTACCATATTATGAACTCAAGGAAAGCTCCACTGACATTTCAGACAATTACATAAATCCATGCTGAGCTTCTAAAACCCTTTCTGCCTGATCAGAAACCAGACAGTGGTTTACAGGAAGAAGTCCTTTGTGGGTTCCCCGTGGGCATAGAGGAGGTGGTCCATTTATCTATTCAAACTGTTCAAACACTCAGTTCATCAGTGGGAGTATGTGGTTCATGTAACCTTATCAAATATTCTTATCAGCCTCTTTCTCTCTTAGTCCATTGCTAGCTGAACCTGATCTGATAATACGGTAGCAACTGAAGATAGACATGGGAGATGACAGAATAACATCAGGAAAGACACATCTCATGATAAACTGCCTCAGGTTCTGTGGTATCATCTTAGTAGGTGTGTGGTCTTGTGTTTTCATTCTACGAGGACCGATTTTACACCTCAAAAGTGGGGACATCTTTCGGATAGCAAGGCAATATTTTTAAACAGTGAAAACTTTCTGAGGACTCTGCAATCTGGGGAATTGTTCAGGAAGACATTATTTTAAAGTAAAACAAAAGTAGAAAGTGTGGCCATGTTGGAACAGGAAGACATTTTTAGAAACTTAGAAATTGTTCAAAAGAGAGGACAGTTCTTTTAAAGGTGCAGTTTTTAAACGTGAGGCTACGTTAGGAACAAGTAAAGACATTTCTCGGAAAGTGTATTTTTGTGCATTTTTGTAAAGTGGGAATTATCAGCTTTGATGAATTTGAAATACCTGATGATACTTTGCCCTTTCAGTTGTACCTTTCTGATCTAATAAGATACGATCTTATCTTGTAAAATGCCAACACTTTCTGAGAAATGTCTTTTACAAACAAAAAGGGGTTTCTTATGAATCAGTACTTTTGTCTCTCATGAATCCATGAACCATTGACTGATTTTTGAACACTTGAGTTAACATCTGAACATTGTGATCTGTTTACAACAAAGTTGTCTGGAGTTGTCTGTGAGACGCAAATAATTACAGAAGCCTAATTACAGTGTGTGTGGTTCCAGTAGCTGGTTTAACCCCGGCAGCCATTTAAATACTTATCTGTCTCAACGAGCTCAGATCATCTCAGTCCGGTATGCAAATCCCTCTAATGTCACTCTGCGACTGTAAATGTTTGACTGAGTCATTGTGGGGAATGAATGTGGAGGAGGCCAAACCCAAACCTGATGCCAACATCTGTGGCAGCAAGCTTATCTGGGTAGGAGCTCGACAAATTCGATTTATTCTAATGCTTAGAATCCTAGAATGACACCTTTTCCTCCAATGTAGAAGAACCAACTCTCTAGTAAGCAGATGTGTCAGTACAAAAATCTGATATAAAGCTCTGGCTGCTACCGTTCCTTTAAATTATGGATCATTTCAATGATTAAGTGTCCCTGACACTCTCAATAACCAGCCAAAGATTAGGTGACTGTAAATCCTCTCCTCTAATGAGTGTGTTTTAGGTTATCAGTGTGTGTCTGTGTGTTATCAGCAGCAGAGCAGTTAGTGAGCTGACAGTGCTGATGATCACCTGCTGTCTGTGTTAGCTCTCCGTCCTGAGCTGCAGATAACAGCAGATCAAATCATCCAAAGTGTAACAGGTATTCCACTGACACCACCTGTATAGACCATTTGTGCAAGTTCTGCCTCATTACTGCATGTTATGTATGCACACCCATGTGAAAAAAAAACAGCTCAGGTCTGACAGGAAGACAGGAAGGAAAGGTAGGAAGGTTATAAGAGACTAACCAGCAGGGGAAGGAGGAGTGCAGAAAGCGGCTAAATCAGGCCGGTGGTGCTGAAGTGTTGACAAAACAAACTTCAATTAGCAAAAGGCGACAGCAGGCTAACTGTGCTGATTAGCAGAGCACTGGGGGCATGTGTAACCCTGTGTGTTTGTGTGTGTGTGTCTGTTTGTGTGTGTGTGTGTGTGTGTGTGTGTGTGTGTGTGTGTGTGTGTGTGTGTGTGTGTGTGTGTGTGTGTGTGTGTGTGTGTGTGTCTGTTTGTGTGTGTGTTTGCTGTGTCTTTCCTGATAAAATCATGAATGAAATTAGCACTGATTACAACCCAGCAGGTCTCTGTATACAGAGGCTCCAGGGAGGTAACTGTTGCAGGGGGCAGATGTAGAGCTTAAGGAACATGCATTTGATTCTATAAAAATTAGAAACATTTCACTGGTGATGTCTTTTAACGTGCTTCTCTTTGGTCCTCTTTGGCTTGATAAGTGGCTTTTTACAACTCTGTGAAGCCTGTTTCCTTTTAAAAGTAGAAAAGAGGGATTTGTTTTGATATTGATTTGTATTGACAGGGTCAATGGTGCTGAAAATGAGAACATTTATAAGACGACAGTTACAAGCCATGACTGCAAGCTAGCTTATAGGTCTAAACTGTCAGAGGTAACAGCTTGACTAACTTTGCAAGTATTTCATCAGGCGCAGAATTGGCACACACCCCAAGTGAAGATTAATAATCAACATTTTTGTGTTTTCCAGTAAGCCACAAACTCTAAATCATCAGGAATACAAAAACAGTCATTTAAAGGCCAGATGCTTTCAAGAAGGTGACGATAAAGAGGAATGTATGAATATTTGTGCTGCCCTTTTCGAAGCTGAAATTCCACTTACAATATTTCAACTGTCCAATTTTAAATCAGCATAGGATCTGTGTTTTGTGATAATTTTTTTTCCAACCAAGTGGCATTTTAGGACACAACTGGAGAAGAAGTTCTTCCTCTGATGAATCCACTACTGCCTGAAAAACAAGAAAAGAAGGAGGTAATATTTGGTTGGAAGGAGGGAATGAAGCTAACTTACTGAAAAACAACTATTCAGAGCATTTTTATATTCAGCTGTTGTGTCTACATCAGTTTTGGCAATAACTTGTGGATATGTTACAAAGAACAAAATATAAATAATTCAAAAGCTCAAAAAGCTCCTGAGGCATCTTTGCTCACTTCCTGACCTCCATCAGTCTGCCTGATATTTAACTGATGACACTGGATTCAATTAGAGGAATGATATCTCGGTGTCTCCATACCTCTGGCTCACTCACCACAAACAAATTAAAATGAATAAAACTATTATGCTCTTATCTAAATTATTCTAAGTTATTCTCGCAATATTTGTGGTCAAACAAAAGATGAAGCCAGTTCCAGCCCTGTCTGCAGAGACCTGAAGGTGATTTAAAGTGTATTTGTGCGTCTCACTCACAACAAAAGAAAGAATGTGAAGGATTCCACCACAGAGGCAGCACATCTCTTGTGGACGCTGCAGATTTGTTCTTACCTGTTTGCAGTTGCAGGAGACACATACCTGCTCTGTGAGGTGTGTTTTGCAAACAGTGATATTGCAGGATGCTACACACTGACATGTGACATGCACATATACACACATACACTAGCACAGGCCATCATACACACACAGAGCTTTGACATACTTTCAGCATACTTTCATACAATTATGTTGAACACACACACACACACACACACACACACACACACACACACACACACACACACACACACACACACACACGCATGCAGAGATGTCTCATGTACTCATCTTCACATACACAGACAGATACACACACATGTTCACACATGTACATGCACACAGGAGAGGCTAAGGTCCATGTGTTCCGTGGGTCTGAGAATAATCATATTTTTTACTTTCAAGGTTTTACAATTACACTTTTCTATTATATCCAACATCCCGTTGAGGTGAGGTGATGAGAGTTTTTTTGTACACACAATTAAACTTTTTTCCCCTTCAGGCTACATGCTACATGATTCAGCAATGGTTGTTGAAGAATATAGATTATAAAATTAAGAAGCAAATATAGATTCTAACTGTGAAGAGAGATTACAGGACCCTACATCCCGTACCTGAAGATCCTCTCCAATACGGCCTGGTAAAAAAAGAAAAAAAGACCCGAATAAAGCGTGACCTTGGTATCAACACCATACACCCTGAGCTATGTACAAAATTCAGTCATTGCTGTAACTGATAACACAAATTATTAAAGGACCAATATGAAAGCTATCTAGTGAATTAAATCATAAAATGACCTTACTATAATATCAGTCATTAGGGAAACATGCTATTTGGCTTCTCTGTCAACAATGCAGTAGCCAGTATGTATAGTTTTATTTTACTGCCAATATTTATGTTGGGGGGGATGCATGATTTTCTTCCTGTGTTGGGTGTGTGATCGCCTACACAGACGCTCCAACATCTTTCTTTCTAAAAAAAAATAAGAGCATGATGAAATGCAGCTTGAAGCAGACAAACAGTGAAAATGACTCACAGACTCCTTGAGACGTAAAAAGCGTGTTGGATTGTAGAGGGGTCACGACCTGAATGGTTGGTTGTCATGCCCCTCCTGTCTTCTTCTGCGGTGCACGCCATCTGTCATCGCATTTGATGAATTGTCTATTTGGGTTTGGATTTGAGCTTTACCTTCATCCGCCCTCACATTTAATCCTTCCTTCATCTCAGTTTTCTCTCCTTTATATTATTTTTCCTACAGTCATCCTTTCTTTTCCAGGCTGTCTGTGTTGATTTTGGAGCGCATGGTTTTAATTCTCGACGTGCTAATGTAATCTGAAAGCTTTTTATCACTGCGAAAACAAACAAACGCCTACACCTGGGATTGTTTCTTAATGAGCAGTTGTAACAGCCTGTGGGTGTGTCACAGTGTTACACCCTCCAGGCTCAGATTCTAGACAACCAGTGACAAAATCTGTAAGCATTTGTCTTTTTAATGAGATAAAAAAAGTGTTTTTTCATTAAGTAGAATGAACCTTATTGAGTTTGAGTTGTTCGGATATAAGTTAGGAGAGTTATATTGCATACACCAGACAACATGGGGCAGCAGCTCAGACTGGGACTCGGGTTGGAAACCGGAGGGTTGGTTCAAGTTCCGGTGCAGACCAAATCTGGACATATTTTTATACAAAATTTACCTTTCATCTAAAATGTTGAACTTCCAAAAGTTTTAGAGCTGCCTGAAAAGCTATAATAAAGACAGATGCTATCAGACACTTTAATTTATATATTTTTTATTCCAATTTCAGAATAATTTGAACTCTCACATTTTAAAATTGATTTTGCTAAACGTAGATTATGGTCGTCAGCATCAATTGTTTATCTGTTTATCTCTTCAATCTCTACTTGTGTGTGAAAGTTTCTCGCAAAAAAAGTAGTTTTTACCAGAATACTGCTTGACCCCTCTGCTCCTGAACAATCATCACTGGCTTTCCCAACGCCACCTTATCACTGACATCATTATTTGTCTGTGGGATTAGAGCAGAACAAAGGTCATGTTAATGCTTTCAGAAACGCCTCCGTCCCTCCAGTGATCACCATTTCGCCTCACAGTCGAGGGTCTCAGGCTGGGCTTAAAGGTTCAAGGCGTCTTCGGCTCTACAGCTTCCGTGTCTTTTGTGGACAACCTTGGGAGGCTTTCTATTCAGCGCTGGGTGTATTATACCCGTCAGCACTCGGGCTATATGTAATTAGTGTCGGGGTCAAAGGTGAAGGCGGGATTTAAACCTGAGACCTACTGGTCAGTCAACAAACCTGGGGACCAAATCCCCCTGGACTACAGGGACAGAAACCCCACTGCTGACAGATTTGAGCCACACACACACACTCCCATTTTGAATGTTCGCGATATAAGACAAAATGTTTCATGCTACTTATCATGCAAAGTGATCAGGCAGTGAAGTTAAAATATGAATTGTAATAATAAATAAAAAAAACTGTGTTTGTCCTCTCCTAAAAACAAGTCAAGAGGGAGGGGAGATTCACTTCTCAATAAAGGAGAGTATTTCCTGTTGGAGCTTCCAGCATTGCTTCCAGGTGTATTTCAGGATGTCAGTGGTCCAGTTTGATGCGCTGCTCTCTATACTGGAACCACACATTAAATACAACACCACCAATATTTGCAAAGCAATTTACCCTGAAAAGCAGCTGGCAGTATGTTTGAGTTATAGGGACAGTGCAGACACCCACGCACACTCACACAGGAATGGGTGCGAAAAAACACAGAAAATCAAACTGTTCCCGAAAACAATAATGAAGGAGAAAAGTTTCAGAGTCAGTGTGCAAACATGATTGACATAACGAGAGATCATTCAGAGAACGATTGTAACAGAGAAGTAGTTTTGTTACATTGTAATGTTCATGTTAAAGAGTGATTGATGTTGGAATGAAGCACCTGTGGAAGCCCTCCTTCTTCTTTCAGGGTGAGGAAAAATGCATGAGTAGTTTACATTTTGTAGTCAAAGTTTCTCTACTTTACCTGAATTTTCAAACCTCAGCTTTTCAGAGATTTGTGGACTCTACATTTGTTCAGTTAGTTCACAAATGTGTTAGATTTTCCAAGAAAGCCTTTCTACTTGTGATGGAGTTATGTTAATAAATAGGTCTTGCTTCTTTTATTCAAGCGGTGCAGATGAAAGATAATAATAAACATCAATCATTTCAAATTATTACTTTTCCAGTCCTGCCATTTTACTCTCTTTAAACTCGGCGCACAGTTTATTTTCAATTCTTCAAATTGCAGGAACACACACACTGCCCTTACATCAGTTTGATTACACAATACTGTGGGCACAGGAGATCACACCTGTAGCCAGGAGGCAAACAATTACAGCGACTCACAACATCATACAACACACTCAAACGCACAAAACCATAAAGCACACACATATTGCACATGCAGATACAACAACAATTAATCAGCAATTACACCACACACACATGCATGGCAGAATAAGTGCTGGTGAAATGTAAATGTTCAAAAACACACACACACACACACACACACACACACACACACACACACACACACACACACACACAAAGGATTCACCTTGTTTTGCCAGTTTCTACACCAACATGAAAGCCTATAATTTAATCATAATGAGTGCCCGAGAGCGCAGAAAGTTCAGCTGTTTCTGAAACATCAAGTCTTTTCTTTTATTTCCTGCTGATGTCTGTGCATACCTGCAACCACCCAACGAGTGTATGCCCACTTATCTATCAGCCAATCAGAGAATAGCAAAGACATAAAGTCTTTGTCTTGCTAAAGATATTTGAAAAGAAGAAAATGAACTTGATGTAAAAAAAACACAGATTTTGATGGTTTGGGTGCCTTTTCCGAAGTTATGAGATAAAAAGTAATCAAGTAAAAAGTGTGTGGGGGGGGTTGAGATTAATGCGATGTACATTTAAAAAAAAAAAAAGATTCATAATTTAGTGGAAAATTCTCTCTCTCTCTATATATATATATATATATATATATATATATTCTCTGATATTTTCAGAGTAGTTTATGCAAGAAGCAAGTTTACATTGCTTCTATGAAAGGACAGTCAATGTTACATTTTTAAAGGTTTACAATAAGCACAATTTTGTCATTTGTTTTATGTGATGTCAGCCTCCCCTTCTACGACCTCTGTTTGCACTGCAAACCAAATGACAAACACATAAACTGCAGGTTTGAAAGAAAAGTAATAATCAATGACCCATGATTAAAACTGTGATTTGAATCCACTCTGCAGACTCGACACATAAAGGATCTTTTTGAGTTGTGTTCTTTTGATTATTTAGGGCCGTCTTTGTCATAAATTCTCTCTTGGTTAGTTAATGTTTTATGTCATTTAATTTTTTTCTTTCCTCTTCTGTAAACTGATTTGCAAAGTCTGTTTTCATGTGACATCAATCACAGGTTTTTATTGTTGTCATTAAAGATGATGTTTATTTGAAATCTAACAGCGCTCACTTTTACACTTCAATCGTCTGTCTAATGATGCTTAACTTGACATTTGTTCTTTACAGTGTCATAGTTGTGCAACATGTAGCTGGCAGAGATTTTTTTATTTATTATTATCAGTAATCTGCAGTGGTTATCACCCTCACAGCCCTCCCCTGAAGCAAATTAAATGAGAGTTGGCTTTGATGAAACATTCCAGTCTTGTCGTGTCTCTGCGTTAACCCTTCACTCCAGTCAGACCTATATCTGACTTTTAATATTAAAACAACAAATGAAGAGGGCTGATCTGCCAACTGTCTGAGTGCTGTCTAGTTTATATATCATCAAAAGACAAATATTCATGTAAAAAAAAAATATATATATATATATATATATATATTTCTATTTCACCTGCACACATATGAATACTTCCCCCTAGTTTCATACTCATGGTGGGGGGGAGATTGGTGTCCATGGTTGTAGACTGAAGGGCCTGGCATGCTGCTAATACCTTTTTAATACAAGACATAGCGAAATAAATGCTGAGCTGACATAACCTGTCCGAAAGAGACGGGTTGAAGAGATAGAGCGGAAGGAGGAAAAAGCGCTCTGCTGACAGGACCGGGGTTGTTGAAATAGGGTGAAGGTTAGGAGCAGTCCAACTGAGTAAAAAGTCAGAGGAAGTGAACATGGACACAAATAAACACAGCTAAAGACATAAATGAACACAGGAAACACAGCAGCAGTCAAATCATTTGTTCAGCTCTTCATTTATGCACTCAAATAATCTACACTCCTGCTGTTCATCAGGTTATATGAGCTTCTTTAAAGTATGTCAGGGCAATGTTAAAGCTCTTGTAAGAAACTTTGAGTTTGTGCCGAATATGGTGACCCACCTCTGGACCAAGTAGTACCTCTTATCTCTGTACAGATCGCCAAACGTAGAATATGATCTTCTTTTTTTAACAGAAGAAAAATCACATCCTTTCTCATCATAACAGTCAAATGTATCACTTGACATTAATCTCTGCCACGGGAAATTTAAAACAAAAAGGCTCTCTTTTGCAGCTATAGTTCATCATCTCGTCTAACACATTTTGTCATCAGTTGAAGACATTAAAAGTTACTTTAGAGAAGTAATTAGTCTTACCTTTGATGGTCCTATTTCTTATTAGGCTCATATGCAGACATCAAAAGTGGGCCTCGTGGTTAGGTTCGCGTCCCATGTACGGTGGCTTTGGTCCTGCAAGTGGGCGGCCCTGGGTTCGAGTCCAACCTGTGGCTTCTTTCTCGCGTGTAATTCCCCACTCAGTCCTATCAAATAAAGGTTAAACAAACTGTGCGGTTTCTTCCCTTATTTAGAAAAAGAAAATATATAGAACACAACATGTCCATGTATATCTTAGTCCATAGAGCTCCCTGTACATTTTGGTGGCTAATTAATAAGTGCCTTAAAATCAGTGTTTCTCATGTGGAAAAAAGTGAATGTGTTGGTGGGCAGGAGAGAGGCTGGACAGAGAGTTTCTGCCTAGATTTCTGACTCATCTCCATCACAGATATCTGTCAAATTTCAACATTAAACATTTTTAAACTCTTTAAAGCCGTGATCACTTGGCTTTCAAAATAAAAGACAGAGGGTTCAAAATAGTGAACATAAACTGCTGTCTGTGCTGAATGTTTTCTTCATGTGAGGCTGGAGAAAGCAGAGTGGTGCTGAAGCTCAGGGCTTCATTAAGTGAACTTATGAAGTGTGTGAGAGGTCAAAGCCCACGCAGCGCTGCCTAATAAGAACACCTCCACCCCTCCACACCCTCTCAGACCCCCTCCTCCCCCTAAGACACCGGGCCTGTCAGTTAGCATCTCAGACCTCCTTACTGGTCCTCTGTTCCGCACCAATAAGCCAGCCCGGTAACCACTAACGTGTGTGTGTGCATGTGTGTGCATGTGTGTGCGTGTGTGTGTGTGCGTGTGTGTGTGTGTGTGTGTGTGTGTGTGTGTGTGTGTGTGTGTGTGTGTGTGTGTGTGTGTGTGTGTGTGTGTGTGTGTGTGTGTAGCTGCATGTTCCCACATGTTCTGCAAATCAGATCTGCTAAAGCTGGTGGATTTGTATCTTGAGTTATTGCTTTATAACATATTATAAAATAATAATTACTTTTGACTTGTGAACTGAGTTTTTTCAAGGGAATTGAGACATCAACGAGCAGAGTCATTCTTTAAAAGAGATTAAATGCAAAGTAAGCACAGTTCATTTACCATTTTTAGATGAAAACAAACATCCTGAAAATATTAAGAATTGAGTTCTAACTGTCCTCCCAAGAGCAACAAAGTGCTTTCTATTTCCAACCAGATCTATTTTTGTCCCCTCATCTTAATAAATCACTTATTTTAGCATCATAAATAATGAAATATTAACAATGTTTTAGTCAAATCCCAAACAATGCCATTATTTCACCTTCAAAAATAAAAAAAAGCTTTTATTTTGAACTGTCTCAACCACATACTTTACTTGCTGTTTCAATTCAACCCTGATTTTATTTTGAAATAAAGTAAGGACCTTTTGGTAGATCAAAGGTTACAACATAAACTTAACCACGAAAAAGGAAATTTACATTACCCAGAAGAAACAGCCTTTTAGACTTCAAATATTCACAATGAGTGACACTTCTGACTTTTGCCAAAGCAAGATGAGATTTCCCATCAGAAAACACTGCTAGACATTATAATAAATTCAGCAAATAAGGCGGAGCCAAAATTGTGATCATAGTGTCAATGGGTCAGATTCTGGCAAATCCATTTTAAACACATGAAATGTTAGCTTTTTAATGTTAAAAGGAAACAGCAGGGATTTCTCTTTATAACACACATGAATAAGACAGTCAGCAAAGATAATTTACAGCTTTGTCCACAGGGGGAGCCAAAGTCACAACCTAGTTAAATTTCCTCAGTAGATTACTGTAAGTATTCTGTTAAAAAAAATTACCAGGGATATTGAAAAAACACAACCAGGGATGTGACCCTGGTTTCATTTAACATTCTTTGTCCTGATATATGAATATAATTTTGTTCTTCATCAAAGTGCTGCAAAGTCTTTTTGAATGTATCGACCAAAGGTACGAAGACGAGACGGCAACCACACTGGATGGCTGTTGTGTTAGTCTTGTTAAAACATCAACACTTAAAAGTACTGCAGGCTGTTTCCGGACGGTGTGTGTGTGTGTGTGTGTGTGTGTGTGTGTGTGTGTGTGTGTGTGTGTGTGTGTGTGTGTGTGTGTGTGTGTGTGTTGTGTTCTGTGTGTGTTTAGAATCAGAGTTTATAAATCTCTTAGACAGGAGGCAGCAGCTCTGTGATCAGCTCTGTCCACTGACCACACACACACAGGACTACGTGCCTAACCACACACACACACACACACACACACCACACACACTCAGGCTGTCCCTGCTCTGTCAGTAGCTGGCAGCCTCTCGCTCTTTCAGACTCAGAGCTGATGAAAGCAGGGTGGCGGTTTCCGTGACTGCAGCAGTTGCAGGGAGTGAGAGAGGACTTCATCGAGTACTACTGTTTGTTTCCACAACAACATACCAGTGATTATTTTAATGTATCACTTCCTGGTTTGGTCTCCCCACAGCGAAAGACAACCAAACTATTTGGTAAAGAGCAGGGGCCAGTCAGGCACCAATTACTTCTGAGGTGTGTTGTGTTGACAAAGATACAACAACAAATAAACATCGGCTGCGGAAGTCATTTCTGACTCGTCTGGAACTGAAGTCAAACCTCTTGCCACACAATCAATCACTGATATGATCTTTCAAGGGGTCTCACTTGGATATATTTAATATTAATTAATCAGAAGTCATCAGCCCCCAGGAGTATTGTCCCTGACAAAATAAGGCAAAGAAACTTCTTCTGGCACTAAGAACAAGGGGAAAAAAATGCCATCATATAAGCAGGCTGGTTCAGTTGAACATATGAGCAGCTGTCATAATTTTGTGAGATGTAATCAAGATTTATTTGTCAAACAATACACAGCAGCCTGTTTCACAACCAGCAAAAATCTCCTCACAGGAGCTCTTAGATGGTGTCTGTCAAAGAGTTGAAATCTAAAACCACACGTTTACATCAGCACCACCTGTCCCCTGGTGTGTGTGGGCCCAAGTGTCATGTATACGTGTGCACATCTTTCCTTCTGAGTGTAACCCCCAACATCCAAGAAGAGATGAAAGATGAACAGAAAGGGAGTCAGAGAGAGAGAAAACGTCGTTTTCAAACCTGAAATGTTTAACTTTCATATATGGCTGTTTTTATCTCCTATGATGACCTTTTGACCTTCAGACAGAGAAGGCAGCTCCCAGTGAGCACCAAAAGGAAATTTAACTGCCTGATGTCCAGATGCTTTTCAATGTAACACAGTTACAAATACACTCGAACAACTTAGGTCAAAGTAAAAAAAAAAAGTGCTGATTTTTAAAGATAAGTTCAGCATGATATAGTCACTATTTAGGAATATAGATGAAACTAGTTACATGGACCGGGTGTAAAGTAAGAATTTTAAGCCCCTGAAAATGTTTCTTGAAATAGTCATAATGAATATGATCTTGAAGTTGGGGGTCTCTTCAAGAACACACAAAAATCATAATGCAAAGAAATCTTCATATCTATTGGATACCTGGTTGTAAAACTTCTCGACCACTTTATCTGACTGACATCTGCATGGCTCTGAACACAACAACAGCATTATGGCAGTCAAGATAGAGCAGACAAAAATGTAAAATGATTTTTTTTTTTTTATGTTGATCTGTTAATGCTGCTACCTGCTTCTACCTTGTGAAGTTTCTTTATTCTCTCTTTCAAACACGTGCAGACATTTCCTCTCCCCTCTGTTTTCAACAGCAGCTCTATTGACAGGAGCCTCCCAACCCCTCCCTCCTCCGTGTCTCCCTCCATTCTTCAGAGGGGCACAACCTGCACTAATCTGCCACCCGGCGCTGATTCGTTCCCTCGTTCACCCTTCTCATTCGTGCACAAGAAGAATACTGGCTCCTCTTCCCTCTGTTTTTCTTTCTCATTCTGTTAGTGCAGCTCCGGGGTGAGCGGCAGGTCAGGCCTATTAGCCTTTTTCACTGTATACAACCCTCTAAACAAGACAAGCTTTTATTTCATCCACAGAAAAACACACACACACACACACACACACACACACACACACACACACACACACACACACACACACACACACACACACACACACACACACACACAAACAAGACTGACACGAATGCCTTAAACCAACAGGCTCGGTGGCTCACTTTGTTCTTTTGTCATTTATCTTTTAAAGTTTGTGTTATGCTCATTTAAAACCTTTTCTGGCCTTATTTACATTTTACTCTTTGCATGAGTAAAGTATTGCTTCCTAAATCTCGTTTAAGGGATAGGAACAATCAAAATACTCCACTGATTTCAAAGCATCATGAGTGCTACTATTTGCTTGTGGAAGTATATATTTAATATTTGTCATAAAACAAGGATAATGGTATTATTCAGACTTTCCTCGTTTTGGCTGCTATCGTCATCCAGTTTTCATGTTTTACCATCTTTGTGTCCTGTTTTGTTTTTGAGATTCTCCCTTATTATGTCAGCAGTAATCATCTCCTACTCCTGTGAGTTACCAGCTGGAGTGATTAGCTGACATGCCTTAAAGGTGAATGTAGTTACTGCAACAAAGCCAATTGGATTTTGGACTAACATTTTAAAGCCTTTGGTTTGGCATTCCGGCCATCATTACCTGTTTTTTGGGGTGCAGAAGATGCCATATTTGGACAAGATGGTAGATGTCAAAGGGTAAAGTTACCCAAATAAGCTTATTAGCACACAGCTAATAGAGCACCTGACATTCAAAGCATCCACAACTTAGAATATTCTTAATTGTATACCTGGTTATACGAGGCTGTAACCATGTTTGTTTCTTGCACATTTTAGCATACAGATCTGTGAATATTTTGTAACCCACTTTATACCAGTTCTAGTTCAAGTGTAAACAGAAGTCCAAGGTGGGAGAGTGGTTGTATTGCAAAAATCTAAAAACAACAAAGTTCATTGAATGTGTGATTTTTAAACATCTAAAAATAGGAAAATATGTGCATACTGTAGCAAAACATGTTCTGTTATTAAATCCAAGGGCACCCAGTGAAGGATCTGTGCAGGCAGATTCAGAGCAAAGAGCTTACATAATACAACAATCTCAGACCACGTGCGGTCAGGACAAAGTGAGGGGCATTATGGGATGTATCAACCAAACCGGGACAAGGGGAGGTCAACTGGACAGGAATCTCATCAGTTCAGATCCCATTTAGGCACTCATGCGATGGCCTCAAGGTCACAGAAGTTGGTTTGTGTCTGGTACTTTGCACGGTCAAATCCTCCAGTTTGGACGAAGAATCCGGACAATGTGTTTCAGGTGCTACTGAGCAAAGTGCTTGAAAAAAAAAAAAAAATCCTGGTCTTGCTAACAAATGTTTTGCTGTTGTTTCACCTTTGTCCCATGTCACATGAAAAGTTGCAAACTTGTTAGAATCAGAATTGTTACATGTTTGCATTTACTGATGGCACATTATTTGACTTGAAAAACATTTAAACAATTTTTAGTTGCAAGCAAAGTTGTACCATAACACTTTCATTGTTTTTAAGTTTGACTGAGACCCACTGATGGAAAGACGAACCACTGGGTTGACAACTTCCACTGTGATCTAAAGTAGTTTGTTATTTGCACAGATTTAATTATGCTCTATATCACTTGGTTTTACAAACTTCTTGCACAAGAAGAAGTTACAAAAAAAAAGGTTGGTGGCCAATTCAGTCAAAATACCTGTCCCAAACCCGAGAGCAACTTCAAATGCTTAAAAGTTTATCAGCGTTCTTTCCATCCTCTGTATAAAGAACTACAGTCCCATCCCAAGGATACAGATAAAGGCTACCAAAAGCTTAACAAAGTTAAACAGCTGTTTTTTTATATCTCTCAGGCTACTAAACTGCTTACATTTTAGACAATTACTTTCCTAATTAACTACAAATGGTGGATGATGGTTAAAGGAATGGAATGTATATAGGGGCAATAACAGGGAATTTGTGATTTAACAACCTAAACAAACTTTGGCAGCCCATAACTACTTTCACTTTAAACCTGAAACCCTACTTGGAACTTCTCTTGTACTGTAACACTTTTTCCAACATTTCCTTATGCTGCCTGGTTGCAGATGGTTTTGTAGCTGTTATCCCGAGTCCTCATCTCTCCGTGGGTGTGCCAGCTCGGAGTGGATGTGAACTCTGGGGAGACGCTGGGGCTGATTAGGCCATGTCCTGCTGCTGTCATTAGGACACAGTGGAGACACTCAGCTTAATGGGGGAGACACATCGCAGCTAATTGCCTCAATTTGGATGAAGCCCTGTGACAGCTCGCTGGTGAGGAAGGGCACACACAAGGTCAATTGTCCTGCGCCTGAATGCTAAACTCATTTCTGATGTGTTATGATTGACCGAGTAGACACTAATGAACAAGGAACGGTCATTATTTCAGGGTTCAGAGAGTACAAAAACCACAGCCGAGCACAAGGAGCCCGTTTTCTGCCTCGTTGCACCGAGCTCGGTTAGTGAAATCATATCATTTCAACGTTCGTCATTCCAACGTCAGCCCTTGTCATTTGGAAAATGACCTGTTAAAATTCCCAGGGCCTGCTGTCTTTCTCTCCTGTGAAGAGTTTACTAAACAAACAATGCTATCAAAGTACAAGATGATCACTGGACCTGGACCCTCTGAATACAGCAGCAGACTGCCAACTCTGTTATGACGAAGTACGGCAGATTCAAAGACAAGATTGTGTGCGTCATGTTTTGAAGACGCATCAAATCCATCCGACTACGACAGCAGACTGTCAAATCCAACTGACAACTATTAGAGACTATGGAAAATCTTTGTACGTTTAGTTATTGAAATGAAGAGAGAACCATTATGGACAATAGACAGAAACTTCCTGAATACGACATAAGACTGAACACTCTAGCATATGGAAAGTTGTGAGTTTGGGTATCACAAAAAAGGAGATAAGTGCATTGGTATGTGCATCTTCAGGCTGGGGCTAGGGTTGAGCATTATGATTATATGTTTATTATTATGTTGTTCCCAAAATTGCACTGAAAAGAGGAATGAATATAGCTCAACAATGACCGCCCACTTTTTCAGCAGCTCTGGTCCACAAAGAACATTTTCCCATTCAAATCCTCCGTTGATATTTAATTAAATCCTTAAATCAAGAGATTGATGTCTGGAACCAAGACAGGCTGCTACCTCTATACTCGTGACTATAATACATTTTATTCAGCACCAAAACGGTCTTGTAAAACAGAGAAAAAAAAACAAAGGTAGAAGATTGTGTAGGCTACATATTTTTCGTCAGGAGTCAAGTTACTAGCCAGCCCACAATCCATTGTGAATGATACTGCTTCTTCTTAAATGTAACTTTTGCAGTTGTTATAGTGTTTATATTTATATTTGATAATACAAGTGTTGTACTATGTATACATTTTGTGTTAGCCAACTAACTAGATAGCCTGCTACATTGTCAAGGTAACAGCGAGCTCCACCAATCAGAGAGATCGTTGTGACACTCTATGATTGTGGGTAGTGTAGTTCTTTTCCCCGATATTGCAAATAAACCATGTTTTCCTTAAAAAAAGGTTGATATCATATGAACATATGTCTTCTACAAGAGCATATACCATCATTTCACACACAAGTAGCTCGTAGTTAGCCTACATTAGATAATTATTACATTATGGCTAATAATCAAATCGGCTATGGAGAAAAAAGGGATTAAAGCAGAAAAAAACAATTTGACTGAAAATTCTCAACATATAAAACAAGTTAAAACAAATTTTTTGACAAATTTGACCTAGAGCCAGGTGGTAAGAGGCATTGGCAGACCCCTTGACCTGTAGGCCTTTTCAATAGCCATAACTATCCACCTGGAAAGCCTCTGGTTGGACAGGGCTTGTCCTTTCTTGTGGCTGCCTGAGTGACACTTCTTTGCAGGCATTTGCCCTTACGACAAGGGAGCTTGGCAGGTTAATGTCAATGCTAACCCTGACTAGGCGCCAGGTATGGCTGGCTCAGTCTCCACTTCCTGAGCCAGGTCGGAGGGCTCTTCGGGTTCTCCCAGTAGTGCCTGGGGAGTTGTTTGGGCCAGCAGCACAGCAAGCCTTAGAGCGTGGAGTCCAGGCAAACCAAACTCGGTTACAGTTTGTTAACCTTCAGGGCCCTGCACCCGCTCTGAGACGACGGCCTCAGGGGGGTTATGGCACTGGTCGTCCTTGACTGCCGGCCTGGTGGCTGCCCAAGAACCTCACAAGCCTTTGAGGGCCTGATTACCACCGACAGGTTCCCTCACGGTCTGCGCCGCAGACCCAGAGAGGTCGAGGGTCTGGGTTTTGCCCCACAAAGGACCCTAAGGTCCAGGGGGGCAGGCCCTGATGCCCCAGGGCCGGCTGTCGTACGCTTCTCCGAGCAGCACCTCAGCTACTGGAGAAGCTGTACTTCAGACCCTTGGGTGGTGGCCACGCTTTCCCAAGGGTACAAAAGACACTGCGGCCTGAGACAGCGAGCATCAGGTCTCAAGACCTCATCAGGTGACACAATGAGGGAGGCTATAGCTGGTTTTACCATCTGGCATCTGGGCCAGCCCATAACTGCCAGCATTCTGCATGGAAGCCAGGGCCCTGCTGTCAGAAGTGTGGTGAGACAGAGACTTGGGGTCTGGCCAGCACTTGTGGAGCTCCTCAAGGTATGGCTGGGATGGTGGTACAAAGAAGCTTGCCTGCGGAGGGACCCGCCTAAAGAAGGCGCTGGCTGGGGCGCTGGAGGCCGGGGTCTCATCCAAGCGCAAACGTGCCAGCGCCATACGCACCACTGGTTTAACAGAGGCTGGGGCAGCCTCTGAACCAACCCCGGATCCGTTTACCGTTCGCTGATAACCGGTTTCGGAAGCATGAACGGAAGTGTCCACTGCTCCTTGAATCAAACTAGCCCCACAAAACTGGCTACAGGAAGCCCTTGTAGACAAGGCATCCCCATCCCCAAGGTTAAGAAGCAGAGTCTTAATCTCCGCAAACTCGGAGACTAGTTTATCAACCTTAATGGCTAAACCATCCACCTTCTTAGGTCTCTTCCTAGGTGGAGCACATTCCGGCGGTGCACCACTCGCCCCACTGCACCTCCTTGAAGCCGAACCAGATGGAGGCCGCTGGTCTCCAGGCTGCTGTCCTTCCATCTCAGCCAGCCGGGCCAGCTTCAGATCCCGTGGCAATTCATGCACAGACTATCTGACAGCCCCTCCCTCAGGTGTGCCACACCGAGGCATATAGGGCACTCATCATGGCCATCGGATGTATGCAGCGGCGCCATGCGTGAATGCCAAACATGGGACACACCATGATACCATCAGACACTTCTCACCGCTGAAAAAACCTGAAGCCAGGCTCTTCTCAAAATGAAATCACTGTACAGCTAAGGAAGGGATAATACTTACCTCAGCGGTCCAACTTCAAGCTATCATTAGCCAGTCCGTAATGCGCTGAGATCCCCAGCAAAAACACCGGTCAGACAGCTTGGTACGGTGAAACAATGTAGCCGTTGTAACTAATCGCAGCGCTTGGAGGACGAAATTCCGTAGCTCCAACCGTGGTTACAGGGCTCCAAGCAAAACGTTTTTCGGCTTCCTTCTGTAAACAACCGGCATCGCGGATACCTGCAAGAAGATAGAAGGGGTGTCTCATGTGATGACGCGGGCTATTTAAGCTACGTCAGGCGTCATCCCAGGTCACATGTGACTTTGTTGATGTTAAATACTCAACCTGCGCGTGCACGAGACAGATATAATTCAGTGTTAAGAACTGCCTCTGGCAGTCAGGAAGAATGAAATAGAACTAGCTATTCTAAGATTCAAATGAGGCTTTTTGGAGCATTTTGAGATTCGATCATGATAAATAAGGACCTTGTTTTGATACTAAATAGGAAGCCTACTCTGTTCTTAACCTTAAGCAGCCTAAAGTAGTAACAACACAGACATACCTTCAAACAAGTTACAGAGTAAAAACCCATCAGACTTTAGTCTGGAGTAACAAAGGAAAAATAGTTACTTTGCAAAAATGTACCTTTTGCAGAAAAGTATTTATATATTTTTTTAATGCATTAGTGTGTTCCTCATTTTGTTGTCATTACTACAGTTCAAGCTAATCCTACTTGAGTGATTTAAACACATATAGGTGGATACCTTGTGAATTCCCAGGGCATACAATAAAGATATAAATTAATAAGAATTTTTTTCTTTAAGTACAAGAAGGCTTTTTTTACATTGGACATAACAGTAACTTATGCAGTACTGAACTTTCACCCAACATGTAAGAATTGTGTTGACAAACGGTCCAGTTTAAAGGTGATTCATGTTGCGGTGCTCTGATGTGTTGTATCACCTGTTGTCTTGATGCGCGTTCCTTAAAGGGGAGTGGAGACAACTAGACACACGTGAAACACACCAGGTAACCACAGACGTGGGAGACACCAGGGAAAAGGCAGGAAGGATCAAACCTGAAACGAAATAAAGGTAAGTCACCAAAGTAAAACAGGCAACACAAGACATGAAACATGAGGGTAAAAAAATAAAAGCACACTTGACTTACCAGGAGCCGGGACATTCTATTGATGCATGATTGAAAGGGAAATGGTTGGATAGACATTGAAAAATTAGATTGTTTGAGGTTTTTCTACAACACAATTGACTTCCAATATAAGTTTAATTCAATCAAAGTTAGGTAGATTTCAAAATTAAGGGAATTTGAAAAGCGTAATAGCAGGAATGGAGTTTATTTTTAAATAAAGTTATTACATCAAAGTATAAATAACAAGAGTGAAATAATGGAAAGTACTGTTCGAGAAGAAATAATCAGTCTTCATTTAACTGGGAAAAAATTCAACATAGTACACATTTTTTAATAAAAACAAATATTTTGCGATAATGCTTTCATTGTTGTAAATGCTAAAAATACACCAATTCAGTAAATTGTCTGGATATTAGTAAACAGATAAGTGAAAGAAAAAAGAGGAGTAGGTTCAAGTGCAGACGTTAGACTTTGAGGACTTACTGAATCAGGAAAACCACATTCGGCCAGGGTGTCTTTCCCTTCAGAGCATCACACCAGTGGAATTTAATGCCGTGATCAATTAGAGAGTCAACACCCAAGTATCATTCATTTAAAATAATGTTAAAAAATGTCTTATTGAGAACCAATACTGTCAACAAAGAAGCTGTACCTCCATGGTAACTGTACCATGTCCTGTGTTTGATATTGTTTGTTCTCAATTGTATTGTATATATCGGTATTCTTTTGTTTAGTATTTTCTAATGAATGTATGTTTATGGTTTATATTTCATTCTATGTTGTCAAAGAACATCTGGCAAAGGAACTGCCAATGTAAATGAGCTTTTTAGCTTACTCTGGTACATTAACATCCATCTGAATGTTAATGAATGTACACTGTCCCTTTTCAAATAAATGAATAAATGAAATAAATAAGGCAATAACTAAGACTTTGATTGCAAAAAATGGATCATAGGAATGGAGAAGAGGTCCGATAGAGTCTGTTGAGGGAAAAGAGGCGGTGGTATTCTGGAGGCGGGTGGAGGTAAAGAGACGTGGGAGCAGGACAGGGTGCGTGTCTGCATCCCAGACACACTGGAGACACTTTAACAAAGACAGGAAAGAAGACGACATGCAAACGTAACACACTAATGACCTCCATGTCACTATAAACAGGCCCGACAATTACAGAAGTTTCATGCCAAACGCATGAATCCTTCAGATCAAATCAAATCAACTTTTTCTGATACCAATAGGTGGCTTTGTTGGCAAACTTCGTGAGTGGTCTTAAAACATAGGAGAAAACACATCAAAGAGGGTAACAAAAAGTGTAAAATACTGTATTGCATACGTAACTGCAAAAGCTTAGTGTGCTTTAGAAACACCACCAAATGGCCAAACCTTCAGCTTCGATCATTATTATAATTTGAATGTGTTTTAAAAAGTTTTGTTTATTCGCCTTAAGCAGGATGGTTTCTATAAATCTACTTTCCATTTTAAAACACCTGTTGAGCTCTAAACTGTAAAAAAAATCAGCAAGAAAAAAAGAGAATAATATCAATTCAATGGGCCCTTTCTGTATGTCTAAGTTTGACACTAGACTTGCAGGGAAATTTGACCTTGAAATTTTAATTTTAAAACTTTTTAATGTTGTTTATCTGTCATTTGTAAAAGCCTATAATTAGGTACATCCAATTAGGCGTTGCTCCACAAGAGCTTAAAAATCTCTACCAAAAAAAAGAAAAAGGAATGTATTCCTCTAAAAGAATTGACAGACATCCGATTGGTGCCATGCATTATTGAATCAAAACTTTTTTTAAAAGGTAGACAACATTTTCATTTGTAAAATATGGGAAAGAAAGTCAAGGGGAGAGAAGGGAAATGTGCAACAACAACAACAACAAAAGAAAAACCAGGGTAAAAAAGAACAAAGAAGAAAGAAATGAAGTTCAGGCAGAAGAAAAGAGAGAAGTGTTTTGATTCATGCTGCCCTTTTCCACTCTGGAACACCACTGGTGGCACATTCAAGCGCTGACGCTGCTAGCCAATCGCCTCTCCTCGTTTTCCCTGTCACCCTGCATCATTGGGGTCAAAGGGCCCTCTGCCTTCCAATTAATGAGCCAGCAAGAGCCTCTGTCCCCCTCTCTACTCCCCAAACTCCCACAATTCAGCTAAAGACTGAGGAACGCACAAGAAAAAGGAAATCATTCCTCTAACACCTTTAAGCTTACTGTGAACAGGTGTTCTCTCTCATCTTCTGCTTATCCTTAATAGTAGTGTGGAGAACCATTGGTACCATGAATTTGTTTTCAATGTTTAAAAAATGTATTACTATTAAGTTTGGTTGCACGTTGCTAGTTCCCCTTTCCCCTGGTGGTAACTGTTCACCCTTGTAATCAGATCATGCTTGCTGAAGGGTCAGGAACAAAGACATGCAAATTCTAATTAAATGTGCAGCGTTGGGATAGGCCTCGTTTGATCGCTGAGCCCTTTCATGCCCCCTAATCGCTCTTGACAGCTCCTTCCAACAGATTCTGTGACAAACTTCTCGATTCAACTGAGTGGGATTTTTGAACTTTGGTCGCTCCTGCGGCCTTGGCTCGGGGTCTGTCAAACAATCCAAATCAATGACCCAATTGACCACTGGTCCCCTTGTTGATAACCTCAATGAGCTCTATGTTGCCATTCATTGTGTCAGAGGGCTAAATGCCGATAGCATTTTATGGTAATTAAACACTCTTTTGGTTCCTAGCTTTGAATACAAACACTGGAGGGGGGGTCCGGAAAGCACGGGGCAGCACTGGGGGGATGCAGGTGCAGGGAAAGGACGAAGGGACGGAGGGATAATGCAGAGGGGGGCCACTGAGAGACTGGTGCAACCAAAGTACTTTCCCACCAACATGGCTCAGAGCCACCGGCTCACTCATTAGGTCATTACAATAAGGAAGGGGGCATTTTTTTGTTTTATTAAAAATCTCATTAATCCCACAACAAAAGGCACGTACTGACCTCATTGGTGCCCCTGTTATCTGAATATGCCTTTATATAATGGAGCGTCTAATTGCAACTCGGCGCCTAGCAGCTTTCTCTTCGTCTGACCCGACAGTATTTGGTGTGTGAGCAGTGAAAAGGGAGCTAAAGAGAATTGGCCTCTCGGGGCAACCACCGACCTAATGGGAAACCGCCTGGGACGTGAGTTTCAAATGCTATATGAGGCCTGAGCCCATCCACAGGTGGGACACTTAAGATTCCTGCTCCTGTAGATTTTAGACCAGATGAGTTTTAGTAACAGTGCCTTCTAAAACCTCTTTTTCTGTTTCTGCTTCAGTAAACACACTAAAGACCAGTTCATTTGGGGGTCTTAAACAGTCTGGAAATAGATTGTTTTAAAAGGGCTCATAATTTGGTAATTTATCAGTTGTTGAATTATTTCTGTCTTGACCTAAATGGCTGACGTGCAGGATGCTTTTTTGGCTGGATCATCATTACAATATTTTCCACTTTCTCTTACTGGACTACACTGAAGTAAAAAAACATAGTATTCACTTGATGTCTGATATAGTGCTATAGCTCATGCTTGGAAAGAAGACTTCTCTCAATACTTTTCCTTGTAGTTGTGCTGCATGCGACACAAATGACTGTCACTTCCCTTTGCAGTCTATAACACTCAACTGGCATTTCAAGAACCACATTATGTTGTTAGAAATCCAATTTATGAGATGATCAATTTCCGTTTATATACAGTAATGATAAATCCTAACTGCTTGCCAAAGTGAGTTAAAGAGTTCCACAGGGTGTGGTACTAGGACTACTTCTATTCACCTTATAAATTCTCTCTCTAGGTCATATCTTCATCAACACTGCGTTATGTCATCAAATTATACTTATCAATGCATCCAGATGAATCCAATCTATTTTCTGCTTCTTTATTTAGACAAAACCAAAGTGATTGTGCTTTGCCCTAATCTCCTAGAACACACATTATCTAATGATAAAGAACCCTAACTGGCATCATCCTGGCGTCCAGCACAGTTAGAAATCTGTGAGTTCTTTTTGATCAGGTTGTCCTTCAACCTTTCATAAGAAATTATAGGAACCACTTTTTTCACAAACATTGCATTGCAAAACTCAGGCCCATCCTTTCTCAAAATGATGCTGAAAAGCTTGTCCATACAGTCATCACTATATCTTATTACCCCATTGAAGCTAATTGTATTGTTTTGCCCCTCTGAAAAATTATGCCCCCAGAATGTGAGCATTTTTGTGTTACCTACAGTCTCACAAACCAGTCATGTACTCGTTCATCATATCATCTACCCTAACCCTCCTCTTCTAATGGCCATTCCCTAGGGCTTCTGACCAAGGGAATCAATTTTACCAGCACATTGTATGTGGGTCTGGTATGTGTCACAAATGTGTCTAGTTTAACTGTCTAGTAAAACTGTTGTATCTTATCTGTGTGCTGTACTGTGTAATTGTAAATATATAAATGTTTTTTTGTTTGTTTTATGATTTTTGTAAGTACTTTCCTTAGGACTGTTGATGAAATTGGGCTATTTAAATTAATTAATTAATTAAAATAAAAGTAGTATAAGAGATACAACCTTAAGTTATCAGGCTCTTGTCCTTTCCAGTTGTCCGGGAGATAGGAGATTTTCAATTGGTCCTCTCTTCTAGATTTTTACCACTCAGAGCCCTTTACATGTCTACATGTCACATTCAACCATTCACAACACATTCACATACTGATGGCAGAGTGGCCAACTTCCTCATGGTAACAAATCTTCCTAAATATTGAAACATAACATAGAGGAATAACAGAAATAAAGGAATATGGTACCAATGTCTGTATTGCTTACTTGTAACAGAGAGCACTTTTTGTCTGAGCTGTTCCCATTAACTACAGATGTACTGGTGAACCAAGCAACCTGAGAAGATTTTTTGATTTTTGAAGATTTTTGACCAAAAGTGAGGAAATCAGGTTAAATATTGGTTTGGCAAACGAGAGAGCTTAATTCCAATCTAGAGCTACAGAGAGATGCTGATCTCAATCTGTTCAACAGTTAAAAACAAGTAAGTCAAATAATAAAAGTAAGTTTTATAACAACTGATACAAGAACTCCCATGATCCCACCCTACTTCACAACATCATCAACTTAAACAAATCAATTTAAAATTAGGTGCAAGTTAAACTTCTGATGTGTTGTGTCTGTATCTGTAACAAAGTGTCCCTTTTATATTTCCATTTACATCATATTTGGAGCCTGTTTTGATCCAATGTGCTTTAGATGAACAGGGAGGCTCTGCAGAGTTAGCTGACAGGTGACTCCCCATCTGTCAATCAAAAAGCGTGGCAGTCATGGTAACTGCTGTGTATCCACTGGACAGCCCTCTGCTGAGGTCAATGTGAACTGAGACCAAACAGCCTGTGGTGACGGAGTGATGAGTGGAGGAGGAGGGAGAGAGCGACAGGAGAGATGAAAGAGTGCAGGAGGACAGATGAGTGATCCAGTCATCCAGAGCTAGCAGACATCCCAGAGGACAGGAAACACTGTGTTGACCCACAGTCTGCTCCTTCCCCACCTTTTCATCTCCTCCTTCTCTTTCTCTCTTCCTCACCAGTTCTGTATTAAACAGATATTTTCAGCCTGTTTTTAATTCCCTTATCTGTACTAATTATCGACGTTCACATTATCCAGACTGGATCCTTCCATGTCCTGGGCAATTGTTCAGGAAATAGTTGTTAAAACTAAACTAAATAATCATAATAATAATTGTTACCCTTAATTGATTTTGATGAGTCAAGACAACTTACCAAACATTCCTACCTATTTTTAAATATAAGAGTACCACTTAGACTAAACACTCTCTGAGGTGTTGTTTAAATGTGATGGTGCTATTCATTGTTTTTGTGCTTTAAAAAAATGAAAACCCAGATGCCAAGGAGATCATTTAAACTGAATCGCTTCTTCGACTTATTTCAGACATCAAAGAGTCTAATAAGATCATTTTAAATAAACTTTACCCATGTCTGACTGTGATTTAAAGTTTACAGAAGAACACTTATTTACCAGTGCAGCAAAGTTTGAAGTAAAAACACTCGTGGTTTGAAATGCTGATGTTAAGTATTAATCATTTTCCTGTTCTAGCACCTTTTTCAACTTAAAAAGCTTTTGATTAAACACAGGAAATAAATCAAAGCTGGTCACTTTGTAGCATTTGGATAATTTGTTCCCCCACGTATACTGACATATCATTGCAGGTTGGGTGTAGTGTGAATGCCTTCCTATATTCTCTGTGTGTTTGGCTTGCAGCTGCAACCTGCAAAATGGGCTATAATTAAAATTCAGGCCTGTTATTGTTTTATTTATTTTTTTCAAACAAAGACATATTAAAGGATCGATGGGTGCCGTGTGCACTGCCGTGCTACTCATGCGGAGTGTAGCTAGAGCAGGAACAGACAGCTTTTATGATCTGAGTATTCTAGCGCACTCCAGGATGTTCTGATTGACTTCAAAGTTTAATGCGTATAAAACATTGGAGTGAACAAACTTTAAAGTCACTCTGAACAATCCCGGTGTGAACTAGATTACTCTGATCTTGAATAAAGGAAAGTGAAATAACATTTTTCACTTCCTCAGCAATCAGATGTTAACATAGAGAGTTTAAAAAATATAAACAAAAAACCCAATTCTGCACCAGTATGGCTTTATTATAATGAGGAAGATAGTTCACTGTTATCCTTTTTTTTGTGAATAGCATGTTTTGATCACAGTGCCTGTCATCAGTGCTGCTGATTTTAATTTTTAGTCGATTTAATAATTTTTGAAGGTTGATTTAAGGATTTACACTTCAGTGCGGCCGGTCTTTTCCTTCTCTTTAAACACTCATTCTTTACCCCCTTCATTCAGCCTCCTTTGCCCTGACCTCGGCCTCCTCGCCTCCTGCTGTGGTATCCCAGAGGCCCCCGGGGCACCAGGCTCCTTCTTCCCCTCCAGCCCCACCTCCACAGGAAAGCCCCCAGACTGCCGCCAAATACCTCCACAGATTCTTCCTCCTGCTTGGATGCAACGAGAGGCCCCTCGCGGCTTCTCCTCACTTCCACCGCAGGCCTCGGAAATACCTGAGAGCCCCGAGTGTGGTCGCCCTGTGACTGACCAAAACTCACTTTCAGGAGGTTCAAACCACAGATGTTCACACTCAGATTGAAATCACTGCTAAATCTGATTATTATGGACGCCAATCTTTATCAGTTCAAACATAAAGTCACAGAAGTAACAGTGAAGTTGAGCAGATGCATTGTAGGGAAAAGGGCTGTGTGTCAATATTTTTGACAGGATTGTCTGCTTATAAGACCAGTGTTGCTGTGCTTCTAGTTATTTATTTAAAAATGTTTCTGACATATAGATGAAGAGTTCTTTCTTAAAGCCCCTGGATACCCAAATGCCCTGTTGTTGCTTAATTTAGGGTCTTATTAAATCATATTTAGCATAAAGTTTAAATTTGCATTTAAAACCTGAATCAATGATTCTAGTTGAAGTTGTGACGGTCTTCCTAGTATTGGTTTAGAATTGGATGTGAATTAGATTTTATATTTCCCAAGAAATTAAGCTAATAAATAATAAATTTCACAATTAAATCATAAAATGTAAAAAGTGTAGGTATATTAAAAAAAAACCTTCTACCTCTATGCCTAATAAAAGTTCAAATACATTTCCCCTTAATCTGTTGCTCGGCATGCTGCAGGTCCCCCAGTGTCCACTCAGCCATGAGCATGAAGCAGTCACACTGAAGCTGGTCATCAGACTCCCTCTAGTGGTCGGAACTCTGCAGAGCAACTGTAAAACTTTGTAAGTGCTTTAACTCAAGCACTGCACTTTTTTGGTTTACCACCCATCATAATGTCATGCTTCTTTATACATCACTACAATACTGCAGAGTGTTTTGTACTTTGTGCTCAGCTACATTCGTGTGACAGCTGTAGTTATTTAATTCATGTTGCCCTTTGAGTAAAACATTAAATGCAGTAGGTTTACTCATACAAGTGCACTATTGCTATTAAATAAATACAAAAAATCACATCTTCTTCCACTGCCATGGGTACTTCCCTCCTGTTTTTGGTTCTATTTGCCTCCTGATACAAACTCAGTGCTAACCATTTATCTCTTCTACGGTCAAAGTGTGCTTGTCAAGACAAACTACCTAAAACTATATCATTTTCATTTACAAATGTTTGTCACTTAATTGAAAAATGTAAATAAAAATAGTTTTTTTTTGTTTTGTTTGGGGGGGGGGGTCATAAAAGCGGCAGACAAAATGAAATTATTGGAAATGTCTGCTAAATGTTGGTACAAACTTTGCACAGATGTCTTATATTATTCTAATAAACTATGTTTTATTTCTCTGACAATAAAGGTGTGGGGGGGGGGGTTACAACTTCTGAGTTTGTCAGACAAAATCAAAGAAAAATGATATGAACATTCTTCCCCTTTCTATTAGTTGTCATATAATGAATGCCTGTTTTAGTCATTCATTTATTTTGTATTTTATTGTTTGGCTTGTGTTTAGTGCTTTGTTAAGTACTTTGTAAAATTGGTTTGTATAAGGTTCTACACATAAACCTCCTTATTATTGTTATTATGATCATATAACATTCTCAAAACCCTGAACAGAGCTGAAGGGGGTCAGACTTTTGATGAGGCATTGACTGGTTGAGGTTTATTGGGTAAATGTGTTTTGTCTCTCTTGATTCCTGAGCTGAATCAGTCTGTGACAGATCATGTCCAGTTGAAAGAAGAGACAGGACATAGTTTGCTGAGATATTTATTTACACATTAAACTAGTGGCCATTATATGAAAAGAAAGAACATTTTTACAGTTTATTTACATCACCTGTAAGGCATTATGAAGAACAAACTGTACACCGAAATGTATCAATAAAACAAAAACAAACTAAGTCAATTTGCATGAAAATATCAAATACAACTGATAGCAGTGATCAAACTTAAATAGATGTAGACATGAAACATAAAGTTATTCAGAGGAAATATCACATTAATCTCACGCTCCCTCCGCAGCTCTCTGAATGTTTCATCAATAATCTGGAGTGAGGTCAAGGCGAGGGAGTGTTAAACCGGCCCGAAGAGGATTCTGGGTAATAATGACTCGGATGTACCTGCTGCCTAAACACACCGTATTGCACTTGAAGTCTAAAAGAGTGAACATGACAGAACATACATATAAAATCATTTGACATTTTCAACATGTCTTTGTGTTTAATCTTAACTCCTCAACACTGAATATATAAAGATGAAAGTTTGATGTTCCTTCTATCCAGTCGGAATGAGTGACGACTGTGAACACTGACAAACCACCTGAAAACACCTCTTTACCTTCCTGTTTTTGACTCAGTTTTGTAACAGTGTTTTTGTTTTCATTGAATGTAAATCACTAAAGGTCAGGTTCTTAAAAAACATGTCTTCTTTCTTACAGGGACAGAATATTTGTAAACAAATGACCTGACAGGAAACATCTGTTTTCTGTATCTTGCACATTAATTCTACAGAATCAATCTCATACATGTCCGGAGTAAGAACGACATTACATGTGCTGCTATTTCTGTTTACCTGGCACTCTCTTATCAATTAGATAAACATGAAACTTGAATATAAGTTTACTTTCCACTAAAAAAAAAAAGAGTATTAACCGATTATAAAACTGGATATTCTCTCTAAATGCTGCCGAGTGTTTTTAAACTGATGTCATTAAGGTTGTTTGACTTTTGAAGACCAAATGAAACCCCAAATTCGACCATCTGTAAAGGTCAACTTTCAGCGTCAGGGAATATTTTTTAGGATTATGAAACCTCAAATCCATCAACAGTGCACTGAGCTATAATAAAGCAGGCTGCTGGCGGTATAGAGATAAACGTTTTTAGTCTCCCACACTGATAAAGGACAAACTTGAAGGAGGCTCTTTGTGTGTTGGAAACTAACACTCTAAATTTGTGTCGCCAAAAAAAAAAAGTCGATTTGAGTTAAAAAAATAAGAACATCATCACATTTACATAGTTTCTGTTGAGAGTAACAAAAAAAGAAAAGATTAAAGGAGGGTTCATGAAGAATCCTAATCATATATTTGCTAATTTGCATATGAGAAACATTTTTTTAACAGCTGACACGGCTGCAGCATTGCACACGCTGTAATTAGTGCAACTGCAGGAAAAAAGGCTCAAGTTCACAAAGTGTTGTCTGTCAACGTGTGTTCACTCTTCTTTAATAAAACCAAAATGTGTAAATCCACCTGAGGATGTTAGTTGCTGATGCATGACAATAACTCTTCACTTTAAAGACTGATAAAATCACAGCAGAGGAAATGGCAGCGTTTCGTCATTTTTGGGTCTTTTATATGATGTTGTTGTCATTTCAATGCAGGGCTCATGCTGCCTTTCACACTTGATTTGCAAATTCATTTTATAATCTGGAATCATTCCAAATCCGTTCTGTTGTCAAGTGCCGACTTAATTAATACAGTGGTCTTGTTTAATCATAGAAATACACAACAGCTCATTCCTAAACAGCTGGGAGGCTCGGAGGCTGTTTTAGTATTGAGTTTGAGATCATTTGAAAAATGTTCTGTAGTCACCTCAAACTAAATTTTAGCCACCTCTTTGAGTGGTCCAACAAACAAAGCACTTGGTTCATACAAACATCAATACTTAAAATGGTTAGAACACTGGTGCAGACTGGTTTTGTCAGCTGGGACATGTGAATACTGGCTTCTGTTTGGAAAATGTACAACAGCAATCCTTTAGTTATGGAGTGATTTGGTGAACACAAATGTGTCAGAAGAGAAATAACTTGAAAGTCTGGGAAAAAAAGACGTTGACGGAGAGTTGAATTCTTCCTTCTGACCCTCGAAACCATCACTTTGTACCCTCAAACTCATTCCTTATAAAATGCTATCTTGCTGCTTTTTTCTACTGCATTTGGGGAAAAAACAGTTCAAGAAGTCATGTGATCTGAACTGTCTTCACTCGTCATATATTTAGCGTTGCAGGGACTAAGATGCACAAAGAAATGGAGGATGTACAAACTAAAATTGAAGGAAGCTCTAGTCTTCTTTTTGTCTCCTTTCTCCTCACCTCCTCCTCCTCCTCCTTCTATGTCCTCCTTCTCCAGAGCTGCTTAATGCCTCCATTAAGTTTTCTGCTTCAACAAGCACAAAAAAGCAAAGTGGAAGCTTGGTCCACATTTTTAAGGCCTGCTCATTTGCTGGTGGGAACGAGGAAAATCAAGAGGTAGGGATGCAATGAAGGTGAATGTTACGGTGGAGTGTGATCATCAAAGGAGTGTTAGCACAAAGTCACAGAGCAAAGACGAGGGGGATGTAAAAGCACTTCAACAGGCTGAGGGGACCTGAAGGGATCATGTGACAGTCTCAATCTTAATTGATGAAATTCATATACATGGAATAACACGGCGCAGCCAATACAGGCAGACGACTGGATGGTTGTCGCTGGAGTTACTGTGGCACACCTGTTTCCAAATATGGGCACATCATGGCTACTGCTTGTCACCTTTTTTTGGTTCATTTGGAGTGTTATTGGAGGAACTATTAGAGGGTAACACTACAGTATGTAAAAGGCTGAAACTAAGTCAGTATACATTCACAGACTGATTTTCTTTATCGACTTCATTTAGTGTTTTTGGCAAAAAAATGCTGAAAGTTTGCAGGGTCTGACGTCTAAAATGTGAATCTTTCTAGTTTCACTGAATATTGATGTGTTTGGAGCTGTTGGTTGAGCAGAACGCGCCATTTGCAGACACCATCATGTGGTCTGGGACGATATTGTAAATTGTATTTTGTTGATGTAACTGATTTTTTGTTTAAACTAAATAAAATGGATATTCTTGCTTGTTGAATTCAAATATCTTTAAGTTTCTTTCCTCTTCTTTTTGGATAACATTTTCACAAATTATTAAGTGACAGAGGTTTTGCTACAAACACTAAAAACCTTCATCTTCAGGCCAGATGGAGAGAAACTTAAAGCTGTGCAGCTGTTCTTGCTCCGTTACACTGTGTATATGTTTTACTTGATGTTTCTGTCAATCTGCTCGAACAAGCCATGTCGGTTCTTCAGTTTAACCCCCCCCCCCCAACATCAAACAAAAGGAAACTATGAGGCACTTAATGCCCTGCTTATTTAGTATGAGCTCACTACGTGTAGTTTCAAAATGAGACGTAGCTTCAGTGCTGCATCGATAAAGTGCTCTGCTGGAAACACTGATGTGAAACTGTAATCACTCCTCACTCCTACATTTACATGAAATGCTCGCTCACTGTGGTTTCACGAGACTTTTAGGGAGAAATTTTAACCGAAAGACGGAGTCATAATCTGACACTTATTTCTCTCCATTAGATCTAAAAGCCGGTTTAGTTACACTTCAATAGTGACTGTAACGTTCCAGCTCTAAAACATCCAGCTAACAGTCTGAGCAAAATGAAAAAATGTGTAACATGTAGAAAATACTTCATCATCCCAATAGAACATGTGATCATTATTTGCTTGTGAAACATCAGAATCACGCAGCTTTTCGTCACACTCTGCTTGGGCTTAATTAGCGTCACTGATGAGATGTGAGTTATTGGATTCCAAAACACTACATTGTACAAAAATTATTCAAATTGCAAAACTGTTTTAGTTACTTCTCACGTTCAGGTTTGTGTCCCTGAAGGTGGAGATTTGAAAAAAGGTAAGAGGTTAAAGTGGGAGGCTAACCATCTGCATCTGTATGTTAGCATGATTAGGCATGCTAATCCAGATTCTGATCATGTTCACATCCAGAGGTCTGGTTCAATGCAGCGAATGAATCATAGTGTAATATCCAAACCGAAAGGAACTACATACTGTAGATAGTTTAACCAAGAGGTCATTTCTGAAGCCGTAATAAATCATTAGCACCGAAAATTAGAATGATTAGAGTCTTTGAGAATTACAAAGGGCGTAGTGCTCAGTGTTCGTTTCCCAGCATGGAGGCATTACTACAACAAGCCCGCCTGCAGGAGGAATAACACGTATACTATTATCTGGAATTTTTAATTTTCCAAACTATTACCTGTCTGGTGAAATACTGTCAATGGCGGTGGGAGTACAGAACAAAACCAACCACTTTCGCTTCCCGCTCTGGTTCCATCACAGATTTCAGGAAACACTGAAGCCTCTTCTTTCTTCCCCTGGCTGGGTGCAACAGCTTGCAGAAAAAGTCTCAGCTCTGCCCGGGGTAGTTTCACGGCTGGCTCAAGTTTCTGCCAAGCTTCATAGCTGAGCTTCAGGGGAGTCTTTAGCTCCATGCTACTCTGCTTTAGCGCTTTGATTTAGACTGGAGAAAGATGGCGTCAGAGGTCAAGGTTAGCCAGCGTTAGCTTCTCAAAGCTGGGCTGCTGTTTTTGTCTGTCTCCTTATTTCCATCCTTCATCAAAGCTGAAAACACCTGGGAGAAAACAAGAGAAATTCATGTTGTAAGTTATGAATTCAAACATCGGACAAGCTAGAAACATATAGACTAACTTTTAGCTGAACCCTGGACTTTGACGGGTGTGATACTGACCTGAGCCCAGCGGCGGTTTCGGCTGATCATGTGTGTGTTGGCCATGGCGATGAAGAGTGTGTGTGACTGCAGGTCCTCAGGCAGGCGGGTAAGGAACTGAGCGATGTGGATGAAGTCCATCTGGAGCAGGACTTCCTCGAACAGACGCAGGATGCCCAGCCCTGTCCGAAATAAGCTCTCCTCCCCGTCCCGGCAGAAGACGTCCCACACGCGACACGCTACGTCCAGAGGGAGGGACTTACTGTAGAGTGTAAAGATCCTGCACAATAATACAACACACAGGTTTAACTTATCAAATATAATAAAGGTAATCACACAATCAGAGTGCCTGTTTCAAAATGCATGACAAGTTAGAATTGGACTTACAACCCCAGAACCTAAAACACTGGGTGGACGGGGGCCCAATGTGTTCAGAGAAGGTAACTATGAGGCATATTCCGTCAGGTTGTAAGAATAACAAGGTCGATATACACACGACGCCATAAGCTGGTGTTGAAAGGCTTAACAGCAGGAATTGAAAGTAGACAAAGACAGGTGAATTCAGAATGTAATAAGGAAGAACCAAAGTTACATATGTCACTACGGTTTGCCTCTGGCGCTCAGAGAGGATGAATTATAATGGCAGCTATTCAATCTGTCAGTGAGGGAAACAGAAAGGAGGTAGATTTTTAGCAGGCAGGAGTCAGGCCACCTTAAGTTAATGACTCTTTGTTAGCCACAAATCAACTACTTTGCCCTTAATTTAAAAAACAGTTACCCTATTCAAGATTTAATTTGAGCTCATTCTGTACAGGATAAAGAAAACAACAATCTCTTGGAGCTGCCCACTGGAGGTCAGTTTTCATGAAGTGAAATTCTCAGACAGAGATCAGAGGTCTGTTGGAGAGACTGTGGAGCCTTTCGTCACTCACCAGTCGATCAGATAGAGGTCAGGGGTCAGGTTGTTGGTTTGGAAGTGATTGAAAAGGCGGGGCAGATTCTCCTCAAAGAAAACCTCGAAGGCTGCAAAATACTTCAACATCTGGCAGAGAGAGAGAGTTGAACAGTTGAATAGTGAATAACAGTTGCTGTGTGTGTGTGTGTGTGTGTGTGTGTGTGTGTGTGTGTGTGTGTGTGTGTGTGTGTGTGTGTGTGTGTGTGTGTGTGTGTGTGTGTGTGTGTGTGTGTGTGTGTGTGTACCAGGTCATGGTCGACTCTGAAGAAGGCCATCTGACAGGGTTTATTGAGCAGGTTGGCGAAGGTGATGAAGGCTTCGGCCTCCTCCAGGTTGAGGATCAGCACAGCGGCGATGAACGACATGCCCTGAACCTGAAACACAGGACAGCCGTTTAGGTTTAATGATTATTTTCACACAATTGTCAGTGAGCTTTTCAGGGTAACATGCTGCTTCTCAGTCACTTCTACTTCTTCGGATACTCCTTGGACAGTCTTGATGATTAGACACAGGGTATATCTTCAAGATCAACGACTCAAACATCACTTTTGTCAGTTAGTGTTGCGCTGAAACTAGTGTCAGATTAATATGAACTGTTCAAGGTTCGAGGGTGGAATGAAAACGTGAACTCACATAGCCAATGTCAGGTCTGTAACAGGTGTAAGCCCCCAGTACACTGTGTAGCAGGTCATGATAGGGACCACCCTGCAGAGAGAACAGAGGGAATGTTAAGACAGATAAAAGATAAAAGATAAAAACAGGCACACATCGGGAGGAGAAGGAAATAGTGCTAGCAATTGGGGAATTTTCCTGAGTCTTTCCTGCTGCCTTTCACATCTCTCACCACAACTCCACGCAAATGTTTTTACTAGGGGGCTAGCAGGAAAAAGTCTGGGTAAAGTCAAAGTGAACAATTCAGCTGTTCTATTTCATCCTTCCTGACCATCCAGTATTCATAGAACCGTAGTTACATACGTAACTTTCGTTTGTATTCACATGTGCAGCTAACTCCTGAAAAGTCCAGGATGTTTTTCAGGAGATTTGTGCACGTGTGAAAGCACTATACTGTATGAGTTCATCTTGATCAAAAGGACTGAAAACTATAAAATGCTTACAGTTAGGAAAAGGTATTTTGCATGAAGGATAAAGGGTGTCTTACCTTCTGGAAGATGAAGAGGGAGGGGAACGTTCTAGAAATGTCCAGTTTAATAAGGTCCAGACTAGACTCTCTGTCAGCAAGAGAAGCCCCTCCATCTATCACAGAAATGATGATCAACACGTTATTTCCTCCACTTTGTTGTCCATGTATTTAACTGTTATAGTGAGTAGATTTTAGCATGTGTTTCGATTGAGACTAGTTTGAGTTTGAAGAGTTCAGATAAGTGCTGCGTCGTACCACTCTCGTTGTCGTTTACTGAACTGGTTTCACTGTAACTCCTCCACTTCTCTTTGGCTCTGCACAGGAAGATCTCATACAGCTCTGCACAACAAGGGGGAAAAAAGCACATTAGGTTTGTAAGTGTCAGTAAATACAGAAGCCCTGCAAGCCCACCGGTCTTACTGAAGATGAGATTCTTGTAGAACCTCAAAAGAAAAGGATTTTAAAAAAACAAAAATGTGAGTGTGAATTTGTTTGAGGAGTATTTTAAGCAGCGGATGAATCCACATGTACTCTAGTAAGTATTTTAGGCAGCAGGGCAATTGTTGTGGGATAGAGTCAAAATAAACAGCATTGTGTGTGTGATCATGGTAAAGAACATGTCAACAGTGCGGATCATTCATGTGTTAATTTGACGACCATGGAGCAGTTTGTACCTGGTGTGATGTTGAGCTCGTTGCCGATGGCCAGGCTCCACACTCTGCCTCTGACACTTGGAGGAAGACCCTGCCACCACAGCTCCCTGACTCTCCTGGTCCCCTTCCTACACACATGCACATAATGGCAAAGTTACCATTTCAGCACAAACAAGCTGTATATTTGACACACGCGTAAACTTAAGGAGACGTACATGGTGTCCCAGTGCGGCAGGATCTCGCTGTTCCAGATGACCATGGCGTTGGAAATGCTGTCCTCTTGTCTGTGCCTCTCCTTCATCTGACGCTTTTTCCTCTGGGCTTCTTTCAACTCTAAAGAGGGAGGGGTGATAAATATATGGCAAATTCCATTAAAAAGTCTTCAGTCAATGTTAATAAATGTAAGGCTACGACTGTATTTTTGATTCAAAATTGATCTCTTTTTCCATGGATCTGATAATGAACCATATTCTATCAAATGTTTATACACCCTGTCTCTTGTCAATGTAATAACGGTTTTCAATCAGAAAATTAAAACTTAAGTGGTGGCGGTAGCCTAGTGGTTAGTGTGCACACCCCATGTACGTAGTCTATAATCCTCCAAGCGGGCAGCCAGGGTTCAAACCCCACCTGTGACCCCTTTCTGCATGTCATTCCCCACTCTCTCTGATCTCTGACTTCATCCACTGTCCTATCTCTGTAATAAAGGCATAAAAAAACCTCACTTTTTAAAGATTTTGTCTGTCTGCGCTAATATGTTACTAATACATTAGTAGAAGCTGTTGTTGCCAAGGTCCGTTTTGCGGTTTTTTGGCAGCTGATGTAAAAAGTTAGTTTCAGTCCCTGGGTACATTTAGATCTTTTGATATGCTTCTTGAGTGAGTGTGTGTGTGTGTGTGTGTGTGTGTGTGTGTGTGTGTGTGTGTGTGTGTGTGTGTGTGTGTGTGTGTGTGTGTGTATACCTCTCCTCTTGGCTCCTGCCACCATCTCCTCGTACTCCATTTTGTGCCTCTGAGTTTCCTCCATAGACTTGGCAGGTAGGTTCCTGAAAGTGTGAGAGAGTGAGAGTCAGTCAGTCAGTCAGGGAGACAGGCGGGTATACG
This sequence comes from Labrus bergylta, assembly GCF_963930695.1. Lineage (NCBI taxonomy): Eukaryota > Metazoa > Chordata > Actinopteri > Labriformes > Labridae > Labrus > Labrus bergylta. The sequence goes on along the minus strand of NC_089204.1, from coordinate 11,373,675 downwards.
GGCAGTCAGCCAGTTGGACAGATTGCATTTCTCTTCCTGTCAGGTGTTCAGCCACACACATAGTGACTCTCTGTGTTTGATTGAGATTCCTTGTCATGCTGCGGCTCTCACCAGATGCTCATTCTTGCCGATCAACAACAAATAGCCTGTTTGAGGACCACCTGGCAGCATTGAAGAAGCTGCTTCTAACTAACGGCCATAGATTCATCTGCCAGTGAGATTTTGGATGGTCTAGAGAATATCAATTGGACATTAATATTCAATGATGAATTAAACCAAGACACCACAAGACTTTAGACTTTATAAATTAAAAACAGAAGTAACTGACTTAATTTTCACATAAGAAGAACAAACAAGACAGGGAAAAGTAACATTTGAGAAGCTGGAACAAGAAGAAGATTGACACTTCTGTTGAAAACATTGAATCGATTAATTATATGGTTGCATCAAGGGCTAAGTCAATCTTGTATATAAAAAGGCTGAGACAAGTCTGATAACATCACTGTGGAATGTCCTAAAATGGCCACCATACATAAAAATCTATTTTGATTTAGGTAGCAAGAGGCCACTGTTACCATCTTTAAACAAATATATATATATACACACACACACATGTTAACCTACTGTTGTAAATAATGTAAAAATAGAAAAAGATCTTTTGAACAGTTTTGTTGTCAAGGTTTCATGGGGGGCTGCTTGTAGGTCTACAAACCTCTATCTCTTGGTCAGTGTATTAGAGTATGAGAAACATCCTAGAGACAATCATCAGATTAAAAAGATGATATTTGAGTTCTGTTTGTTTGAGTTTGTGTGCCTGTCTGGTACTTACGGCGGCCGGTCCTCCAGGATGAGAGCTGTGGTGGAAAGAGGCTCAAATTCCAGGTTCTTCCTCCTCCCTGCAGCCAGGGGGAGCTGAGGACACACGGACATGTCTGCGTCCTTCTCTTGCTCCTGCTCCTCCTGTGGACATGGACAACAGAAAAGAGGATTTAGAGAGATGGAATGGTATTCATTTCTGTTATTTTCTCTTAAGAGTATCTTTAATGGTCATTTACAGTTGAAAGAGAGATTTACAGGCAATTAAATGCAAATAACCTGTTGTTTTTTTTTAAATAAATTGTTTTAAAAAACTCCCCAAATGATCTCCCTCAGCAGACGGAGTTGTCCAAGTTGTCATAGCAATGAAGATGTTCTAATACCAATAGTTTGGGAGCACCTTTACATCTTTTTTTCAGAACAGCCACTCAAGGGAACAACAGTGGAATTTTTCCTTGAGTTGTTTCCAAGTTTTACAATGAACTTTCAGTCTTGAATTTAAAGCAAATGACAAACAGTAACTCTTTAAAGTGCTCAGAAGTATTCCTCTTTAAAAACCTGAAAAAAGTCCATGAAACAGAGCAAACTCCACAGAAAGAGGAAGGTGACACTCAGCTTCTAATGATGATTGTGGTATTCTCTGAGTGCCGTTTAAGTTTCTGTTTCAAGACCAAAAAAGACCTGTTATTCCGTTTTGTATTATTTATATCAATCTGGAGGAATTACAAGTTCAGCAACTTTGCTCCTTCTACATTTCTGTTACTTTTCATTAATTTACTGCTAATAGCACAGTTAGAAAATGGAAATAATAGGGATCTAAGGACAAAAAAATACATCTCAAAATGCTCTCAACACTTTAATCAAGGGGGGAAATGCCTCCAAGATTTTACCTCTATATCTAAGAGGTAAAGCATACAGATTGTCTCTTCAGTGCAGCGTGCAGTGAGAGACAATCTGTATGCTTCACTCATTAGACTAAGTAGGTAACAACTCTTCGGAGGTTTTCCCCCTTAGATTAAAAGTGATGAGAGTACCTATTTTGAGATGTCATTTTTTTGTTATCACGGAGGACGCAGGATATTGTATAAGCTTTATTAACCTGAGGGGAGTTATAACAGTATCATTGTGAACAAAATGCTTCTTTGTAATTGTGAAAGAAAATGATAAAGTTATAGAAAAGTATGTATGACAGCTAAATGCTAATACCGCTTTTTTTTAAAGGAACAAAGCAGGTCAATATAATACATGTAAAAAAATATTGTGTGGTGTGCTGGCTTGGTTCTGAATTGTAGCTAGCTAACATTAATGTAACAGCCTACATTACATTACAGGTCCTGCTGATAGTGGCAGGATGGAAGGATCACAGGACTGATCAGTGCCAGACTTATTTGTCTGCGTACAAACCAACAATGCAGGTTTTGATTGTCAAGTGTAATTCTTTTTTTTCATCCAGAACGTCAACAGGACTAACATTAGGTAGGTAAAGCATGCTAACAATATATAACATGTATTCTTCATTTAGCTGAAACTGCAGGCTGCTGGAATGTCTTTCAATTAGATTAAAATGATATGTTAACTTGTCACAAAATGCTTCTTATCAATCAAATCCTAACACTAAAAACAATACAGAATTCTGTGATCTGCAAACTTCTACACCAGGCGTTCACACAAACACAAATGGAGCAATAGTTGATCAGCTCCTGCACGGGGAAAAGATGTGGGTTCGTTGAAAGAAAGAATCACTAAGTCTGAATACATTACCATCAGTGTGTACATGTGAATATGCACACTCACACTCCAACACTTATACGTGTCCACAAAGCTATCAAGTGTGTATGTGTGTATATATGTGGTCATCTGTGTGTGTGTGTGTGTGTGTAAAGCCCAGCACAATAAACGGTTCATTCGCAGACAGCTGTGGGTCAACAAGACAACAAGCCTTTTATACACACAGGTGTCTCAGCTTCACCAGCAGAGGGCAGCAGAGTTTCCTCCGTGCCTCTGAAGCTTTACTGCTGCTGTGTCATCAGTTCCAAGATGAAGTGAGAGTCATATGTATGAAGTCATGTGATTTCCAAGTTAGCTTCACTTCACAGTATCATTGACTGAGTGTCAGTAAAAAACACTGTAAACATTCTGTAAAGGTTTCAGAGTGGTAGTGAGAGCAGATGGAGGAAGCAGTAAAAAGTCAAATCTTAGTCCACTTGAGGCGAGACTCTGACCAGAAACAGTGTTGATGGGATATAAACAGTCATCTTACTGTTCAGAATTGATAACAATAAATGACCATCTTCCTTCTTTTTTTATATTCCTTTTGGCTGGAACGTAATTAGAAATAGTATAGATAGAGCTATGGCGAAAACCCCTCTTTTTCAAACTGAGGGCTTGTACGATTATTTAGGAAAAATGGGCATTTAAATATGCAAATCTACTGAGCCAGCCCAAGCGGGATTTGTCAAACTTCAGGTTTTTGTAATTCTTTGTAATTTCTTTTTTACATTTTCTTTCCCACTTTACCAATGCCATTTGGTTTCCACGACCTTTAGGCTATAGAGTGAATCATATTTAGGACAGGACCTGCTGTAGAAGTTTAGCAGTGGAGTCATGTCAAGAGTAATAATGTGTGTTAACTGTGGGAATGATACTCCTGACATTATTGTGGCTGATAATGAGGTTTTACAGAACATGAACAGGACTTTTATTTTGGCAGAACTGACTGGTTGTCCCTCGGCATCTCTGAGCTAATACCTGTGTTACAAAAAGAAAAAAAAACTGTATTTAAAAGAAATAATGAATGCATCAAATCTCCTCCTCCTCCTCTTTTCTTCTTCTCTTGCACAGTGTTGTGTCTCATGTGTCAGCTATGCAAGGCCAAACCACATCTGGCAGGCTCCTTTCCTGATGAATCATCTGACTCTGGCTGTCATCATGTGAGCAGAGTGAGTGCAGAGAGCAGCGGCCTTCAGCGCGTCTCTTCTGCCTGCACAATGCAGGGTCAGAAGCTACCCAGGAGCTAAAATAAGGATTGAAGGTATTCGGTGTCTTATTTGAGAGAGCTTCAGAAGGATGGTACAGCGTCTCTGACTCGAGTGTGATCAAACTAATGGATATCTCATTGTGAGCTTCAACTGCTTCTTCACAGTTTTCTGTTTTTGTCTGACAGGAAAAACAAATATCATTCAATTAAATCAAAACAGAGACACAACCTGCTAACGCAGTGTGTGTGCATGTGCAGTGTGTGTAGCATGCTTGCTTGTGTGTGTGTCAAGGATACCACCTGCTCTATGACAGCAGAGGAGCAGCTGTGTGTGTTTGAGTGTGTATGGGTGTAATTTCTGGCAGGCTCTTAAAGCAAGCTGCAAGTGGGGGATAGAGGGATACATTCTGAGTGTGTGTTGGTGTGTTGGTGTGTGTGGAGTGGGTTAAAATCTGCATCCTGAGCTGCAGGCAGTGAGTGGTAGTTGCCTGGCGACCACATACACACACAGTAAATCCATTTAACAGTCTCATACCAGCCACTATATTGCTTGTAAACAGACAAGGGCTAACAGCATTAGACACTGGAGTCTTGACTGCATCATGCTAACCACTAAGACATCTCACCGGCTTAAAGGTCCCATATTATACTTTTATTATACATATTATACTTATATGTTCTTTTCCAAGTGTCCTGTGCATGTTTAGGCACATCTATGTGCAAAAATTCAAAGTCCGCGGAAACGCGGCTTCTCCTACATTCTCCAGTTAGCTGCAGCATTAGCTGCATAAAACGCTCAGTTCTAGCCCCCCTCGAAAAAAAATTGTGACGACTTGTCAGTGTGAGATCACTGATCTAAGTCCATTGGCTTGTTGTGGCAAGCCCAGCAGCTCATGTTGCACGCCTGTTAACTTCTGTAGCACACCCACAATATGATGTAGCCTGCGGTAGCACAGTAGTGCTAACGTGCTAATATTTTTGCTCCCCTCGGAGCCAAAGTGGCTGCATTCCCAATATGGTAAAGGGGGCGGGACATTTCCGAGAATGTCCTGACCAATTACGGCAGAGCTGACAGGCCGACCAATCAGATCAGACTTGGCACACTCTGAACGTGGGCACTTCAGAGCCTTAGAGAGAGAGTCAGAAGTGAGCTGGTGCATGGAGCGGCAGTACATGAAAACAGAGACTTTTTTCAAACTTTAGCTATTGTGAACATACTTTAGTAGGTACATGGATTAAATATATGAACCCCAAAAAGGGCATAATATGGGCTCTTTATTATGACCTCTTTTGACAAGCTACACTTCACTGTGTGCATTGGTTTTTACTTCCTTAGTTAAGTAAGAGGGAAGGAGCTCCAACTGAAATATAATTAAGTATCTGGATTTTGAAAAAGCCCCTCTAACATAAATTCAACAAATAATCATAAATAATAATAATAATAATAATTTTTACATGATTCACTCTAGGGCTACAAACCACAACCCTTCATTTCTTCAATCAAAATGAGTCATTGGGTATTAAGATGTCCGGAAAAAAACACCTGAAAGTGATTTATTTTAAAGTCTTTTTTTTTGTCAGACAGTCAAAGCTACAGAGAAATCCCATCCCCTTCACATTTCTTCTTTCAGATTTGCCTTCATGTAGGTCACATTTACACTTTGGAAAATACACAATACTTCTGATTTAACAAGAAAAATCACATCCTCACTTCCAACTACCCAAAAATATCGACAAAGCCACGGAAGAAGAGCAGGATCATTGGTCATAAGCTAACACTAGAACAAAGGTATCAGGATGATAGTGAGCATTCACTTGTATTATTTTATAACTATTATAATAACTATTTTGGCAGCAGGCCATGAGATTTGTTAAATGTTGTTTAATGTATGACAAAGGGTACATGGGATTTTCATGTTTTGTCTTTTTGGTCTGGCTACAGGATGGCTGATCACACGTGAAGAAGAAAACATGTGAACCTTATAAACAATTTATCAGGAAACAAAAGTTTCATCAAGACCATCAAAGACATGAAGATGGAACACTTTCAGTCCCCCAACAATGTCTGTGCAGGAAATACAGCAGATAGAAGATGGTACCACCCTGCACAGGATGGTGATGATCATGTCAGTTTGTGTGTGTGTGTGTGTGTGTGTAGAGCCTACCTGCTGAGTTAACTCTGGGGAGGCGGGTTCTTTAGTTTGATCGTCCTCTCTGGTTGATGTCTTTCCAAACAGTCGCCACCCTGTTGCATTATGGGATAGTGCCTTGGGCTCTTTGGGTTTTCTAGAAAACAGGCTCCTGTGAGAGAGAGAGAGAGAGAGAGAGAATTAGATTCTCATTATAAACACGTGTCTGCTCACATTGAACAATACTCTGTTCTTGTTTTAAAGCAAAACAGAAACAATAAGTGGATGTACACAAATCTGAAACATTTTTTTCCAGAATACTTTTAACATATCTTTCCAGGAGCTTGTGTTAATCAGCAATTGTCTTTTCATATGTCCTTTATGAAGCTTAACTTGACTACTGAAAGGGAATAGAATAGATCTTTATGCCTATGAAAAAAACTGTAGTCTGAAAAAAACCTCTCAAAAGTGGCGAGGTAGTGTCAAACAGTTGTCTGAACAACAAACAGTCATAAATAATAAAGTATTGGCTGCCTGTGAAAAGAAACTGTTTGTCTTTATTGTCTGGTGTCTCCTTCCAGAGGAGAAGGGCAAGAACAGACTATGTCCAGGCTGGATGAGGTCTTTTATAATACAGTTGGCTTTTCAATGGGCCCATGTATGTGTGTTTGTCAGTGTGGTCCCAATCAACCGCTCTGCCGCCCTCATCACCTGCTGTCAGACCTTCCTGTCCTCTGCTGTGCAGCTGTGAAACCACACAGTGCAGCAGTAGGCCAGCAGGCTTCCAATGGTGGAGTGAGTAGAAGAAGTTAATAAGCAGGAAAGTGAGTCTGCTTCAGCTTCCTGAGGAAGTGGAGTCTCTGCTCAGACTTCGCCACCTGGTAGGACTTGTTTTTATAGTCCAGGTGAGGAGAGCTGAGATGCCCAAAGAAACTTTAAGCTCTCCAACCTCTCTACCTCCTAAATATTGGATGTGTGTTAATGTAGAAGTAGAAGTGTTTTTCTTCTTCTAAATTAATTTGATGTTTTTGTTGCATATTGGTGTCATAATACTTTGTCGGTTACAATATAGTTTCAACTTTCTTTTCAGTGATCTCAGAATCTCTATCTTAAAAGCCATCTAAAATCAAAAGTCATTGCGGCAAAACTGAAATTCCAGAGAAAAACTTTCAGTTCCTCAAAATGACCAAAGAATCCAGAAATGCAGATATGACAGGGAAGACATAATGCAGTAAATCTAAGCAGATCATCGTCAGTCTAACCACAACTGTGCAGCTGAAGCAGTTTTTTCGTGATGCTGGAGGGAAAAAATTAATGCCAGATCAACAGTTTTACGTTCCTTCAGTGGAAGTGTCTGCTGTTCAGCTGCTGGCACGACAGAGAGGGGGAGCGAGGGAGGGGAACTGAAGGAATTATGAAAAGGAAGTGGAGCTGCGAAGGAGAACAAGAGCAAATACACACACACGCACACAAGGATAGACGCTGTGACCTAAGCAGACAGCCAAGCAAATATTATTCTTCTGCTCTCTACAGGCTCCAGTTTCATCACTCTAAAGTGTTTTTGTGTGTGTTTGTAAATCCACTTAAGTGTCAGACAGCAGGGCTTGGATGTCTCAATATTACATGTAGTGATAGGAAAGGCCCTTCATTCATAAACGATTGTGCCGTTTCATTTGCACAGTGTCTCTTTATACTTTTTGACCTTTCATTTTTGAAGTTATAAATGTATGATGCTCAAATACAGTCAGCTGATCTATCAGACTTTTTGGGAATAAGAAGAGCGATTTGCAGTCTTGTAGTTTAGATACAACAGGTTAGGTTGTCACTATTAATACTCCAGCAGGAGCAGCAAAAAGAAACCAGTGTTGTCCTTCATGTCAGTTTCATCAAGCTGTCCCACTGATCAGAAGCAGCCTTGTTCTCATCAAACACCTGAGCAGCACCTGTAGCTGCTCATTTAAAAAAAAAAAAAAAAAAAAGGCATCACGTGGTGGATCCTGTTTTATCCCACAGAGCAAGAAAGAAGACATCAATAATGCCATACAAACAGAGACATAATGAGCCTGTCTAATAATGAGTGTGTGTTTTTGTGTTGTGGGTTTGATATGTGTAATAGGATCTAACCTCACTCCCAAAGAGGAGCGGACAGGATGTGTGTGTGTGTGTGTGTGTGTGTGTGTGTGTGTGTGTGTGTGTGTGTGTGTGTGTGTGTGTGTGTGTGTGTGTGTGTGTGTGTGTGTGTGTGTGTGTGTGTGTGTGTGTGTGTGTGTAAATAATTCACCACAGAGATGATCAAAGCTAAATGAATTAAATGTGGGTCAGTAAATGGAAGTGCACAAAAGACTTCAAGAGACAGAACAGGAGGAATGTCTTGATTTTTGGAAGAGACGTTGCTGATGGGTGTGTATATTTCACCCCTCAGCTTCACACTCCAAGCTGGTATCACAAAGACAAACCGCTTACATTGCATTTTTAAAGATGCCAGTACTGAGAGCCCTCTGACACAAGAGCACTTTAAAAAAAAAACACACTATTGGTGAAAAACACTGACTGCTGACATTTTGCTAGCTTTGACAAACATCACACTCTCAGCCACCACCATGTTGTTATTTTTGTTGCTATCATCACTTGATAATAACTGGAACCTGATGTTGGGGAGGGCTAACAGTAAAAAAAAATTGGTATCAGATCAGTGCATTGACCTGCATACTTGGCAAAATATCTCCAGAGGCGCTGCTTTTCAACAAGCATGGCAGGCAACTGCTTTGGGCTCCAGACCAATAGGGGGCCCCTTAGGGCTCACAAACTTAAACCAAAGCAGTGGCCCCAAATGTGGATATTTTTGCAATGACAGGCTCTCCATCTGTAGCCTCCTGTTGCCCTGCTAAGCGTTGCATGCAGTGAAAACCAAAGTTAGTCCATGAAGTAAACAAAGAAAAGTAAAGAGGAATTATCCATCTACAGGGGGGAGAAACTCATTGGGACACTGGCAAACACAATGGTGGTGATGAACGCTGGTTGGAGGGCCCCCCATTTGACTTTTGCCATGCAGGGCCCAACCAGACTCTAGAATCACCACTGTATATCTCCTGATATAATATACTCTGGCTAATTTAACACAAGATTCCACTGAAAGTGCATGGGAGTTTGATGATTTAAATAAGTTAGCTGTTCTTTCTCTTATTTAACAGATGGCTAAATTGACCTTTTAGGTAATGATACTGAGGATTAAGGTCACACAATGCTAATAAATAAGCTGCTAATGAAAAGTTTAAAGTTCTCTGCAATCTGCTAAAGGGCAAAGTTTCTTAAATGTGCATTCCTGTTTGTATTTGTTTAGCTCTGATCGTTTCAGCTGCGGACCCTCCCTGACTTGCCATCAGCTCTGTGAACCAAACAGCCAGCGTGGAGGTTTTCCAGTAGGGCTGTTTTCTCTCCTCCGTCTGTCTGGATTTACTCTCAGACGCAGTAACATTGGAGCCAGCTGCTGAGGCCTGCGTCCAAATCCAAAACCAGGCCTGAAACAGATGGGGATTTAACAAACAGAAATTTTCCTACACCTGCCAGTCAAGCCAGATTTGACTGCCTCAGTAAACACACAGAGAAAAGAAACCCCTCTGGCGCTGAGCTGGGCTGCTGTCTTTCAGATTAATTCAATTTTGTCAGGACTGAGGTGCCTTAGCATCACTTTGCCTTTCACTTCCTTGACCGTCTTTACAGGAATGTTGTCAGGCCGCTGTTTCTTTCCCTTCACTTTTCATGTCTTGTAAAGTTGATGATCAAATATTGTTGTCCAACTTTCCAAGACATTGACTTTACTGGAAGGTATTTATTACGGCTCCTTCAAAGCCCAACACATTATGCAAAGGTGGTGGGTCAGAATATCTGTTTGGTAATATCATCATCCTGACTTCTGTGATACAATTATCAAATTTCTGGAACTAAATATTGATATAATCATTTCAAAGAATGCAGTGCTTTGAACAGATTTACCAGTCAGTCATTCTATCATTTCCATCCTTAACAATATAAGACGAGATTGAATTGGAAATCCTGAAAGGAAGAAGCTGACTAAATACTCAGCTGTCATCCAACAGCATACAAAAACCATTTTGATTAAGCCTGGAGCTGATTCGCCTCTTTTTAAGAGTACAAAGGCTATTCAAAATTCTTGAAAGTCCTTTACCACATTAAGAGACGGTCAGATTCAGCCTCTCTTTGACTTCTATTTACTTCTCAAACAGTGCTTTAACAAGTTCATCTTCTGTATTTCTCTCCTAATTATCCTCATGTTTGTTGTCCTTCTGGCCTGTAAATGTAGACACTCCTGCAGATCTTTAGTTTTAAACAAACAGCCCCATCAGCAAACTCTCTGCCTAGAGGCGATGCTTTAAACTCCACACAGCCAACCTGCCTGACCTCGCTTTGAGTTCTGAAAAAAAAAAAAAAAACTTTAAAACGCAGTATGTTTCACGCCTGGCATGTGTACAGTCACAACATCTGTGCAGCAGCGGTGCAAAGGTTAAATGGTGTGATGAAGCAGCCTGAAGCCTCAGCAATAGAAAGAAGAGCATAGAGAGAGCAGTAAATGAGGGCTAAGCCCTGAGGACAGAGGCTGCACTCAGTCAATGCTTACTGAGGCCTGCTGTATCACTTACTGCACATACATAACTGGGGCATTAATAACATGTAGCCTATTGCACAGCTATAGGCCCCAGACTGCAGCTCTGACACTTTGTGAAAAGAAGCAGATAAATGTCAAATGGTCAACTTCCCTGGCTTACCCCCACCTTAATTCCTCTTTTATGACAAAAAAAGTAATATTAAATATGGGTCATTTGGTGCCATTTTAGCCGAGGGCTTTTTTTTTTTTTTTTTTACTTTTTTGATTTCTTTGAGCCATTGCGCATGCCACTTAAGTCATAAAAGTAATACAAAGTTGTATTGGCTCTTACATAAACAGACATATCTGTCTACCTGGACAGACCCCAGTGCTAACCAAACAAGGAGACCATTAGCGATTAAAGAGTTAGACCACAAATATCGCCAAATAAAATCTATTTGTTATGCTCCAGATGCTGAACAAATGCCAGATCCTCATTACAAATTGAGATCTGTTCTTGATTAACTTACATCCAGACCAGATGGAGGAGGAGACTTGGTGGGAGCTGGAAAGAAATGACTGAAGGAGAGAAGATGAAGGTGTATTTGAGGGACAGGTCCACTCTGTGCACAAACCAGTATTGGCCTCAAGGTGAACCTGTTTCTAATTTAAATATTGTCAGACTCCAATGATCTGCCACGGAGGGAGGGAGTAACCTGACATTCTGAGGGTGTTGATCTTTATTGATTGGTTGTATGAGGGATGCTGCAGGGTAGGATTGAGTGTGAAGACAGGAACAAGGAATGAGTTACAGCAACATGTGAGAGTTGAAAGGTGTTTGTATTTTTAACCTCTTCATTCCACCCATGTTAGCTTCAGATGCTGGGGTCCGTATGTTCTTGCGACAGCTGCTCTTGTTGCCACAGTATCTGAGTACATATCTCCATCCGTTCATGCCTGACCACAGCTCAACATACACGCCTAGCTAAGACTTAAACCAAACACAACGGCACAAAACATATTATACACACAAATAAAGGAAAAGCCTTTGTGTAAGAATTATCCATTATGTCTACGACTGTTCCAAAAAAAAAAATGTCTGTTCTCATTGGTCTTAATTTGCTATTTAAATGAAATGGTGGGAACAAAATGCAGTAAGAAAATGGATTGTATTCTTCAGTTGGATTTCTGTTTATTTCCTTTAAATCTGAAACAGAGGAAGGATAGAGAATATGTCTGTGGGCCTATTTTCCTGTGTCCAATACCTTGCAATATAAAAAAATGCAGGAGCAGTTTGGAGTACTAAATGAACCATATCCATATAGTGTCAACTTTCTCAGATTCTTTTAAGTCTGTGGCTTTTTATGCTTTTTTTTTTTTTATATTCACCACATTAATGGACTGTGTGTTCACCACCAGTGAGAGAGACTGGGGGTGTGGGGGGGAGAGAGAGAGGGAGGGATGTAGTATTACCTGGTAAAGAAATCAGCAATGCCGAACCTCTTTGGCATCAGCTTGGGGTCCGAGCTGTCTGTCTGCTCCGTTAGGTCTGGCAGATTGTCCGGGGCGCTCTGTCTGCGACCCGCCTCCAAAACGTTCCTGAAGTCCTCCTCGTAACCCTCGTCTCCAAAATAAAAGCCGCCGTCGTCGGGGGACAGCGGGGTGGCATCACAGCTGAGGGAGAACGCAAGGTTGGGATTAGTCCTCAAACTCTGCGGCCTGACGGGTAAACTCAGGTCACTGAAGTCCTCGTCGTCCTCCCTGATGTTGGGTTCAGAGAGCGGGCTGTCACCGTTCACGCCGGAGGGTGTGTGCGTAAAGGGTGAGGGGAGTTTGGCACTTGATCCCTCGCAGGGAGAGTCTTTGGACGGGGATGGGGCGGAGGAGGGCTCGAAGGAATGATTGAGTCCTGCAAAAGCTGGTGCCTCCTCCTCCTCTCCCGGGCACTGAGAGCCCGGTGTCACACTGAAGGCCTTTAGATTCAGACAAAATCCCGACCTGGCCCCGTTTTCCTCCCCTAACCCCAGGTCGAAATCAATTGCAGTGTCTTGCTCGGCCGAGAAGTCCGAGTCGGGCCAGTCACATGAATGTCTGGCTGCTGCCACGATGTGTAAACCACCGTTGGCTACTTTCACTTCCTCGCAGTCCACGTCGCACAAACCGAGTCTCTGGTCCAGACTGGAAAACATCTCCGCTTGTTTGCAATGGGCTACATCCACGTCTGGACCGCCGCATCCCGGGCTGTCAACATCCCCGTTGGGCATGTTTACATCTGGACCCGAGGGGACATCCGTAGTGCAGGCGCAGTTCCGCTGGTGCCTCCCCGTGCATGGCAACCGATCAAGTAGAGTAGAAGTCCGTATGCAGCCGACCGACTCTTCTACCGGGGTAACGTCGTCGGAATCCGGGGTTTCCCCTTCGCTCTCCCCCGCAGGATCCTGCCGCATCTGTCTGCCCTCTTCCACTGAAACCCGAGCCCCGAGCACAGCTGGACAGGAAGCGTCAGTGGTCCCTGCGAGGCCGAGCCCATCTCCTTCCCCTTCCCGTCCTCCCCCTCTTTCCAGCTCGATCACCGTCGGCTCAGCCTCACCGAGTGACTCAGTAAATCCGTTCATGCCACTGTGGTCGCCGCAAACCCCAGAAATCACACAGCTGTCCGTCAGCTGCCCCGGGAGGCACGTCTCCCCTGCGACCAAATCCAACATGATCTCCCTCTTGTGTGGAGGCGGCTGTACTGAGGCGTCTCTGTTTACATTCCTGCCGTTCCCGGTCACGTAAATTTGACCCCTCGCGGCTTCCTGACCCCCACTGTCACCGGTCAGCAACGCCGCGCTGCGGTCTTTGACTGCGAGGTGAGCTTTCGGACCCGATTTTCTCCGTCCCCCTCCGTCCACCCTTTCTTCGTTCTCGTTAAAATCGACAGCGAAGGACCCTCCGTTCTCAGTCGTCGTTTCCATGACTACTCAGTCCGTCAAGTGAGCCTCGGCCCGCGGCATATAATCCCTGCAACGAGTCCGCCTGTTCCGTCGGCCGAGCTCCGCAGCAGCAGCAGCAGCAGCAGCAGGTTTTTGTTGTTCCTGGAGGAAGGGGCTACCATTTTAGCCAGGGATATACCCAACGTTACCTGACAGTCACACGATGCAACATGTTACGTCCTGGGGTCTGAAATGATAATATTTTATCAGTCTGGTAGGAGGTGACGTCGACGCAGAAGCAGAAGATTAATTAAATCCCTCAGCGTTTAGCTGGCTGCTGCAGCGGTATCCCGGCCACAGTCCAGCGCCATCTTGAAAATACCCCAACAATGACGTCATGCCTCCCACTCGCTCTGTATCTGTTTTGATTCGCTGGTGTGTGTGTGTGTGTGTGTGTGTGTGTGTGTGTGTGTGTGTGTGTGTGTGTGTGTGTGTGTGTGTGTGTGTGTGTGTGTGTGTGTGTGGGGGGGGGGGGGGGGGGGGGGGGGTTGCACTGACCCCCTTTGGTCACTCCGCGCTACTACAACAGATGTCTGACGTCTGACCCCGTTGACCCCGCAATAATGACCGCAAATAATAATTATCAGGATACAACTTAGCAACACTCCAAAAAAAAAAACTCCAATATAAGTTAAAAAAAAAAAACATGCATTTAAGAAGTGACAAAAGTGTTCTGAACAAAATGTTTTTTTTTGAGGTTGAAGTGTCATGGACTGTTTTCATCAGGAAATCTGGTGTTGCTGCATGTTAAACTGTCATCATTTGCACAACCTCCATCATGCACATGGCCACATCAATTTCCTGACAGTTTCTTGTTTTTGCAAAAAAAAAAAAAAAAAAATGGCATCACGATCCAAACCTGCATGGTGATACAATTTTAGGGCCCATAAGAGGTTCCTCTTTGAATGAGGAGTTGTCTTAGGCAGGTTCACTTTGGTTCTAGCTGGCTGGGTTCTGGACAGTATTACCGTGTTGTCTCAGTTGTGTTGAGTTTAATGACCTTTCACTTCCAGCTGGAGTACGGCCTCAGCCTCTTCTGTGTCTCAATCACAGCTCAGTATACAATCAGGGTGAGATGCCCCTAGCTGTATCCATACAGTCCGCTTGTTCACTTACCTAATGGCACGTCAGGCCGGACCTTGTTGATTTCGACTTCATAAAGCCCCTTATCAGCTTTACTCAGGTCTTTCATGGTCAAACGTCCAGTGGTTATGTGAGTTGTCTAAACCTGATGTAGTAATACAATGGAACTGTATCCTCCACCCACTCAGCCAACAGATCACCTTTGAGTTTCCAGAAAATCATGTATGTTCCAACACAGGAGGTCTCAACTCGAGCTCAACGCAAACCCTGGGGTTAAGAATTATGTCTTCAGCTATTAGAAACATTCAGATCAGCCAACGGCAGAACTGTCAGGAGCCCCAAAAACCGTGTATACCTCCATGTCCACAAATCAACCAAATGGGACTGAAGGTACGCTTTGTTATTGCTTTGTAGGGATTTCTTTTCACTTTGGCAAAAATGACAAATATGAGCCTAGATGCTTTTTGTCACCACAGTTCAGCCTCTTCATATTTACATTTCAATAAGTAGTACTTAGAATAGGTGCATCATGTAATACAATAACATTTAGAATAAGGCCTGTTTTCTTTTTAGGAAGTTGCACTAATTCAATCAAAAATACCTCCCTTTAGTGAGGCCTGTCCTCTTACAAAGTATCCATGGAGATGTGGAGGTTGGGTGGCTCAGGTCTTTTTTTGGCAAAATCTGAAGTTTTTCAACAGTCACAGAATCATTTCTTCACGCATATTTATAGTTTATCATCATCAAACGGTATATATTGTCCAAACGGTTGTTTTTATTGGTCTACTCAATGTGCATAACCTACTGTATTCGTGGTCTGTATTCTGTTTCTTTTCTTGAGCTGTCTTTTCTTTTTTTCTCATCAAAAGGAGTAGTTGAAATGGTTTGGCTGTCTGATTATGATGCCCTTTTTGTTGCCTTTCTTTGAATGTTTTCAGATCAGATCATATATTCCTTAATAATTCATGAGGGGAAATTAGATTTTCAACTGCACAAACAGGACTCTATGAACATTATGCATTAATGGAGAGATGTCAGAGTGATGGAGCTGCACACGAAAGAGCATTTTGGTGTCTTTCTTAATGGCGCCTCGGCAGTGCTCAGAAAGTGAACTGGCACCTTTCCAGCTAACTAGCCAAATGTCCAAACTTTTGCAAGCACTTCAAATTGGGAGGAGATCCCTATGGAAGACCCGCCGGAGATTAGATTTCTCATCAAGGCGGAGAACACATTGACGGCATAAAGGAGGAAATAATGGATTGATGGATGAGTGGGGAGCCGAAGGACAGAGGATGTGTAAGGCTGTACATATTTTACAGGGCCTGGTGGGCCGGCAGTCGCTCAGTGGTGGAGCAGGCTTGTCTTCTAGCCAGAGTGGTGTGACACTGAGATGGGCATTTCTCCAGAGTGCATAGATTTGCACTTTAACGGGCTCAGTCATCAGTGTACAAAGGGAGGAAAATGCAAATTAAAAAAATGGCTAATTTGTGATATTGACTTAATTGGATGTATCGCCATACAGGCATCGTTGCCCTGAGGATGAAGTATACTAACTTTGATGAGCCTCTGACTTTTTATCAAGTAGTTCAACAGGTCGAAGTTTGAGTATGTCCAAAGACCTACGAAAGTATTTATATTCCCATCAGTCTTTGAGTTTATCTCAGAACCCTGCGGCTGACGTCTGATGACATTATAGTCTCTGAGACAGTGTAGCCCACAGTAAGCCATAAAGGACTTCTTCTGGCCAAGACTTGTTCTTCTGTGCGTTACCATTGTTTCATGTCCAAATAGGACCTTGAGAAGCAAATTATATACGTGTATAATAAGAAATAAAATGAAGAGAGAAAATGAAGAAAATGTTGGATTTGATTGGGTCAATGAACAGCCCAAAGTGGCATCTTCTTTGTATATTACATATGAATCAATGTGAATTGCATGCTTGTTAAATAGACAAAATAATAATTTGATTGGTTTCCCTACTTTTACTCTCCACATGGACTGTTTCACTGTGTACAGCCCAAGCAATTACTGAAACACTAATGATGAAACTACTCTGACGACAAAGGGTAACCAGAACACTTCTGATATCAAACTGATCTCATGCCTAAATATTAAGTATTTTAATGAAGAATATATAAGAAGACTAGCTAATAAGCATCTATAAATACATTTAAAAGCTGATGAAGTTCAGTTTTGGATCAGTATCAAAAGTGAAATATATATATCAAATATATAAAAGTGAAATTCATTGATGTAAGAGTTGAAGGTTCGAGTGCTGAATACTGAGTATAAAACCTGTTTAATAAAATGACTTCATAAAAGCTGTAAAACAAACTCAAGAACACAAGGCGAGTGTGTTACTGTTACCCTCTCTGATGTTGAATTATGGGTGAGAAAAAAAAGAAGTATGTTCTGTCTGCATTGTAGGGAAAATAATGAGACATTTAAAAACTGGACTATGGATGTTTTAATCGTTTACTGCTCTTAAGTAAATATAGAATTTAACTTTTCAAAGACCCATACCAGAGTACATACAAATACATGATCCACATGGTGCGTGTATACTGTTACAAAATGAAAGCATTAAAAACATCTCAGGCAGAATTTCTTCTAATATTTTCACATCTTTAATTACATATCAATATATAATTTATGATACATTTGAAAACATGTCAACCTGATAGTTTAAGGCACAGGAGGTAGAGTGTTTCCATCTGTCGTCTCACAGAAAGCAGCGAATGTTCATACTTACTTGGACTAGCACGTCCTTTCTGTGGTACAAAATTACATTAATGTGACTCGTTTTTTTTTTTTAATTGATGACAGTTTTGTTGTTTCAAACAAAAACCTTTATAATTGATAAAGAAGCATCAATTCTACAGCTGGGGATGAAACGCTGAGATTTGATTTACAAACTGCTCAACATAAATTACTAATATGTCCAACTTTGCTTCACAGAAGATAAATGATTATTCCTGACTGACCCTCAGGCTGCAGCTCTGCAAGATCATCACTCCCAAATTAGATACAAAGTTTGGTCTTGTGTGTAACTTGTTTGGCTTGTTATTTATTCATATATTTGAGAATGTTTACTGAAAAGTATTTCTTATTTAAATCAGAGCTACCAGAGCTTCCGTCCAGTTTTAGGTATAGGGCTGTTGTTTTTTAAATTCATATCTGATCAGAATTATTTACAGTGTGGCTCATGATAACAGCAAGAACCATTATCGATCTGGAGAAGGAGTTCTGTTTCATAATCATCTCAGAGCTTAAACTCCAGAAATAAATCATGAATAGCATAATGCATCAGAGTAAGGCGCATATAGTTTCAGTTTTCATACAGGTGAGCATGTGCTGTGAGTTTTTACATTGTAACACACAAACAAATCCAAGCTTGGAGGTTGAAGAGTTTGTTTTTCAGTTTAGTGCCACAGGAAACTCTGTTTCAGCCTTTTATGTTTCTGTAAAACAAATGCTGACTGCCAACCAGATATTAAGGCATAATCACAAAACTGCTTCCTTACCGTTTCAAATTATGGCACTGTTATTTGTTTTCTGTATCATTTACCAAAGTGAAGGATTTCATTCAGCTAGTGAGGTTAGGCAGCAGCAGCTTGGCATGCTTTTGCATTGACACTGCTTTAATAACGTTTTTACTGGCGTAATCAAGAAGTTTTTTGGTTTTAGAGAGGAGGAGACCTCTGTGGATGACACAGCTCCTGTCAAAAACGCTGAACACTGAAGGCTACTTTTGTGCCTTGCTTGTTTAAGTTTACAGCCTGCTATGCTGCTCCTGCATAGTTCTATTTATATATATATATAGTTCTCGACTGATCATTTCAATAGTTACCTTTAGAGGCAGCCTTATACCTGATGACATACTTAGCTACTGTGAACACTTATCAAAGGTCCATTATGGAATGTATTTTATGAATTAAATCATAAAATGACCTTACTATATAATCAGGCATAAAGGAAACATGCTATGTCGAAGTGCTGGCTTCTCTATCAAAAAAACAGCAGCCAATATGTCCTTTAAGTTTTGATTCCACTGTGGAATGGTTTCTATTTGTTTTGACCAGAAAAATAGGCAGCACCCCCCACACAGACGTTTTGCCTCTCGCCCCTCGGTGGGCCAGGCAAACAGCAAACCAACAGGTGATGCAGCAATGAAAGAGGGCAGGTGAACTGGTTCAGATATAACTGATTGTACCTGACCTATATAGCCTCTGCATTTTTTAAATAAGCTGTAAGGCCAGAAATGTGGTCAAACTGGGAGACATATTGGAGATGCTTTTGAAAAAAGGAGAGGGGTAAGAATATAGAAAGGCCAATGCAGAGCTGGCTAAACACTGAAGCTTCCGAGTCCGTGCCATGGCAACCTGCGTGAACATCGACTCTAGGGAGATGGGGCGGAGGGGGTAGACAGCTCTCTCCAATGTTTTGAATTTGGACTGAAGTACCCGTTTTAAACGCTAGGTGTCACAGTTACATATTGGTCCTTGAAAAATATGGGCACTTGCAGAAAATGAGTTCAAACTATCTGACATAGGTGTAACTCATCTGTATTTTGAGGGACTTCTAACACGTTTGACCTAGGCACATGTGACATAAATGTTCCTGCACTGTCACTGTAATTTTATCATCTGTGGCAAACTCTGGTGGAAAGCCCCAACTATTCCATCACACTTTATCGAGAAGGAAATACGTTTTTCCGACTCCCCAGCCTCTCTGGAATGTATAAGACGTAAATCCGACCTGTTGTATCTGTGCTCTCTCTACTTCCCAAATAAGGCACAAGCACCACATTAAGGAAATTCAATAAAAAGGCAGTGAAT
Source organism: Labrus bergylta (assembly GCF_963930695.1). Lineage (NCBI taxonomy): Eukaryota > Metazoa > Chordata > Actinopteri > Labriformes > Labridae > Labrus > Labrus bergylta. Next base: position 11,354,254 of record NC_089204.1, on the reverse strand, counting down.
CGATTGTTTGGCTTCTGTGTAAAATAAGATACAAGAGGAAAAGTCAAGTCAGGACTCTCCCCTTAAATTCACAGAGACAGCATTGGTCCCCATCGAAGCTCTCGTCCCATTGTCAATGTCACATAAACAGATACAAAAGTGAGCACGCTGATCAGACCTTTTTGCTCAATTAAAGGGGCAGTTCATAATTTTGAGGCAACAGGTGCAGTCGGAATGAAGGAATGTTCAAGCTGGCTTCATTTGAAGTTTGATTTCCATTTGTCATCCTCATATAAAAGAGCCTTGTGAATAAAAAAGATAGACAGGACATGATTAATGGAAAGAATGCAGAAATGTTCATGGCAGCAAGTGGAGCCTTTTTTATGCTTTTGTTATCAAATATAGCTTAATTTTGACCAGGCTTTCATTTAAAGGCAGGTCACTTAAAGGTTAAGTGTTGTGTAATGACTGTTGCCTCTGTATCAGCACAGTGTTCTCTCACCTTGCTCTCCAGCACTCGGTTGTGTGTCGGGCTGCTGAGCTCCTCCAGCGTCTCCGCGGAAGGTTTGTCGAGTGTTTCAGGCAGCAGGAGGCCCACGCAGCCCGCAGACAGACCGCTCAGACAGAACACAGTGAAGGGCATAGAGGTGTGGAGAGCCCGCTGGAACACAAAGAAAAACAAAAACAAAGTCTGTCTGAGTCTTCCGACGCTCTTTGGTGTCTAAAGACGATTTTTAATTTGAAACTGCTTTATTGATTTTCTTTCTCCTGGTTCAGTGCAGGTCAGTTTGTTTAAAAGAGAAGGAGACTTCTGCAGAGATTTTGTGTCCACAGGAAAATGTTGTGAATGCTGAACACTCCCAAGGTTCATTTTGAAACTCACTTTATTAAGTCTACAGGCCGGCCATGCTATCACCACTTCATGTGTACAATGAGGCAGGTAAAATAATAGAGTGCAGACTGACAAAAGGAAAGTTGCCTCTGGTGTTCTTCGTACTCATGATTCAAATTGTCAACCTTGTTGATTCTTTTCAGTTTACAGTTAAAAAAACCCTGTATACACATGAACACAATGTAAAGTTTCACTAATTAAACTTTCTAATGCATCTTCATTTAATTAAAAGTGATAAATAACACAAGACATCTGCAAATCCAAAGAATTAAAATCTTTAGTGAGGCACTGAGAGAGCAGCAGACACTTATGGGACACTGATGGCTAAACTGGCACATTACAGAAATGTTATGAATGGGTGAACTGTGACTTTAACCTGTATAAATAAATAAATGAAACAATAAATGGTCAGAGATGATCTATCTCTCTTGGGTTAAGGTTACTCACACTCAGCAAAGTTGTCCCGTACTGCGCTTAAACACTTTTTTTCTTGACCTCTTGTTGTCATGGTTTTACTATTCACAGTTTGTGTTCCGTAGTTTAAAAACATTTCTATTGATAAGTTGTAAGGGGCCAAATACTGATGAACAGAAGACAGCACGCTGAGGTTTACATGGGGGGAAATTCCCAACCTTGCCGCACACCTGCTCTGCCTGAACTTGAGCCTACACTGCTGCTGGACAGAAGGATTGTGGGATGTAGATAACAGCTCCATGGGAAAAGGATTCTCACTCTCTCTTCCCCCCTGATAAGAAGTATTTATCTGCAAACCTCACCCGGCTCTGCAGCACTAAATGTACTTGGTTCTTTCTGGGTCCATTTGTTACTTTTTAACTATAAGTTCAAAGCTATCTCTAAAATCAAACAATTCTAGGATATAACTTTTATTTTAAGCAACAAAGAAATCTGCCAACACTGAGAAATATTTAAAAACAGGATTGACTTCCCTGTAGTGCCTTAAGGTGTGGCTGTCAGAAACATCATGTGAGTGAACATGTGAGTGAAAAGTATTTAGATACCTTTGAGAGCAATAGTTTAGTCCTTTTTTGTCTTCCTAATTAAGAGAAAAACTGTCTTTGTATTCCATTTCCCTGAAATCCTTCATATGTTAACAATCAGTGTCTGAGGGACTCAAAGTTGTTGCTAACTTTAATTGGATTTCTGTGCCTTTTTTAACATGACTTGTGTCTTCATATTGGCAGCATGGGGTCCTATATTCCGCACTAATAAAAACAAACACAGTTACTTCTTGTGCTTTATAGTTATTGAGTGGAAATAATATATCCAACTGCAATGCTTTAAGAATATTTGTTTTGAGAATATCTTTCCAAAGGACTGCAGTTGGATAACAAAAGCACATTTACAAAAGTTGACAAATGTTTGTTCTATCTCAAATGAAAGACAACACGAATCCTTCTTGTGGGCTCACTTTGCCCTTTGTAATGAGGGAAAAAAAAAAAACCTACTTTCCCTTTTTTCTTGTGTTTGGGCACACACAAATGTACCTATGCATTCTTCCTGGATCCTATTTTAAGTCAATGAAAAGCCTGTTACTGAAATGACCCTTTAATTTCACAAACAATGAAAATGGGACACAGTGAGAGAAGATGTGTACTGTTGTTGAACTACACACCTAAAGACACTTACCATGGAGGGAACAAATGGTGCAAGGATCCCTCCAACTCTGCACGACATGGAGCACACGCCCAAACCTGCGTTCCTAAAAGACATGCACAAATATTATTAGAATCCTTCTAGATTTAAGAACATTATCATTTGAAATCAAACAGATTTTCATGCATTGAACAATCACAACAAAAACTTTAAGAACACTCCACATGATGTGCTGTTTGGTCGCTTCACCTGATTACTGTCGGGTAGAGTTCAGAGGTGTAGATGTAGACAATGTTGAAAGCTGCACTGACCATCAGTTTTCCCAACAAAGCCAACGATGACACGCTCACTAATGTCTCTGTAAACACAAATGAAACAGAGTGGATTTAGGATGTTAACTAATCACTTAATCTGCGTTGGGTTGTTGGATTAGGGTTGAGACATTTACACCTTTGACAGCAGTTAACATCTTTTAAAAAGTCTTCGTTCTCCAGTCTGATGCTGCAGGACTTTGAATTCTTGATTTTTGTGCAAATTATTTCTCATAATAAATAAATGAAGTTCAGCAAGTCTGGTGAAACCCTACCTGCAATCATTCCTCAGGATTGCAACACTATCACAACTAAGGTTGCAAAATTCAGGGAATTTTCGAAGTAGGAAACTTTCTATGGGAATTAACGGGAATTTATGAGAATTAACGGGAATAAACCAGCAATTTACAAAAGTGAAGGTTGGCTCTTAACAGGGAACTTAACTATAGTTGGGGAAAATGTAGTTTAGCATCTTGACTAAAACAACCAGATTTCATGTAAGTACACTTGAATATCTATGCTATTCCTCAATCACGTGCACATAGCACACTGCTTACTGCAGGGCTATTGAGGCCAAGCAAGTTTTTCGATGATATTATGGGGTAATATATTTTAAATATTTGATGCATGGTATTAATACGATTTGGAATATTTCCAAAATTCCCCAGTTTAACTTCTCATGGAAAGTTTCCGGAAATTTTCCACCCCTTTGCAACCCTAATCACAACACAAACACAACTTAAAATCCTGGCTCAAACACTATCAAGTATGTAACCATACTTGTTGGATGTCATAGGCCGACATTGGTATGCCGTCTCATTCTAATGTAGGCCGCCTGTGTCTCTTGATTTGTGGTCCTGCTTTTAGGTTTCTTATGTGCTCCACTAAATGTACAGTATGCAATTGTACACCCGGAACCTGGTTGTCATGACTGATGACCAGCTCACATATAAATCCTAAGAGGCTTTGTTTGCTAACTGAATAACTCAAATCTAAAAGTATCGATGGTCAGAATATCATGACATGTAACGTTCAACAGCTAAAATGGCCTTCGCTTTACTGTGCAGTGACACTTTATCAGAGGCAGAGGCTGACATCACACAGAAGAGAAAGAAGGACTTTAAAAAACGACATTTTGACGCTAATCCCCAATTTCCACTTCCGCTAATCCCCAAATCATGTTGATTTGCCCTGTACAACTTCAGGAAGTTCAGAACATTCCTGTTTCCATGCTAGACTGCTGATATCACCCATTGACTATTTCAACTCTCTACTGGCAGGTTATTATTAATTTATTTCAGGAGGCTTAAGTGAAGTGTGATCATTTGTTTAAATCTAAAAGAAACATTCTGAACATTGAAATACAAAATGTCACCCGTGTGAACTTATAAATAGAAATAACAAAGTTCTACATGTCTTACATTCACATGAATTCAGCTAGCTCACACTGTAGTTTTGCACTGTGGTACATACAGCCTAACTGAAACTCTAGTGTGTGTGTGTGTGTGTGTGTGTGTGTGTGTGTGTGTGTGTGTGTGTGTGTGTGTGTGTGTGTGTGTGTTTGAGTATGTGTGTATGTGAACTTCCCTCTGTTTATTTAGATGTTTTGTCTCTTATGCGCCTGCAACAACGTACAGTAAAATGAAGTCCCACACTGAGACACCAATATTACGCCATTGTTGATGCAATGTATGAATAGAAAAAAAGTCATGACGGCAGGACTTTGCCACGGTAAAGTTGCAAAGGACTAGTGTCTCACCGGTGTTTTCAGGGATGAACATGGTGCAGAGGCAGGCAGAGCCGGCCAGACACAAGAAACTAGCCATGCTTTTCCTCCTGCCAGCCCTGTGAAACAATACACAAAGCAGCTGTATCAATTAGTTTTCTTTCAAAGAAGCAAAGTGAATAAGAAATAAGACCAACTTAACTTTTTGTAACAAAAAAGATCTCAAGAATCCTAGCTATTTAGGAAAGTTAAAACATAAAACCTGCCCTGGAACAGTCACAAGAAAAAGAGAATTATTAGGAGCGTTTAATATTTTACATACATCAAGAACTATCTCAGACAGGAAGATGAAACACTGAGGTGAGAGCAGGTAAGATAATACACATATAAGATAATACACTAGGGTGATGGGCTCCATGATGTCATCTAAATCTGTCATAAATCACCCACCCATCAATCAGCCAATCACCTGAATTTACATTGTAAACCCACACCCATCATGCAAAACAGGACAGATGAAAGCAGCCAAGAATCTCTTCCTTGTTGGCACAACCCTCTCCAGCTGAAAACAAAGCTCTGTGAAAGTGCAGGTGATGGATAAGAAAACACCAGTAGCACCATCTCTTCCAGCTTCAGCATTTCATTTAGTTCCCCAAACAATTTAAAAAAAATGCAATTGGCTTTACTTCCGACGCTAAAAGATGAGCTGTGTGGCTTCAGGATGCCTGCAGAGAGGATCAAAGTGTTAAACTGTGTGTCCAGGTGTTGTGTCCTGACTGGTTAAGTGTGTGTCTCACCAGTGTTTGTTGATGAAGTATATGCAGAGGGGGTAGGCGGGCAGCTCCACCAGGCCGTACATGGCTACATTCATATACCGACTACCAGACATCTCACTGGCTCCGAGAGTCAGACCATAGTACACCAGACTGCATGCATACCTGTAAAAAACACACACACAACTTTTTTGTTTGTGCTGATATCTTCTTAACTGATTAAAACAATCTACCCAATACTTCTTCACCAACAATTAAGAAAATCTTACTTTTTTCTGAGAATTATCTTTAAGTCTACACTGCAATGGGGGCTCACTGACTACGCTGAGCAAGTAAAGAAGAGTTAGAGAATGTATGTAACGATTTAATAAGTATTAACAGGGGATGTTGCATTTCTTTCTGTGCTGTTAGAAAATATAGAAAAGACAGAAATAGTCGTATGGTAGACATACTGCAGTGAAAGTAGCAGTAAAAGCTCTTCATTTGAGCCCTGTGCGGCACTTGAACCAGCAACCCTGTGTTCACTGGTCTGTTCCTGCAGAGTTAAAGAGTGAAGCTCCAGCTGCTCTGTGCTGGTGAACTCACCAGACATACATGAGCACCATGGTCCTCTGTCGCAGGACAGGATGGAGCACCAGCTGTAGGACACCTGCTCCCCTGTTGTCATGGTTACCAGCTTTAGCAGTGGTGATTCGCTGCAACACTAGGTTGTTAGCGGCATTGCCGTTTCTTAGCCCTATGTAGCGAAGGACCTAGAAGGACAGGACAAATTCAGAATAGGGTACATCATCTGCAGTTCACTCGTGACACCGGCAGGTTGAAATGTGTTAAAATTTACAGGCCGGAGTTTCGGGTGTTTAATATTCAGGAAGTACGAATGTTCCACTTTGGAACAATTATTCAAAAAGAAGCTCAGTTCAGGAGTTTCAGATGAACACTGCACGGTGATCCACGTGTAAATCCTGTCACATTTTGTTGACACAGTGAATTTACAATGAGTTTAAAAAATATTAAGTGCATGAAAAGTGATCAGTTTATCTACAATTGACTTCCAGTAGGCTTGTTCTGGCTGCTAAGATCACATTTCACAAAACACAACATCAAATCCATAGTGACTGAAAATCAATGTGGAGCAAAGTAGCTGTCCTGCAACAGCATTCCATGGTGTGATGTATCCTTTCCCTTTTTCTACGATGCCATTGTTTACAGTCTGACGAGAAACCTCAGACGGCAGTCGTGTATTTGTTGATAAGAAACACCATGGAAGTGTTGGAGTTTACACTGGAGTTCAGTTTTAGATACATTTGCAGATATCCATTTGAAAACAACCACACCAATAGTTAAAGTAAAATCATCTGTAGACGACGGATGACTGGTTTATGGTGATTGGAGATTGCCTTACGTCATATTGCGTTCCACCAATCTACTGACTGTTTTTTTTCTGTATGCATCCAAATCTCGCTCAAACGCTAGTTAACGATTCTACTCATACAACAAAAGAAAAACCAGAACACTTCCGATACATCCCGTGCCTACAGTCTGAATTTGAATGCAGAATCTCTAAATAAATGTATACAAACAAATCTAATGTGACTACCTACAAATCTAAGTGTCTCCATCCTGCTGCATACGTACCTCTTCAGCTTGCTGAGTTTGACCCTGACAGTACAGCCAACGAGGAGACTCTGGGAGAGTGCTGGAGGAAACAAGACCAGTGGAACGATAACTGTATCATCCTATATGACATTGAGTACAAAAAAATGGGGTTGTACTAAATTCAAGGACAAACATTTTACATATTCAAATCAGCTGATGTTAGCTTTGAATGCCACTCTAGTTTTTCTCATAGTCATGCAGGGAGCCTTTTATACACTCTTTCACAGAGTGTGGCGAATCGTTTGCAGGCTGAATGTGTGCTCAAAAAACATGAACCTGAAATGACATTAAAAAAGCCACCAGTTTCTTTTTCCTTGATCTAGAGTTCAGCAGTATGTCAGCTCTCTGAGGTTTGTACTCACACTGACAGCAGGAAGAACAGGACCCCGGATGAGTTGGCCGCAGCAGCCAGGCTCCTCCAGGGCTGGATGAAGTAGCCCAAAGCTCCAAACAGGGCGATACCAATGGCAAAAGTCATGCTGGTCAAAGTCCCTGAGGAAAAAACAGAAAACTTAATCCAACAGTGAAGGACCAGCAGAGGTTACAGGCATCAATCTGTAAAAAATAAAATAAATAAAAAACTCCATTTTGACTCAAAGTGTTGTAGATTATATTCAAACTGCCACAATCACAGTCCTTATCATATGTTTACAGGACAAACTAAGTAGCAATCTTCATTTAAATGGAAATATCATAGGAATGTTTGGGTGTTTGCGCACCGGTCATGGCCCAGTAGGACTTGCCCACGTACTCCTGAGTTAGAACGAAACACACGAGGCCGATGCCGCCGTTCATCAGCCCCACCAGCAGACGGGACACGGCAAAGACCTCATAGCTGGGAGCGAAGGCGGTCACATAACCAAAGATTACCTCAAAAAACAGACCTGGAAGAAAGACAAGGAGAAGAAGATGGAGAAGGAGCAGAGAATGAGAGATTAAATAATTACTGCTTACTTTAACAGGTTTTGGAGCTGTACACTAATCAGCATGATGGGACATTTATAAAGGAAATCAGCAAGTCCAGGCGCCGGTATAGCTCCATTGGTAGAGCAGGTGCCCATATACAGAGTCTACAGTCCACATCGTACACTTCTAGTGCTGACGCTATTTGGCGCATATCATCCCGCACTCTCTCTCTCCCCCCACAGTTCCTATCTCTCGTCAGCTGTCCTGTCAGTCAAAAGGTAATGGTAAAAATGGTAAATAGAGGAAGAAGATCGGCCCGCACACTCGCTCAAATGCCACAAAAAAAGGTTTTAATGATCACAACGTTTCAACCAGAGGTCTTCTTCAGGTGATCATTTTTGAAGTTTTGCTGTTTTTGCACTGCCCTGCACCTGCGTAATGTGCGTATAACTACCTCCTTTTTCAAAAACGGTAAATTGCCCCAAAAAAATAGAGTGCTTCAGCACGGTACGGGACAGCTGGGCCTAGTGTGAGTGAGCCTGTGACTTGTTGCTGACACATTATCTTTCGATAAGAGAGGCTGTCAGAGTTTTTTAGTCTTCTAGTGTCTAACATGACAACATTCTCGCCATCTCCATCCAAACTCGATCAGCATCACTCTCCATTACATGTTTTTTTCTTCTAAGGTTGATTTTCGACTCTTTATCTCTTTGTTGATCCTGCGTACACGTGTAGTATTCGTGTAGTAAAATATCCACCTGCATCCTTGAATTTGAGGATTCATTAACTTCTAAAAAAGTTGCATTTGAAAATATACACCATGTGCCTTAATTGCTTTGTTGTGATTGGTCCCTGTAAGAGCAGTGACAGGTATTCAGCATAACTTTACAGTACTCAATAGTGAGACTGTTTCAGAAAAAGTTCAAAAGTCATCCTGAATTTGTCTTTTAATTACATGTAGGATAAAAAATCAATTCGCTTGTTTTTTTTATATTCAGGAGATTCCAGTTTTAAACCTCTTGAATTGATAAAAAATTCTCACTTACTCCAGGCCATCTCTGCGGACAAATACAACTCAGATTAGGGGAACCTCAAACGTAGAGCCATAAATCAAAATCTTAGAGCTCTTTTTCATTATTACTGGGACACACTCCCAATCCATTTTGTCATTGACTGCTACATGAACAGCTCATTGTCTGTGGGTTTCCTCACCTGTCAAGTAGACAGGTCTCCTCCCAATCCTGTCTGAGAGCGGCCCAAAGACAATGTTTCCGACCAGAAGCCCTGCGAAGAAGAGCGATCCAGCCAGACTGACCTTGTAGGCCTGCTGCTTGATGAGAAACCACTGGGGAACACAGAGAGAGGCGAAAACCACGTAGGCTTTATTTTAGGATCTAAGGATTAAAAACAAGCACACACACCAAATGAGGTGCTTGCTGAAGTGAACATGCATGTGAGTAAACCACAGCTCCCTCACCTCGGTCACTATGGAGTCAATGTCTTCTGTAAAGGTGACACGTTGGATGAGCTCCTGCTGGCTGGATGGGACGACGTCCTGCTGCTCGATCCGATAATGTGGTGTAGATCCGATCAGGACAATCAGCATGGACTGACAGGCCATATACACCTGAAACACACACAATACTACTGCTCAGAGAAAACTCTCCAAGAAGTAAGGCTAATGACATCACCATCTACATTACTGCAAATACACTAAATCTACTGTGCGTGCTCTGTGTCCTTCCTGATAGACTGAGATTTCCAACCCTGAGTTAGAGTAAGGTTCTGTTCCTTTTTCCCTCCTATTTCAATATTTCCGTCAAACATAAAGGCTCAGACTCAGATTTAAGACAGACAGGCCAATTTAAACAGATTAACGGCTGCAAATAACTTCCATTAACTGCCCTTAATCGACAAACAGCAACGAAAATGTGTCTCAAACATGGAAAACGACAGTGAGATTACAAATCAAAGTGATTTTTTACATTTCTGAGGGACGTAATCAATCACGGAAAACATCCCTCATTGTGCATGGACACTGTAAAAAATAAACAATGAACTAACACACTCCTGACGTTAAACAGCCGGTAAACACCTCGGCTCATCTTCATCCTCAAAGTAATCCCACTTTTTAAAACCATTCACAACGACAAGCATATTTTACAGAGGACTTTACACCTACTAGGAGCTAGTTAAGATTATGCCTACATTGGATCTATCTCACCTGTAACACCTAAATGTAGCCTTAGCAGTGCATAAACGCTGTTGTAAATCAGAACTTATGTTCAAACTCAGCTACGTTTGAACGTATGCAAAGCTGCTCTTTGCTTGTTGTTCGGCTGACCGACAGATTTAGGCCATGTGTCCACCTCGCGTTTTTATTTTCTCAGCGTCTTTTTTCAGTTGTTTTCAATGGGTGGAGAGTGTTCGCAGCAGAAAGCAGCCGCCCGGACGAAAAGCGCAGCGCCCAGCGTCTCTTTTGAAAGTGCTCTGTTCTTTTTGTGCGGCCGCACTGAGCGCTCATGTTGAAAAATGTTCAAGTTTTCAGAAAGGCACTGTTGACGTCACAGGCGCTCTATTCAAAATGTATGACATTCCCTGTATTTTCGCCTCCTACGGATCGTATCTTGTACTCACATCCTCTTCGCTCCGTGTCTGCTGGGGGAAAATACAATCTCAAATATAAAATACATACAGTAGAATTTTCAGAGAACAAACACATCATGCAAACACTCCCGAGTGCACAGCCAGCGCTTTTCTGCCCGGAAAAAAAAAAACACTAGGTGAACACAGCGCCTTAGACAGCATTTCAAATATGGCTACTGCCATAAGCCCCCACTTTCAGTAAGCTATGGGTGATGTCACTGAGGCTGTGTCCATGTTTATTTACAAGGTTTGTCTATGATTCACACCTCACAGTTCAGGCTTCATAAGTCAGTGACCCAGTTGGCCCATTACAATCCAGAAACTCTCTGTTCTGCCACATCATGTGAATTTATTGTATTGTATTTTGTGAGGTTTATTAGAAAGAAAATGGAATGGTTAGCTTAGCCTCAAAGGGCACGTTGAAAAATGTCAGATTATTTGGTTGTAGGTGACCATAAAGACAAAATAGGACATTGGTTAAATTGGTATGAATGTGTTCACTTAATGTTTACGTTGCACACTTAATGCTGAATGTAACAGTGTTAAAGGAAAGCTAAGGATAAAAAAAAAGTGTTGGATATTGTTTATTTCTGTGGTCTTCTGAGCTTTGAGGTAGTGGCGACAACTTAAATGTTTTAAATGTTTTAAATGTGGCTCCACAGTCAGATTCATAAAAAGGCTCCAGCAGCAGCAGCAGCAGCTGGGAGCCACGTCGCGTTAGCCTCTGTTTCTTTAACAGCGACAGTACAGCAGCGAGGTCAATGCACAGAAACAAAACATATATTTATGCATTATAAACCTGTGTCAGAAGGAGGATAGCCACCGCCCGCTTCTGGTAGGGTCCAAACTCGCCAACTACCTGAAGCGCCTCTTCTAAATCCATCCCAAATGGGGCGGACAGACAGCTCCGGGGTTTAGCATCGCCACCGCAGAGGGACAAGCTGCTGTGTGTGATCCGTGCTCTCTTCCGGGTTCGGCTCTGCGTCATGGGCTGCTCACAGGAAATAAGGACGTTTACAAAATAAAATAATAATAAATAAAAAAACAGCCCCACAGTCTTTACCTACATACATTTATACACTTTCTTTTATCCGCTTTGGATATTGTTGATTGTTTTTTTGTTTTTTTTATGACTGCAAAGTAGTACTGTATCAAATGAAAAGTCAATATGTAAAATGGATGTTTTGATGAATGTAATAACAAATGCTTTGGATAATACACTGCCGTGCAGCTCCGTGTAGCAAACAAACACTATTGGAATAATAACTTAGACAATATTGATGACAATTGATCTGTACTCAATTTGTGGTTATCTGGCCCAGAGCCTTTTTTCATTTATTCTTTAAAGGTGCATTATGTAGATTTGGTAGTGAAATTGGAGTTGGAGAGGTGAAACAATTCTTTGCTATATTTTATGAAGTAAATACACAAACTGAAATGAAAAATGGGTCCCTGAAACACTGTTTAGAGCTTAAAAGCTACCAGGAGAGTTACGGTTCCACTGTTACGGGCCCACCATCACAACTTCTCGCGTAGCATTTTTTCTTCAGTGTTTCAGGGCCCAACTTTTCCTCCGAGGACAGTTTGTGTATAGAGTTATGAACAGATACCATTAGGATCTGTAGACTTCTTGAAAGGTTCACATTTCTCTACCAAAACGCCATAGTGCACCTTTAAATGCATTTGTTAAATTCTTCTGGATTTGACTTCAGCATGTGTTTGATGCTTTATGTAGAGGAAAAAAATCAATATACAGACAAGAAATGGTTGTGATGGGAATAGAATATCTCCTTTTACGTGGCAAGTTTTACATCCCAGCATTGCAAATGGTCTGAACGGAAACCCAATATTCACCAGTTTAATGAAATGCTATTGAAACACTAAAAACTTGGGAATGGGAAAGCAATCAGAACTCTGGTCATTTACAAACCATTGAAAACCTCTTCTTAATTTAAGCTTATTTCCGTGTCTCATTTTATTTTTTGTTCCTTATTGTATTTCATTCCCTATGTTTGTCTTTGTATCATTCAGCCATGATTATTAAGCTTACAGGAAGAGGGAGGGGAAAAAAAGTCCACAGTCTGAGCAGCAGTTAATCCAATGTATTTCAGAAGGCACATAGTATAAAAACACACATTGGCAAATCAGGAATACAATAAATTAAACATTGTCGCATTAATTGGGTTGTAGAAGAAGCAAATTGACAAAATGGAGATGAATGTAACATAAAAATTAGTTAAAGCTTAAATACAGCACAGAATATCAACAAAGCAAATGAGGACAGAGTCAGTGAAATTACTTGTTTCTTGTATTGTTTCATTCTTTACATAGATTATCCCAAATGCTTTGACAGTTTGAAACTGGTTTTAAACAGGCGATTGAAATCATATTGAAATTATTTTCTCTTTCTCATGTCTGCTTCAATGTCAGCTTGTATATTATTCTGTCTGTTTGTTCAATACATCAACGACCAGCAGAGACAAACACTTGAATAACATAACAAATACCTTGAATACACATGTTAAGAGCTGGTCAGGTAATTATATATATATATATATATATATATATATATATATATATATATATATAAATAAAAAATCATTTGACCCAACTGGATTGTTGATAAAGTAAGTCTGAAAATAACTGCTTTGACTGAACCAGGCAGCCCTGCCTGCTGTTAGTTGTGTTTACAAGACATGCATCCTTCAATTTATACCTCATATTTCTGTTTGAGTCCATATCAGTCAGCCCTTAACATTCAGTTCATACAAAAATTTTTTTTAAAAAAACATGCGATTTACAATCTTAAACTGCAATAGTAATAGTCAAGGTGCACACAGCTGAAAGCTAAACCAGTCTTTTTTTTCTCTCAACATGTGTTGTTCTTAAAAACAGTCTGGGGAGAATACTGCAGAGTGCAGATCTGATTCTGTTTCCATGAGATAAGACCTTCACATGTTCAGGCATTTGATGATGGGTCTTTATTCACTAGTTCGGTCGCGGGTTGTGAGGGTGAACCACTTGATGCTGCTTTGTTTGCATTGTCATGATCAGTTGTCTTGTTTTACGCGGATCCACTTTCTGAACTTCTCCCTGTGAATCCAACACAGCAGGCCTAAACACACAGCAACTATAACGGAAAGGATAGGAATAACCACTAACTCAACCCACCAGATATCAACCTCAGGGTCATGTTTAGGTTCAACATAGAACGGGTTGTTTATGGGATCACTTTTCTTCTCGCTGATTGGGTTCTTCATCATACAGGAGACTGTTTCAAAAAAGAATGATTCACTCTTGATGATTGTAATGTTGCTCTCCTCCTCCTCCTCCTGCCACTCACCGTCTCCCTCCTTCCAGCTGTAGGTGACAGGACCGGCCTCTTTTATGTCTCCGTAACAACTCAGCCCACACTGATCCTTATCAGACTGACATACCAATGGCTTCGTATGTACAGTGGGTTTGGGCACTTCTTTGATTGCCTTGCCAGTGTAGCGCACGGCCTGGATCTTGTCGTTGAATTCGTATGAAAACTCCCCCTCGTCCTTTTGGCTCATGTTTTTCATGGTCAGATGTCCAGTGGATAAATCCAGAGTTGTGCGGCCCTTAAATCTATCGTAGACGACCAATGGCACTGCGCCCTTCACCCATTCAGCGACGAGATCACCGTTCAGTTTCCACAAAATGTTTTTGATAGCATCCGGGAAGACAGGCTTCAAAGTCAGCTCGCCGCCGATCTTGAAGTAAGCCATTTTATTTTGAGCTGAAGAGACGTCATACAGCAGCGCTGTCAGGAGAACCAAGACGACGAGTTTCTCCATGGTATCAAATCAACCCAGGACTGACAGGAAAAAATTAAAACATCGACCTTTTGAACAGCAAAAGGAACGACTTAGCTGTCCCGACGTCTTACATGTGTCTTTAAAGTACACACCCTTCCTTCCGCGCTGAGGCAGCTGCACTCGCCCTGGTAAAGTGTCACAAGCGGAAGGCGAGGACCCGGATGCATTAGTTGTCTCAGCCAGTGCCCAATTTTAATTCGATCAATTGCAATATATACCTCCGAATATCATAACAATGTCAAACTTCTACAGACTCCCGTTAAAGGGTTACCACTCATTCCGCGTTTCTATTGTATAAATTGTATTTTTAAGACGACGTAAATGCACCTATCGGTCGATGCGTTACGGCATTATGTTAGCCATGTGCTAGATCAGCGTTTGGTGGCTATCGGGAGTTACCCTCCTTAGATGACTTAATAAAACGAGTAAGAAAAGTAGAAACAATATTGTCACAAAATGTTACTAATAATAAACCATGCTTAATTCTCGTGTCGAGTTTTTTTGCGATATAGTTATGGTAAGTGGCGCTTGGCTTTAGGCGGGCATTTTCTGGTTAGCAAATGAAGTCACTAGTGGCACCAATTTAATAGGGTAGACAAAATTGACCAATACACCAGGAGAAACCGAAAGTAAAATGTAAAACTCTTTCTGGTGTTCCTGCGTAGTTAAGGTCACTGTCTCATATACAATTCTACATCATTAAATGACCTTACATCGGCACGTTTAAGTTAAGAAATATTTAACCACGAATAAATAAATAGTTGAAACAAACCGTAAGACATTTAGAGGTTAGAATAATATAAAAATGCATGATTCAAGATCAAAGATGAATCAAAAAGGGTTCTCAGTGGTGGAAAGTTAAGTCTTTATTGATAACTTTGAGGTTGTCCTACTTAACTTGAGTGTTTTCTTCTCCTACCATTTCATTTTTCAACTGCTCTATACTGTAGCTCTCTTTACCGCTACATTTATATCATAGCGGAAACTTGATAAATTCTCTTGAAATATTTGAGTTGATACATAATTTAATTCATCGTGACCACTTCATCAAAGAATCATTCAATTTATCACTGGGAACATTAATATTTTAATCAATAACCTCCAAAAGTGGAGTTAATTTCACTATAATTTAAATCTTAATCTCTATTTGGGAATGCAACAATTAATATCGTGACATTGTAGGTACAAAACTGTAAAAAAGCCATCAGGCTTTTCAAAAAAATAGTTCGGCTGAGTATATAATCCAAGACTTCTAAATGAGAAATTGAGAAAAAGAGAAAACCTTTTTTTCATTATGCACTTGGTGACATGTCAGTGAAAAAGTCAAAATGTTGAGAATAATGTTGAAATACAACTTTGAGAATAAAGTTGAAATTTCAAAAATAAAGTCAACTCTTCTGGTGAGCGGCTGACAGCTATTCAAGCAGCCAGAGTGTCATATAACAGATGAGTTTCTGATGTTATGAAACTGCAAACTTTCATTGACGTGTATCATATCAATGTCTTATTGTCAATTCCTCTATTCTTAAACATGTACATGATAAATATAAGTGCATAACTGCTGTTAAAATTCCACAAATTGTGCTCTTAGCTGAAGAGGCCATAACACTGGAACTGTTCTTGGCTGAAATAAAAAATGATGTGTCTGATACAAACAACATTTTTGAAAAGCATGAAACACTGAACTGCAACCTTCTCCCTAACAGTTTGAGGGTCATGGAAAACACCTCAGACTTTTTTTGAAAGCAACATCTTTGAAAACATCTCATTTTAAACATCATTTAATACACTTTTAAACGAAACAGGAACCTTTAAACTCCACTGATTTTGTCCAGTAAATTGTGTAAATAGTGTTTTCCTTTGAGACATTCTCATGCTGCTCCTTTTAACTCATAGATTACTTATCAAGAATCTTTACCCCGGAAAATGTATTCGACATAAAAGAGGCTCATCTTACACCATCCCTGTGGCAGCAGTCTCAGGTATTAATAACTTTAGAGGAAGTCAGTCCTGTCGCTGATACTCACATGTGCCTCAGTAAGTCATATTAGAGTGGTTGATATTCATTTCAGTTTGTTTTAGCATTCTAAATATTTATGTCACTTTGCCAGCTGTAAATACTGCTTATGTGGGTATTGTGCTGCTTTTGTTCAGAGGTTTCAGGAACTCCTCATTTTGGATGCACACGATAAACTTGTATCTTCTGGGATCAATAATTGATTTGAAGTATAAAACAAGAATAAATCTCTTTAATTTTACAAGCAACTTGAAAATGTCGAGACAGTTATGGTACTAAGACAAGTGACAGTTCATTAGACAACATTCAAACACATAGAAGATAATAACAATAATAACAGTTGAAACGAAGAAAAAAAATATTAAAACCGCTCTAGTTCTGACAGCGGAGGGGCAGTCTGGATTTCTGAGGCGTTGATGGGGCTTCGTTTTCAGATGCTTTTTGCCTGTTGTGACTCTTCGATTCCTTCTTACCGCCCTTCTTCTGCTGGAATAGGGACAACACAAGAAGAATGCAACCATATTTATCAGAACACAGTAAAATGTGAAAGTCAACAATAATGTCAAATAATGTTCTTCAGAGATGATAAAAAAGAATCACTCTCAGCTACTTCACGTATTGCTAGAAACAGCATTTACCCATCTACCATGTCACAATCGGTGTAACTAGCATGCTAACAATAGGTTTGGCTAACTAGCTTGTCCATTTAGCCAGAACAAATTAAACATGTTAAACTAAAACATCCCTGTAACTTAAATGTGTAAAAAACATATCGTAAACTCTACTGCTAAGCTCTAAATTCCTGAGACACAAAACTTATGTGTAACCACAGTATTCACTTCAAACTTAATGTAGTGTTGAATTTATTTCAGGAGGCTTAAAGTGTGATCATTTGTTTAAATCTAAAAGAAACATTCTGAACATTGAAATACAAAATGTCACCCGTGTGAACTTATAAATAGAAATAACAAAGTTCTACATGTCTTACATTCACATGAATTCAGCTAGCTCACACTGTAGTTTTGCACTGTGGTACATACAGCCTAACTGAAACTCTAGTTTATATCCTCTCCCATACACAATGAAGCACACTAGACTTGTAGTGTATATTCAATATTTCCAGTTCAAGGTATATTTATGCCCGTGTTACACCTCCACTGCAATGTGTAACATACAGAGGGGTAGTACAAAGTCGATCTGCCCTGGTCTGCAATTGGAGCTAGTAATAGAGGTGTTATGGGAGGAAGATGGTGGCAATGTGTGAGGTCAGCACTGTGTGTGTGTGTGTGTGTGTGTGTGTGTGTGTGTGTGTGTGTGTTTGAGTATGTGTGTATGTGAACTTCCCTCTGTTTATTTAGATGTTTTGTCTCTTATGCGCCTGCAACAACGTACAGTAAAATGAAGTCCCACACTGAGACACCAATATTACGCCATTGTTGATGCAATGTATGAATAGAAAAAAAGTCATGACGGCAGGACTTTGCCACGGTAAAGTTGCAAAGGACTAGTGTCTCACCGGTGTTTTCAGGGATGAACATGGTGCAGAGGCAGGCAGAGCCGGCCAGACACAAGAAACTAGCCATGCTTTTCCTCCTGCCAGCCCTGTGAAACAATACACAAAGCAGCTGTATCAATTATTTTTCTCTCAAAGAAGCAAAGTGTATAAGAAATAAGACCAACTTAACTTTTTGTAACAAAAAAGATCTCAAGAATCCTAGCTATTTAGGAAAGTTAAAACATAAAACCTGCCCTGGAACAGTCACAATAAAAACAGAATTATTAGGAGCGTTTAATATTTTACATACATCAAGAACTATCTCAGACAGGAAGATGAAACACTGAGGTGAGAGCAGGTAAGATAATACACATATAAGATAATACACTAGGGTGATGGGCTCCATGATGTCATCTAAATCTGTCATAAATCACCCACCCATCAATCAGCCAATCACCTGAATTTACATTGTAAACCCACACCCATCATGCAAAACAGGACAGATGAAAGCAGCCAAGAATCTCTTCCTTTTTGGCACAACCCTCTCCAGCTGAAAACAAAGCTCTGTGAAAGTGCAGGTGATGGATAAGAAAACACCAGTAGCACCATCCCTTCCAGCTTCAGCATTTCATTTAGTTCCCCAAACAATTTAAAAAAAATGCAATTGGCTTTACTTCCGACGCTAAAAGATGAGCTGTTTGGCTTCAGGATGCCTGCAGAGAGGATCAAAGTGTTAAACTGTGTGTCCAGGTGTTGTGTCCTGACTGGTTAAGTGTGTGTCTCACCAGTGTTTGTTGATGAAGTATATGCAGAGGGGGTAGGCGGGCAGCTCCACCAGGCCGTACATGGCTACATTCATATACCGACTACCAGACATCTCACTGGCTCCTAGAGTCAGACCATAGTACACCAGACTGCATGCATACCTGTAAAAAAACACAAACACACTACTTTTTTGTTTGTGCTGATATCTTCTTAACTGATTAAAACAATCTACCCAGTACTTCCTCACCAACAATTAAGAAAATCTGACTTTTTTCTGAGAATTATCTTTAAGTCTACACTGCAATGGGGGCTCACTGACTACGCTGAGCAAGTAAAGAAGAGTTAGAGAATGTATGTAACGATTTAATAAGTATTAACAGGGGATGTTGCATTTCTTTCTGTGCTGTTAGAAAATATAGAAAAGACAGAAATAGTCGTATGGTAGACAACTTTAGCAGTGGTGATTCGCTGCAACACTAGGTTGTTAGCGGCATTGCCGTTTCTTAGCCCTATGTAGCGAAGGACCTAGAAGGACAGGACAAATTCAGAATAGGGTACATCATCTGCAGTTCACTCGTGACACCGGCAGGTTGAAATGTGTTAAAATTTACAGGCCGGAGTTTCGGGTGTTTAATATTCAGGAAGTACGAATGTTCCACTTTGGAACAATTATTCAAAAAGAAGCTCAGTTCAGGAGTTTCAGATAAACACTGCACGGTGATCCACGTGTAAATCCTGTCACATTTTGTTGACACAGTGAATTTACAATGAGTTTAAAAAATATTAAGTGCATGAAAAGTGGTCAGTTTATCTACAATTGACTTCCAGTAGGCTTGTTCTGGCTGCTAAGATCACATTTCACAAAACACAACATCAAATCCATAGTGACTGAAAATCAATGTGGAGCAAAGTAGCTGTCCTGCAACAGCATTCCATGGTGTGATGTATCCTTTCCCTTTTTCTACGATGCCATTGTTTACAGTCTGACGAGAAACCTCAGACGGCAGTCGTGTATTTGTTGATAAGAAACACCATGGAAGTGTTGGAGTTTACACTGGAGTTCAGTTTTAGATACATTTGCAGATATCCATTTGAAAACAACCACACCAATAGTTAAAGTAAAATCATCTGTAGACGACGGATGACTGGTTTATGGTGATTGGAGATTGCCTTACGTCATATTGCGTTCCACCAATCTACTGACTGTTTTTTTTCTGTATGCATCCAAATCTCGCTCAAACGCTAGTTAACGACCAAAACACTTCCGATACATCCCGTGCCTACAGTCTGAATTTGAATGCAGAATCTCTAAATAAATGTATACAAACAAATCTAATGTGACTACCTACAAATCTAAGTGTCTCCATCCTGCTGCATACGTACCTCTTCAGCTTGCTGAGTTTGACCCTGACAGTACAGCCAACGAGGAGACTCTGGGAGAGTGCTGGAGGAAACAAGACCAGTGGAACGATAACTGTATCATCCTATATGACATTGAGTACAAAAAAATGGGGTTGTACTAAATTCAAGGACAAACATTTTACATATTCAAATCAGCTGATGTTAGCTTTGAATGCCACTCTAGTTTTTCTCATAGTCATGCAGGGAGCCTTTTATACACTCTTTCACAGAGTGTGGCGAATCGTTTGCAGGCTGAATGTGTGCTCAAAAAACATGAACCTGAAATGACATTAAAAAAGCCACCAGTTTCTTTTTCCTTGATCTAGAGTTCAGCAGTATGTCAGCTCTCTGAGGTTTGTACTCACACTGACAGCAGGAAGAACAGGACCCCGGATGAGTTGGCCGCAGCAGCCAGGCTCCTCCAGGGCTGGATGAAGTAGCCCAAAGCTCCAAACAGGGCGATACCAATGGCAAAAGTCATGCTGGTCAAAGTCCCTGAGGAAAAAACAGAAAACTTAATCCAACAGTGAAGGACCAGCAGAGGTTACAGGCATCAATCTGTAAAAAATAAAATAAATAAAAAACTCCATTTTGACTCAAAGTGTTGTAGATTATATTCAAACTGCCACAATCACAGTCCTTATCATATGTTTACAGGACAAACTAAGTAGCAATCTTCATTTAAATGGAAATATCATAGGAATGTTTGGGTGTTTGCGCACCGGTCATGGCCCAGTAGGACTTGCCCACGTACTCCTGAGTTAGAACGAAACACACGAGGCCGATGCCGCCGTTCATCAGCCCCACCAGCAGACGGGACACGGCAAAGACCTCATAGCTGGGAGCGAAGGCGGTCACATAACCAAAGATTACCTCAAAAAACAGACCTGGAAGAAAGACAAGGAGAAGAAGATGGAGAAGGAGCAGAGAATGAGAGATTAAATAATTACTGCTTACTTTAACAGGTTTTGGAGCTGTACACTAATCAGCATGATGGGACATTTATAAAGGAAATCAGCAAGTCCAGGCGCCGGTATAGCTCCATTGGTAGAGCAGGTGCCCATATACAGAGTCTACAGTCCACATCGTACACTTCTAGTGCTGACGCTATTTGGCGCATATCATCCCGCACTCTCTCTCTCCCCCCACAGTTCCTATCTCTCGTCAGCTGTCCTGTCAGTCAAAAGGTAATGGTAAAAATGGTAAATAGAGGAAGAAGATCGGCCCGCACACTCGCTCAAATGCCACAAAAAAAGGTTTTAATGATCACAACGTTTCGACCAGAGGTCTTCTTCAGGTGATCATTTTTGAAGTTTTGCTGTTTTTGCACTGCCCTGCACCTGCGTAATGTGCGTATAACTACCTCCTTTTTCAAAAACGGTAAATTGCCCCAAAAAAATAGAGTGCTTCAGCACGGTACGGGACAGCTGGGCCTAGTGTGAGTGAGCCTGTGACTTGTTGCTGACACATTATCTTTCGATAAGAGAGGCTGTCAGAGGTTACTCATTTTAGAGTTTTTTAGTCTTCTAGTGTCTAACATGACAACATTCTCGCCATCTCCATCCAAACTCGATCAGCATCACTCTCCATTACATGTTTTTTTCTTCTAAGGTTGATTCTCGACTCTTTATCTCTTTGTTGATCCTGCGTACACGTGTAGTATTCGTGTAGTAAAATATCCACCTGCATCCTTGAATTTGAGGATTCATTAACTTCTAAAAAAGTTGCATTTGAAAACATACACCATGTGCCTTAATTGCTTTGTTGTGATTGGTCCCTGTAAGAGCAGTGACAGGTATTCAGCATAACTTTACAGTACTCAATAGTGAGACTGTTTCAGAAAAAGTTCAAAAGTCATCCTGAATTTGTCTTTTAATTACATGTAGGATAAAAAATCAATTCGCTTGTTTTTTTTATATTCAGGAGATTCCAGTTTTAAACCTCTTGAATTGATAAAAAATTCTCACTTACTCCAGGCCATCTCTGCGGACAAATACAACTCAGATTAGGGGAACCTCAAACGTAGAGCCATAAATCAAAATCTTAGAGCTCTTTTTCATTATTACTGGGACACACTCCCAATCCATTTTGTCATTGACTGCTACATGAACAGCTCATTGTCTGTGGGTTTCCTCACCTGTCAAGTAGACAGGTCTCCTCCCAATCCTGTCTGAGAGCGGCCCAAAGACAATGTTTCCGACCAGAAGCCCTGCGAAGAAGAGCGATCCAGCCAGACTGACCTTGTAGGCCTGCTGCTTGATGAGAAACCACTGGGGAACACAGAGAGAGGCGAAAACCACGTAGGCTTTATTTTAGGATCTAAGGATTAAAAACAAGCACACACACCAAATGAGGTGCTTGCTGAAGTGAACATGCATGTGAGTAAACCACAGCTCCCTCACCTCGGTCACTATGGAGTCAATGTCTTCTGTAAAGGTGACACGTTGGATGAGCTCCTGCTGGCTGGATGGGACGACGTCCTGCTGCTCGATCCGATAATGTGGTGTAGATCCGATCAGGACAATCAGCATGGACTGACAGGCCATATACACCTGAAACACACACAATACTACTGCTCAGAGAAAACTCTCCAAGAAGTAAGGCTAATGACATCACCATCTACATTACTGCAAATACACTAAATCTACTGTGCGTGCTCTGTGTCCTTCCTGATAGACTGAGATTTCCAACCCTGAGTTAGAGTAAGGTTCCGTTCCGTTTTCCCTCCTATTTCAATATTTCCGTCAAACATAAAGGGTCAGACTCAGATTTAAGACAGACAGGCCAATTTAAACAGATTAACGGCTGCAAATAACTTCCATTAACTGCCCTTAATCGACAAACAGCAACGAAAATGTGTCTCAAACATGGAAAACGACAGTGAGATTACAAATCAAAGTGATTTTTTACATTTCTGAGGGACGTAATCAATCACGGAAAACATCCCTCATTGTGCATGGACACTGTAAAAAATAAACAATGAACTAACACACTCCTGACGTTAAACAGCCGGTAAACACCTCGGCTCATCTTCATCCTCAAAGTAATCCCACTTTTTAAAACCATTCACAACGACAAGCATATTTTACAGAGGACTTTACACCTACTAGGAGCTAGTTAAGATTATGCCTACATTGGATCTATCTCACCTGTAACACCTAAATGTAGCCTTAGCAGTGCATAAACGCTGTTGTAAATCAGAACTTATGTTCAAACTCAGCTACGTTTGAACGTATGCAAAGCTGCTCTTTGCTTGTTGTTCGGCTGACCGACAGATTTAGGCCATGTGTCCACCTCGCGTTTTTATTTTCTCAGCGTCTTTTTTCAGTTGTTTTCAATGGGTGGAGAGTGTTCGCAGCAGAAAGCAGCCGCCCGGACGAAAAGCGCAGCGCCCAGCGTCTCTTTTGAAAGTGCTCTGTTCTTTTTGTGCGGCCGCACTGAGCGCTCATGTTGAAAAATGTTCAAGTTTTCAGAAAGGCACTGTTGACGTCACAGGCGCTCTATTCAAAATGTATGACATTCCCTGTATTTTCGCCTCCTACGGATCGTATCTTGTACTCACATCCTCTTCGCTCCGTGTCTGCTGGGGGAAAATACAATCTCAAATATAAAATACATACAGTAGAATTTTCAGAGAACAAACACATCATGCAAACACTCCCGAGTGCACAGCCAGCGCTTTTCTGCCCGGAAAAAAAAAAACCACTAGGTGAACACAGCGCCTTAGACAGCATTTCAAATATGGTTACTGCCATAAGCCCCCACTTTCAGTAAGCTATGGGTGATGTCACTGAGGCTGTGTCCATGTTTATTTACAAGGTTTGTCTATGATTCACACCTCACAGTTCAGGCTTCATAAGTCAGTGACCCAGTTGGCCCATTACAATCCAGAAACTCTCTGTTCTGCCACATCATGTGAATTTATTGTATTGTATTTTGTGAGGTTTATTAGAAAGAAAATGGAATGGTTAGCTTAGCCTCAAAGGGCACGTTGAAAAATGTCAGATTATTTGGTTGTAGGTGACCATAAAGACAAAATAGGACATTGGTTAAATTAGTATGAATGTGTTCACTTAATGTTTACGTTGCACACTTAATGCTGAATGTAACAGTGTTAAAGGAAAGCTAAGGATAAGAAAAAAAGTGTTGGATATTGTTTATTTCTGTGGTCTTCTGAGCTTTGAGGTAGTGGCGACAACTTAAATGTTTTAAATGTTTTAAATGTGGCTCCACAGTCAGATTCATAAAAAGGCTCCAGCAGCAGCAGCAGCAGCTGGGAGCCACGTCGCGTTAGCCTCTGTTTCTTTAACAGCGACAGTACAGCAGCGAGGTCAATGCACAGAAACAAAACATATATTTATGCATTATAAACCTGTGTCAGAAGGAGGATAGCCACCGCCCGCTTCTGGTAGGGTCCAAACTCGCCAACTACCTGAAGCGCCTCTTCTAAATCCATCCCAAATGGGGCGGACAGACAGCTCCGGGGTTTAGCATCGCCACCGCAGAGGGACAAGCTGCTGTGTGTGATCCGTGCTCTCTTCCGGGTTCGGCTCTGCGTCATTGGCTGCTCACAGGAAATAAGGACGTTTACAAAATAAAATAATAATAAATAAAAAAACAGCCCCACAGTCTTTACCTACATACATTTATACACTTTCTTTTATCCGCTTTGGATATTGTTGATTGTTTTTTTGTTTTTTTTTATGACTGCAAAGTAGTACTGTATCAAATGAAAAGTCAATATGTAAAATGGATGTTTTGATGAATGTAATAACAAATGCTTTGGATGATACACTGCCGTGCAGCTCCGTGTAGCAAACAAACACTACTGGAATAATAACTTAGACAATATTGATGACAATTGATCTGTACTCAATTTGTGGTTATCTGGCCCAGAGCCTTTTTTCATTTATTCTTTAAAGGTGCATTATGTAGATTTGGTAGTGAAATTGGAGTTGGAGAGGTGAAACAATTCTTTGCTATATTTTATGAAGTAAATACACAAACTGAAATGAAAAATGGGTCCCTGGAACACTGTTTAGAGCTTAAAAGCTACCAGGAGAGTTACGGTTCCACTGTTACGGGCCCACCATCACAACTTCTCGCGTAGCATTTTATCTTCAGTGTTTCAGGGCCCAACTTTTCCTCCGAGGACAGTTTGTGTATAGAGTTATGAACAGATACCATTAGGATCTGTAGACTTCTTGAAAGGTTCACATTTCTCTACCAAAACGTCATAGTGCACCTTTAAATGCATTTGTTAAATTCTTCTGGATTTGACTTCAGCATGTGTTTGATGCTTTATGTAGAGGAAAAAAATCAATATACAGACAAGAAATGGTTGTGATGGGAATAGAATATCTCCTTTTACGTGGCAAGTTTTACATCCCAGCATTGCAAATGGTCTGAACGGAAACCCAATATTCACCAGTTTAATGAAATGCTATTGAAACACTAAAAACTTGGGAATGGGAAAGCAATCAGAACTCTGGTCATTTACAAACCATTGAAAACCTCTTCTTAATTTAAGCTTATTTCCGTGTCTCATTTTATTTTTTGTTCCTTATTGTATTTCATTCCGTATGTTTGTCTTTGTATCATTCAGCCATGATTATTAAGCTTACAGGAAGAGGGAGGGGAAAAAAAGTCCACAGTCTGAGCAGCAGTTAATCCAATGTATTTCAGAAGGCACATAGTATAAAAACACACATTGGCAAATCAGAAATACAATAAATTAAACATTGTTGCATTAATTGGGTTGTAGAAGAAGCAAATTGATAAAATGGAGATGAATGTAACATAAAAATTAGTTAAAGCTTAAATACAGCACAGAATATCAACAAAGCAAATGAGGACAGAGTCAGTGAAATTACTTGTTTCTTGCATTGTTTCATTCTTTACATAGATTATCCCAAATGCTTTGACAGTTTGAAACTGGTTTTAAACAGGCGATTGAAATCATATTGAAATTATTTTCTCTTTCTCAAGTCTGCTTCAATGTCAGCCTGTATATTATTCTGACTGTTTGTTCAATACATCAACGACCAGCAGAGACAAACACTTGAATAACATAACAAATAACTTGAATACACATGTTAAGAGCTGGTCAGGTAATAATATATATATATATATATATATATATATATATATATATATTAAAAAATCATTTGACCCAACTGGATTGTTGATAATGTAAGTCTGAAAATAACTGCTTTGACTGAACCAGGCAGCCCTGCCTGCTGTTAGTTGTGTTTACAAGACATGCATCCTTCCATTTATACCTCATATTTCTGTTTGAGTCCATATCAGTCAGCCCTTAACATTCAGTTCATACAAAAAAAAATAAAAAAAACATGCGATTTACAATCTTAAACTGCAATAGTAATAGTCAAGGTGCACACAGCTGAAAGCTAAACCAGTCTTTTTTTTCTCTCAACATGTGTTGTTCTTAAAAACAGTCTGGGGAGAATACTGCAGAGTGCAGATCTGATTCTGTTTCCATGAGATAAGACCTTCACATGTTCAGGCATTTGATGATGGGTCTTTATTCACTAGTTCGGTCGCGGGTTGTGAAGCTGCACCACTTGATGCTGCTTCGTTTTCATAGTCATGATCAGAGCCATTGTCTTGTTTTACGAGGATCCACTTTCTTAACTTCTCCCTGTTCTTCCAACCCAGCAGGCCTAACCCCCCAGCAGCTAAAACGATAACGATAAGGATAGGAGCCACAACCGACCAGATATTAAAAGGTGTAGGTTCAACATAGAACGGGTTGTTTATGGGATCACTTTTCTTCTCGCTGATTGGGTTCTTCATCATACAGGAGAAGGTTTCAAAATTTGAGTCAATCTTTGTGGTGATTGTAATGTCGCTCCCCTGCTCCTGCCACTCACCGTCTCCCTTCTTCCAGCTGTAGGTGACAGGACCGGCCTCTTTTATGTCTCCGTAACAACTCAGCCCACACTGATCCTTATCAGACTGACATACCAATGGCTTCGTATGTACAGTGGGTTTGGGCACTTCTTTGATTGCCTTGCCAGTGTAGCGCACGGCCTGGATCTTGTCGTTGAATTCGTATGAAAACTCCCCCTCGTCCTTTTGGCTCATGTTTTTCATGGTCAGATGTCCAGTGGATAAATCCAGAGTTGTGCGGTCCTTAAATCTATCGTAGACGACCAATGGCACTGCGCCCTTCACCCATTCAGCGACGAGATCACCGTTCAGTTTCCACAAAATGTTTTTGATAGCATCCGGGAAGACAGGCTTCAACGTCAGCTCGCCGCCGATCTTGAAGTAAGCCATTTTATTTTGAGCTGAAGAGACGTCATACAGCAGCGCTGTCAGGAGAACCAAGACGACGAGTTTCTCCATGGTATCAAATCAACCCAGGACTGACAGGAAAAAATTAAAACATCGACCTTTTTAACAGCAAAAGGAACGACTTAGCTGTCCCGACGTCTTACATGTGTCTTTAAAGTACACACCCTTCCTTCCGCGCTGAGGCAGCTGCACTCGCCCTGGTAAAGTGTCACAAGCGGAAGGCGAGGACCCGGATGCATTAGTTGTCTCAGCCAGTGCCCGATTTTAATTCGATCAATTGCAATATATACCTCCGAATATCATAACAATGTCAAACTTCTACAGACTCCCGTTAAAGGGTTACCACTCATTCCGCGTTTCTATTGTATAAATTGTATTTTTAAGACGACGTAAATGCACCTATCGGTCGATGCGTTACGGCATTATGTTAGCCATGTGCTAGATCAGCGTTTGGGAGTTACCCTCCTTAGATGACTTAATAAAACGAGTAAGAAAGGTAGAAACAACATTGTCACAAAATGTAACTAATAATAAACAAAGCTTAATTCTCGTGTCGAGTTTTTTGCGATATAGTTATGGTAAGTGGCGCTTGGCTTTAGGCGGGCATTTTCTGGTTAGCAAATGAAGTCACTAGTGGCACCAATTTAATAGGGTAGACAAAATGGACCAATACACCAGGAGAAACCGAAAGTAAAATGTAAAACTCTTTCTGGTGTTCCTGCGTAGTTAAGGTCACTGTCTCATATACAATTCTACATCATTAAATGACCTTACATCGGCACGTTTAAGTTAAGAAATATTTAACCACGAATAAATAAATAGTTGAAACAAACCACAAGACATTTAGAGGTTAGAATAATATAAAAATGCATGATTCAAGATCAAAGATGAATCAAAAAGGGTTCTCAGTGGTGGAAAGTTAAGTCTTTATTGACAACTTTGAGGTTGTCCTACTTAACTTGAGTGTTTTCTTCTCCTACCATTTCATTTTTCAACTGCTCTATACTGTAGCTCTCTTTACCGCTACATTTATATCATAGCGGAAACTTGATAAATTCTCTTGAAATATTTGAGTTGATATATAATTTAATTCATCGTGACCACTTCATCAAAGAATCATTCAATTTATCACTGGGAACATTAATATTTTAATCAATAACCTCCAAAAGTGGAGTTAATTTCACTATAATTTAAATCTTAATCTCTATTTGGGAATGCAACAATTAATATCGTGACATTGTAGGTACAAAACTGTAAAAAAGCCATCAGGCTTTTCAAAAAAATAGTTCGGCTGAGTATATAATCCAAGACTTCTAAATGAGAAATTGAGAAAAAGAGAAAACCTTTTTTTCATTATGCACTTGGTGACATGTCAGTGAAAAAGTCAAAATGTTGAGAATAATGTTGAAATACAACTTTGAGAATAAAGTTGAAATTTCAAAAATAAAGTCAACTCTTCTGGTGAGCGGCTGACAGCTATTCAAGCAGCCAGAGTGTCATATAACAGATGAGTTTCTGATGTTATGAAACTGCAAACTTTCATTGACGTGTATCATATCAATGTCTTATTGTCAATTCCTCTATTCTTAAACATGTACATGATAAATATAAGTGCATAACTGCTGTTAAAATTCCACAAATTGTGCTCTTAGCTGAAGAGGCCATAACACTGGAACTGTTCTTGGCTGAAATAAAAAATGATGTGTCTGATACAAACAACATTTTTGAAAAGCATGAAACACTGAACTGCAACCTTCTCCCTAACAGTTTGAGGGTCATGGAAAACACCTCAGACTTTTTTTGAAAGCAACATCTTTGAAAACATTTCATTTTAAACATCATTTAATACACTTTTAAACGAAACAGGAACCTTTAAACTCCACTGATTTTGTCCAGTAAATTGTGTAAATAGGGTTTTCCTTTGAGACATTCTCATGCTGCTCCTTTTAACTCATAGATTACTTATCAAGAATCTTTACCCCGGAAAATGTATTCGACATAAAAGAGGCTCATCTTACACCATCCCTGTGGCAGCAGTCTCAGGTATTAATAACTTTAGAGGAAGTCAGTCCTGTCGCTGATACTCACATGTGCCTCAGTAAGTCATATTAGAGTGGTTGATATTCATTTCAGTTTGTTTTAGCATTCTAAATATTTATGTCACTTTGCCAGCTGTAAATACTGCTTATGTGGGTATTGTGCTGCTTTTGTTCGGAGGTTTCAGGAACTCCTCATTTTGGATGCACACGATAAACTTGTATCTTCTGGGATCAATAATTGATTTGAAGTATAAAACAAGTATAAATCTCTTTAATTTTACAAGCAACTTGAAA
The DNA here is from genome assembly GCF_963930695.1 of Labrus bergylta. Taxonomy (NCBI): domain Eukaryota; kingdom Metazoa; phylum Chordata; class Actinopteri; order Labriformes; family Labridae; genus Labrus; species Labrus bergylta. Next base: position 11,324,578 of record NC_089204.1, on the reverse strand, counting down.
ATGTCGAGACAGTTATGGTACTAAGACAAGTGACAGTTCATTAGACAACATTCAAACACATAGAAGATAAAGATATTTAAAAGATGAGAAAGACATGGGCAATAATAACAGTTGAAACGAAGAAAAAAAATATTAAAACTGCTCTAGTTCTGACAGCGGAGGGGCAGTCTGGATTTCTGAGGCGTTGATGGGGCTTCGTTTTCAGATGCTTTTTGCCTGTTGTGGCTCTTCGATTCCTTCTTACCGCCCTTCTTCTGCTGGAATAGGGACAACACAAGAAGAATGCAACCATATTTATCAGAACACAGTAAAATGTGAAAGTCAACAATAATGTCAAATAATGTTCTTCAGAGATGATAAAAAAGAATCACTCTCAGCTACTTCACGTATTGCTAGAAACAGCATTTACCCATCTACCATGTCACAATCGGTGTAACTAGCATGCTAACAATAGGTTTGGCTAACTAGCTTGTCCATTTAGCCAGAACAAATTAAACATGTTAAACTAAAACAAAATAACCAAGCTAAAGCTAACATGTAAACAACACTAGCCAGAAATAAGAATGCCAATTTCCACATAGTCCGTGCGCCCGGGTTTCGCTCAGTCGTGCCCCACTGTGTCTGTTTCTGGAGTGTGAGTGCAGCCATGAGCAGCTGATTTAGCGGGAATAAAGACCCTTACCCTGTTTTGACGTAATGTTAACAAATTGAAGGAAAATAGGATCATAAGTCCATATGTAGTGTTTTATTTTGAAATTGACCAGACGCTCTGTGTGTTTCCTTGTCTAACGTCCTGTCTGGGTCGATCTATTCTTTTCAGCTTGACGGGTGCTTGTATCGGGCTCCGTGGAAAATAGACTTGAAGTGTTTTAAACGAAGCAGAGCGTAGTGGTGCTACTGGCTCGCGCTGGAGAAAGACTGCGGCGCTCGCTGTGGAAATAGGAGCATAGACTAGAGTGGCAGCGAACGGCAGCGTAGTGCAGAGTATGTGGAAACAAGCAGATTACTGGAATGCTGAGGTAACTTGTCTACTAACTAATTATTTACTACTCTCAAGTACAGGTAGAAACATTAGCCGGTCCCAACATATTATGCCCAATGCATCATTTTTAAACGACCCCCAACTTGAATATTTTGCTTTTTTACCTTGAAGAAGGGAACTCGTTTGCTCTCGTTGAAGACGAGGTTCTCATCGATGAAGGACGGCTCTGTGGCCAAGCTTTCGTTACAAGTACTCAACTCGTCTTCAAGAGAGTCCTGCAGACACAAGAGGTACACAAAGAGAAGCTTGAGCACAAATTCACAAGGGATTCTTTCTAATGAAATCAAAAAGAGAAATAATTCTGAGTGCGATCACTATTCCTTTAAGGCAGGAGCATCTTATAGTTGAATACAAAGGGTCAGTAAATATAGTGACAGTGAAACAGGCTTAAAAGAATAACGTTGAGGTCTATTAGAGAGACATTATTACCTAGAGATCTTCCCCAAAAATATTAAATATTTAGAAAAAAATAAGGGTTTGCCAACGTACGTGGTCAACCTGGCTGAGCTCCTCCTGCTCGTCCTCTTCCTCCTCCACAGCTGCCCTCAGCTCCTCCTGCTGCCTCCTCAGGCTCTCCAGCAGCTCGCTCCGAGTCCGCGACTTCACCAGCTGCCTGGGATAGACAAACTCTCGACGCTGAGGGGTCGTACCTGGAGGAACCAGAATAGTTTGTTTGTGAACTGGACAGGTGAGACACTCACTGAAACAATCAACTTCACTAGTTCTCTTCCAATTAGAAACTTTTGTTTTGATTTCCTGTCTGAATAAAAATAATAATCTTCAATCTTTAAAATACACTCAAAACAAAAAGGTACGTGTTGGGGGGAAAAAAAAACCACAAATCTTAAATTATGTACCAGTAGGAATGTCCTGCTGCAGCTCGTTTTGCAGAAAATCGCTGACCAGCTCCTGACTCGTCTCCACGTGGTCCTGCAGCTCAGCCTGCTGTTGCTCCAGGACAGTCCGGTCCTGGGAGGTCTGGTTCTGTACAGCCATCACAGCCCGCTTAACCTCCTCCTGCCGACCCGACAGCTGCTTCTCGGCTGCCTGGAGCTGTTCGGTGCAGCGCTTCTCGACACTCTGGAGAGAACAAATAGGCCAAATGAAAATCTGTTATATCAACGCAGAAGAGTTATGAATCAATCAATGAAATCTTAGCTCTTAAATATGATTAAGCAAGATTGATACTATTCTAATGCACACTGAAAAAGTCTATTTGTTACCTGATGCAGGGCCTGAGCTTCACTTGAAATCATCCCCATCAGAGTTGAATGTTGCTGGGCGGCAGTCTCTGCCTGCTCCCTGGTTTTGGAGCTCCACTGGAGGTCACGATCGACCAAGCCTGTATCAAAAACAACATTCACTGACTGTACTGGAGGTGATAAAGGTTTAGATTATAACCAAAGAAACGATGAGTTTGGTACCTGACACAGCGCTGTGCAGGTGGGAACAGCAGCCTGTCATCTCATCTAGGGTCTGCAGGCTCTGGTTGGTGGTCAGACGCAGAGAGGAGGCCAGGGAGGAAGAGGTGGAGGTGAGGAGGTCCGCCTGAGAGGAGGCCCGACGCTCTACTGTACTGCAACCACTGCACACAGGATGAAGACAATGTGGGGGGAAAAAAAAACAAGGTTTTAGAAGCTGATCATTCTTCATAATGAACATTATATTATATGGACTCCTTTGAAGTTCAAAACTATCTATTTTTTCAACAGGGAATGTTATTAACCCCTGACTGTGGCTCAGAGGGATTCATGCATGTACATTCACAAGACAGGGAAACTTGAAAACAGTTCCTTCTCACCTGTTGATGTTCTCCTGGAGGGTCTGTAGAGGTTTCTGCAGAGCTTTGGAGGACGTGCGGAGATCAGTATAATCCTTCTGGACCTCCATAGTCAGCAGGTTGAGCTGGTCCTGCAGGCACTGGATGGTCTGCTTCATCCCCTGATGAACAAACGCAAAAGGCATGATGTGTGTTTCAAGAATATTTACAAAAATGATGAAATTAAAAACTTTTAAAAGTACAGGGTGTTTGAATATTTGTTACAAATGCATCATGAAGCTGGATGGTGGATCCTATATGAACCTTTTGTTATTAGTGCGTTACTTCTTGAGGGCATATGTGTGGGTTATTATATTAACCTAAAGACAGAATATGATGTGAGCCATATGATATAATGCTAATTCTATCTATCTGAAATTTCACAAAGAGAGCTCACTCAAACCAGAGAAAAGAGGGTTAACTCAAGCCTGTTCCAGTCAGAGAGGTAACTGTAGCTCTGAGTCAGTTACTATGGAAACAGAGTCTGTTAATCATAGTATCAGGGCTCCATTAACATTGTTTTTTATAGCCATGGTGCACACGCTGGCCTCTGAATTTACTCAGTTGATTGAAACTCAAATCATCTGTTCTGGAACAAGTTTTAAAATATTATTTATTATTTATTTTTTAAGTTATTTCATCTTCATGTATTTGTACCAATTGGAGAGGAAAAGATTCACTGAACATCTAGCTACGTCTGAAGTCATCTCAGAAAAGAAAATCTTTTACCAAATTGAAGAGAAGCTTCAGGAAGAAGCGATCAGCTTACCGTCTGGTGTCTCTCCTGCGCCTGACTGATCTCGTCCTCTAACTTGTCGTGTTGAGTCTGCAGAGCGCTCAGACCCTGCACAGAGGCCTCCCGCATTCCTGCCAGCTCCTGCACCAGGCCACTGAAAAACACACCCATCTCCTTCATCGCCTCCACCTGAGAGACAACGAACAAGAGCATCAGGAGGTTGAGCACAGTTTCACTTTTGAATTGTGAGCGCAGCCCTAAAAAAGGAAGACAGAACACAGGTATGAACTTACCTTGTTGGCCAGCGCCCGCTGTGTCTCCACTGTGGCTCTCAGTGTGTCATTGAGCTCTTTGACAGCTGACAGACCCATCAGAGTGCGAACCACCAGGACCTCCTCCATGTCCTGCTGATGCTCCTCCTGCACAAAGAAGGAAAAAGGTTCAGAAACAGCTCGGCGCAGAGAAGAATAAAAGATACTCCGTCAGAAAGCAGCTGCAAACGACATTCATCAGCCTTTAAACCCCATCAGTTGTGTCCAGTACTGTCATTGGCCGTCACTTATCAAACGTACGTACGGCAGAAATATGGGTGTACGGTCATTTCCACGCAAAGTTCGGCACTTATCAATTTGGACGTGAGCGGAGGGTACGCTCAAATCCCACGCCAGGTCTCAGCTTGTGTATGCACGTTTTCAACTCAGTGTGGACTTACAGTGCAGCGAATCTGCTTGTTAAGAAAGGCAGATAGAGGTTCACAGATTTACTGTTAGATAAGATATGGCATCTAAAATGTATTTTATATTACGCTCCACCTGTAACGATCTCTGTAGGCTACATCGCTTTTTAAATAATGTCGAGCAGCGCGAGCTGTCAGGTGATTTCTTTAGTCGTGTGTTTTATTTGATGAATTAATGTTTGTTTAATTGATTTACTTTAAAGATTAAAGATGAGACAGGCTGCTTTCAGTAAATACATTTTAAACGTTCATGCGCACAGGAATATCACTGCAGAAAATACTGAGACAAATTAAAACAGAAAAACTACAAACAGTTACTTCAAAAGGACATAAAAACTTCCAGAGATACTAAATACAACTTTTAGCCTCTGAAATATTTAAGAATTCAGAACATTAACGTTAGATCATAACTAATCGGTATGTCCGGAAATTTAAATCATCAATAATACGCTGATGTGCCACATGCGTAATTGCGCACAGCAGACGCACAGAGGCCAGACTACGTGTGACATAATAACGAATTAAGAAATCTGGGGGCTGTAAAACGGAGTCAGGACTTTCGTGTATACAAGTGTTAAATTCTTATGTTTTGAAAGTAGGCTAATTGGATGAGAAGTGCACATTGCACAGCGTTTGATCAAACACTTTATTCATGTGATGCAGGACGTTTCAGGTTTTCATTCATCTCTTTTAAAGTCTCATTAATGGCAAGCACGGAGCACGTTAGTGCAGCCGAAGTTATCCGACGCAGATTCAGGTTCGCCTGTACCACTTGTGCCTGATATTGAGGCTGAACCGATGAAAGAAGCCACTCGCTCCTGGATATTTCAGGTGGGGGTCCGGCTGGCGTCCTCCGGTCCGGGAGCTGCTTCTTTGAAGACCGGCAAAACTAGCCTATATTGTAGCAATCCTATGGTCTGACCAGGTTTTTTAAACTAAAAGTACAAACATTTGGTTATATTATAGCCTAGATTATGTACGTTACATATCACGGATGTTAAATTAATTATTAAAAACTCCGCTGGAGTTCAGTTATCCACACCATGTTGAGATTTCCGTGCAGGCGCATTTCTTCTGAAGCTCTTTAATCCTACATGTCAGACTGTCAAACAACACAATGTTATTCCTCTTTACTTTTCTGTTATGGTGTCACTCAGGTCATATCTCGTTTCTCTTCTTGTTATGCCGTGTTATGTATCTCCATGCCGTAAACTCTGGGGGCGAGGACAGCTAAACCGTGAATAAATAGGGGCGTGGTATTTAAATGACAATCGTTTCCAGCCGCCACACTTATCAACACCCGGTCATGCGTCCGCTGTGATCAGCCAGATGCGCACGTTTCATAGGTCCCACATTGACCCTGTCGTACAATGATTTCTACACCCAAATCTGCGCTGGTTTCTACACCAGGTTGATAAGTGAGGGCCATTGTGTTCCAGCTATGGAAGTTGATTTGTCCTCACCAGCAGCTGCAGCACGCTCTCCTTATCCTTCAGACACATCGCCTCCTGTTGCTGCACTCGGTCCTGACAGCGAGCCACGCCCTCAGCCACCAGCTGCCCGACTCCACCCACAAAGGACTCCATGGTGGTCATAGCGCCTTTCAGTGCCGCCTCGTTCATGACTAGCACACCGTCTGAACAGGAGACAAAACAAACTCAATATTAACAATAAAGTGGGAAGTTCAATGCTTGGTCTCTAATGTCAAAATAAACTAAATCTGTTAATTTGTTTAGGAAAGTTTTTTGGTTTTTTTTTAAAACTTATTTTATCTCAAGTTGTCCGTTAAAACGTCTCTGGTCCCAGATTCTTGAAATATCGCCTCAAAATATGATTCAACATGGAAGCTTTGCATGTTGTTTCAGTCAGTAGGTGGTTAAATGACACCTAATCCTATTCCCTTGTTTAAGAATATGCAAGTAGTATGAATTTCAGAAGTTTTAAATGTTGTACCTAAGTTAAAAGTCCACCTCGCAGTGTTATTAAGCTTCAGGCTTGTGTGTCAAACTTGTATGGTAACCATTGGTTACACAGCGGCACATGGCTGGCTTAGAAACTACCAGTAGTTTGTGAAGCCAAAAATCATGCAGCTACGCCTCCCAGGTGTTAAATACTTCAGGTGTTAAAGCAGCCTTCTGTGTAGAGTTCTTGTCCCTCAGAGGATGAACGTGTCCTGTTTAAAATGATTCTTCTTCATTATCACCACCCTCTTGACCATTTCACATGTTCACGTTTAGCTCCACTGCTGGAAAAGATTATCAGAGAAATAAACCTCCACAGCTCTCTGCTCTCACCGATGGACTGAGAGTAGCTGCTCAGCATGTCTTGGTGTTTGGCTCCCTGCTGCTGAACGCAGCGCTGCATGTTGCTGAACGCGCCGTCCATCCTCTGTGCGAAGCTCTGCTGGATGCCATTGTTGTGCTGCTCCACCTGCATGTCAACAAAGAGTGTGTTTGTCAGTCTTGCTGCAGCACAGTACTGCAGACCAGTCCCGATAGTGAACTTTTTTTTTTTTAAGCAGCCAAGAAAAACATGGGCAAAACTTAACAGAATGATGTCACAAGGAAACAAATGAGGGACCCTGTAGTATTTCTATTGTTCTATAGTCAAACTTTCAATAACACATAAGCTAAACCCGTGGTTCTCAACTCGTCTAGCCTCAGCCATCACCTCCATGAGAAATCGCGTCCCAAATTTCTGATATTTTACAACCAATCAGATTTATTAAATAAAAATGGTGCAGTAGACATTACAAAACAGACACCATTTTTATTCCCAGCTACACATTCGTGATCCACTGAAAACGGCTTCGCAAGCCACTTTTGGGTCCCTACCCACCAGTTGAGAACCACTGAGCTAGACTCAAGAAAGTCAATTTGTGAATTTACCGAAACAAATCATAATCTGCAGCAAAGACAACTTCAAAAGCTAAGAAAGCTTCGAAAAGAAATAACTAATCCACTGATTTTTACCTGTTGTCATGACATTAAGGAAGTAGGAAAAGGCAATTCATTGATTTATTCCCTTAGATGATTTAAAGAAATACAAAATCACTAAATTTGGGTTAACATGCTTCTACTTGATGTCGACACTGTGCTGTTTGGAAAAGTGTGTGTGTGAGACCTTTTTCTTCCTGTCCAGCTTGTCATGGAGGCCCGACACGTCACTAGTGCTGGCGTCCACTGTGCTCAGCAGCTGAAGGAGACGCAGGAAAAACAAGAAGGAAATGTTGAAATGTCAGCAATAGACTCCAAACAGTACCATCACTTTATACAGTTCAGCTCGAATAAAAATCACTTCACTACAGTTTAGTGGTAGAAGTAGACATAAGAAAAGTTTGAAAAACAGGAAGTTAGACACTTCCTCTAAAGCACACTGGTAATAGTTTGGAAAGTACAGCCAACCAAAGAAAAAAAGGAAGGTACAAATGAAAAAAAATGACAACCCAAGAAAAAGAAGTGGTTAAATAAAATAACTAAACCCAAACCAGCAACCAAATGTGGGTGTTGCAGTGGAGGCTGCAGAGCGTATATTTGTGTTTTTGACCAACAGATTTGTATATCCCACGCTGTGTGCATTCATTTGTGGATAATAGCATCATATTCTGTAAAGCTGACATGAATCGTGTGCACATCACTGTCATCAACAGAGTGATGTTGTGCATGTTGTTGATGTTGTTACATCTTTGTAAAAAAAATGATCACAAAGCAGTAAAGTGATAATGAACAGTAGGGTGTCATGTTTCAGAATCAGTGAGGCTCGTTCGTACCTGCCCGGCGGTGTCGTAGAGCACATCCTGGACTGAGCTGAGCTCGGAGCAGATAAACTCCTCATGACTCAGCTTCACTTTGGTCTGCTGCAGGTCCTGGCTAGTCTCCTCCAGTCTGAAATCAAAAGTGGTGGACGTACTGTAAATCAAGTCCTCTGCTTTAGTTTCTTACTTCTATTTCACTTCATGTCAGAGACAACTTTCTACTGCACTACACATCAGCTGCTTTCACTCCACAGATTACAGTTTACCATAGCTGTCCAGTGGAAACCATGAATATCAAGATATGTTAAATCTGATTATTTGATTGTCTCCTCCTTTGAGTGTTGAGCTTTTTTTTAAAAAAATAAAAAAAAATTAACTTTGTAGTCTGCTCTTGGATTCAATGTGGAATGCATCGCCAAGAACTGAAGAAAAGACATTTCTGAGCTCACATTTCTGAGGTTTTAAAGATTCATGGTGGTACATGTCAGTTAAATGTTGACCTTTAAGACTATAACTTATCATTGTGGATTCATCTAGCCAACTTTAAGTGGAGTAGTTGAAATAAGTTCAGCTACATCCATCTACAGCAATAAAAAGCACATAGCCTAACTACAGAACAGAGGTTATTCAAATAGTAAAAGCCCTGACATGGATCACTGATAATGGACTGTGTAGAATGACAACAAGCCCTGACCTCTGCTGCTTGTCATCCAGCTCTACAGTGCACTGCTCCAGTTTGGTCTTACTGTCCACAAACAGCTCGGTCACCTGCAGAGAGAGAGAGAGAGAGAGAGAGAGAGAGAGATGTATCACTGAAAGCAAAAGAAGCAACAAAGCACACAAATGATGAACATACAAATCATCTGTTTGTCTACTCTTCTTCTGCAGAAGTCTCACATCATGGCCCGATGCTAAAGAGTTAGCTCCACCAGTTAAATACCTCACTAGACTCCTTTTAACACTCACTACAGTAGGATGGAAAGTATGCGTGTGGTTTTTTTTTCCTCCTTACTGATTTAATTGGTTTTATGTTTCTGTCTTGTTTGTAACATTTATCCTACCTCTTGTTTCCTCATTCAAAATGTGTGGATAGTGTTTCCTCAGTTCCTGATTTAATCAAGTCTTTCAGATTTAAACTTTTCTATGATTTTCTTTTACACCAGGCACCAGACTGCCTGGTGTAAAAGGAGCTTTTCTATGATTTTTTTTTTTGGGGGGGATAATTACCGGTAATATATTCATAAACAACATGTAACTCTCAAAATGTATTATTTCATTTTATCAGTGGACTTTGTATCTCCACCAACAGGAAGTGTTCAGCCTTCTGTTGAAAAAGGCTTTTTCTCATATTGCAAGACGTGGGAAACAACCCTGTTTGCCATCGTGAAACTAGGCTAACTACGTCATGCCAACCAGATCTACTGCAACCACCAGCAGGTCTGACATATGACAGATTGCTTCTTGACTTCCTGGGTACTAAAACTCCAAGCTGGAGCGCCCTCAGGGTGAAAGAGAGGCTCACAGACTGTACCTTCTTTAGCTCCTCCTCCATGGCAGCGATCCTGTCAGTGTACTCCGCTGAACTCAACTCTTGAGCCGTGATCTGACTCATCATACTCCTGAAACACATTTTAGAACATTTGATCAAGCCAAAACATTTATTTTCTGTCCTGGCTGCCTCACAAATGTTGACATGATCTACTCTTCCATGACTAGACAGAACACATTGTATGGATTGAATGGTCTGTATTATGTCACTTACTCATAGTTCTCTGTAGAAATATAAACTCCGTTCTTGTCTCGAGTGGCTGCCAAGTCACGCTTCAGACGCTCAATCTCCTCGGTGTATTCCTGAATGGACAGAAACATCAGTTCAGATTTGTGTTGAAGACTTTTATAGTTGGAATAAAACTAATTTTACACAGGCAAAGCAATCTGGCCTTTCCCTTTCAGCTTTATTCCATATTCAATCCCTCCGAATAAAACATGTGTCTATTCAAACTACCTTGATGAGAGTCCTCTTGGTGAGTTTCTGGTTGACCTCGGGCTTGTTCATGATGTTCTTGGCTCTGCTGGCGTACTCCAGCGTGCTCAGAGTCTCCTGCACACAAACAGAGAACATCACAACCATTAGCATGCGTCGAAGCAGGAGCACGGTGCAGTGGAGCTAAAATGAATACACTGAAAGTTTATCGCGAAGCTACACGAGCCTTCATTCTTAGAGACAGCAGAACTTACCTCCAGGTTGCTGGAGGAAGGCGACACTGTGGCGATGATGGAGGTTTTCGTTCGTCCTCCCAGCGAGTCCTGCAGGATTCTGGTCAGCTTGGACTCTCTGTGGGAAGAGAAAATGTGACCTATTTAGTACCGTAATTACAACCCAAAAGCAATCCAAGGTGATCATTTGGCTGGTATAAGACCCTTGTAGTGTTATCAGTGTTGTGTATTTGGGAGCTGAAGAGTAAGAAACCATCTCTAAACTTCTGAAGGTCTGAGGTTTTTCTTGAAACTGTGTCCAAGAGGTGACTTACAGGAGGTCAAGTTTGTGATGCTGTTCAACTGTGTTCCCATCATTTTTCTCAGCCTTATTTATTTAGAAGATGTAAGCCTAAATAATGAGAATTACCTTCCTGCATAATGCAAATGAGAGTAGTCTGCTTCCCAGCACAATGCTTTTAATGTTTTTGGTGCCTCGAGCCTCTCAAACCACAACAAGCCTGCACTGCAACGACTGAATTTGACTTCACAAGTGAATCTACCTGTACGGGACGTGAGGCCTCTTCTCCACCAGCGCAGTGATCACTCTGCCCAGTGTCAGCAGAGACTGGTTGATGTTTCCCGCCTCACGAGCGCGTTTGTCCACCGCACCAGAGCGCCCGATGTTCTCACTTCCGGCAAGATCCACCTGGAGAGAGGAAAGACGTTAACAGATTTGAAGAAGAATCAGGCTCTACAGTTGACACATGTGCTCTACATTAATAGAGCAGAATTCACACAAACACATGACTCAAAGCCTCCAACAACAGTTAGCGACTTGTTACTGGATAATTACCAGATTGAGTTTGCCGATCTTCACCAGCTCCTCTCCGTCCAGAGTGATCTCCTTCATGTGGATGGTGACTGAGAACACCGAGTGGGAGCGACTACACAGAGAGACAAGAAGGAAAAAAGGTAAACAAATCAGCTGTGAATCAATCAACGAGGTCATAACAGGTCGTTCTCCTCATTTGTCTCCACTCTTGCTGGAAACAAGACACAAAGTTTGCTTCTTTTGTCTGTGAATACCTGGAGTAGGCGTTCATAAGTGTGGAGGCCGTCCTCCTCTTGGCGGCTCCTCTCTCCAGGATCTGATAAACTTCATCTTTGTTGTGAACCGTCACCTCCTCTAGACCCTTCACCACCACGCCTCGCTGAAACCCACAACGCAGCAGCAGTCAGTACACACGGGCGACACAGGGTGAAGAAATGTAAACAACGGCTTTGTTCAGAGAGAGCAAAATCAGATTTGTTACTCAAATTGGATCTTTAAGACCGACTGTCCACACTTTCATTTGCATACGATCTCATCGGCTTTGTGTGTACACACAGCACTTTCCAGTCTGTGTGTCAAGGTGAAAGTAACCTAACACAGCAAGAGGCTGCTAACCAACATGCAAATGTGAAAAATGGAGAGCTATCATCTTTTTTTTTCCCCCAGAGTTCTCTGAGGTCATTTGAGATACAATCTTGATTTGACAAAGAAATACATTTGGGCTGGTTATCTGAACAGGGCACGCTGTGGTCAACAAAGCACTGTTGACTCCTGTTGTACTGGAGACCTCTTGAGGACAAAATGAGGACTACAGCATACAGTATATCAGCTATATGTACTGTATGTAGCCTGATCAATTATTTTCCTCCTCTGCAGACATAACACTGTGTTCCCTTTGAACAGTTATTAAACATTTGCTTGGAAGAAAAAAATGTAATTAGTGCCTAATGCAGCAAGCAATGCAAGATCCTAATTTACTGGATTCACAGCAGCAGACATTAATCCATATAGTAAAGGCAGTCAAAGTCTGACACTTACCTTGTTTCTCGGGTCGTCAAAGAGCTGCAGACGCTCAGTGACGTCCTCGCTGGGGCTGAGCAGGTCAAAAAGCTCCTCATTGTAGATCTCCAGCAGGGACACTTTGACTGAGAACTCTGTGCCATTTTCAGTAAGCTTCTCAAAAATCTGGTGCAGTGTCCTGGGGATGACACCAGCCAGAGGGTCCTAAAATGTTCCCAAACGCAGGAATTAAGTTAATTATCAGGTAGCAATAGCACAAGGGACTTCTGGAAAAAACATCACTATTCCGTTTTTAACAGAGATCAACTGACCTCCTCCCAGGTGAACTGCTCGTTTGGAGTCCTCTCCCCCTCCATGGTGAACGTCTTTCCTGTTCCTGTCTGACCATAGCTGAGAGAGACGGCAGAGAATAAAACCTTATCAACATGTGCTTACACGAGAGCTCAGACCAGAAATGAAGTCTTTACATAATGATAGTTAATCTGTGAATCATTTTTGACTGACAGCTAAAGAGTACTCACGCAAAAACAGTGCAGTTGTATCCCATGATGACTTCATCCAGGATCGGGAAAACAACGCTCCTGTAGACCTCAATCTGCTTGGCTGCCGGACCAAATACCTGCATGACAAAAAGAGTGCAAATCATTTGATGAATACATACAGAGAATTAAAATCAACATGGCTTCTGTTTTGAGCCGGCCCGTGTTATGAGAGGTGTTTCAGTTACTACTAGGACTGACCCAGTTGATATTTCTGGTATGTGTTATTTAAATATGTATCTGAGCATGAAAACAGATGAAGCTTCAGTTGATTTTTTTTCTTCAGATTAGTGAATAAATGAATGAAGGTCGTGGTTGTAACACAGTATATTAATAATGTAAATTAAAAATGAAACATAAACTGGGAGAGAGACATCCTGAAGCTGAAAAGACCCACTCAGGGGGAGATGTCTCACTCAGTTTGATTTCTTGGAGGTGCAGATAAGTACAGACACTGGCTTACAGAAAGTATCTGCACCAAACTCCAGACATTTTAGAGATAGTCATTCTATCATTTTTAAAAGGTGACAGTCACAACATTATAGTTAGTGGAGTCAATGTGAATGTTTTTAAACTGCTTCAAAGAAAGATTATGTTCGCTATCATTTGAACTCTTGGTACTGTCAATCGATAAGTTGTGAGGACTCTTATTAGGACTGTGGGGGGGGGGGAGCCAGAAAATATTTTATTCATGAGGCTGAAAACACAGAATCTAGATGTATTTCTGTAAAACAACTCAAACTGATTTAAGATTATCAAAAACATTGCTGATAAATTTAACAGTTGACCATGAATTTATAAACATTGCAGCTTCACTGCTTCTCTAAGAATAATGAGCCGTTTTCACATGTGCACTCCGGATAATATCTAGATAATTACAGGAGGAACGCTCCGGAGATTCTACCGACCTAGCCGTTCATATATGCTCCTCACAGCAGGGGACTATCCCTGTCAGAGGGGAGGGGGATCGGGGAATTTCCTGAGATAAGATGTGACGTAAATAAACAACGCGGAAGTAGCGGCTGAAGCAATAGAGTCCGCTACACAACGTTATAATGAGAATATTTGCCTTAAAATCAATGCTATGTGTAGTGCAATGGAATGACAACATCCACAAAAGAGAGGAGCACAACATACTGATGAACAGAAAACATAATGCAGCCGTTTAATTATGTGCACGGAGGTCGTAGTGATACACTTTATGCAGTCACTGTATATAAACATAATTCTCTTTCTATTGGCTCGAGTTGAAATCTCTGGAGTATATGCTGCCGCGTTCAGACATCAGCTCACTCTGACTTTCTGCGGAAAAAATACTAGGCCGGAGAAACTCTGGGTAGCTAAATCTCCAGAGTTTTTCCAGGAGATTTACGTATGTGTGAAAAGGTTTATGTTGTCATGTGCCAACCTTAGTTTTTGGATATAAATGCACTGAATGCTTGTGTGGCCATTTCTTTGTTATAACATTGCATTTATTGAGTGGATGGAATGTTAAAAATTACTCTCAATAAGTAAATGCACTTTACAAAAATAGCTGGAATCATACAGGAACTTAGACTATATTCAATCTGCTGACATGTGTTTTATTTACACACTCTTATCTTCACTGGTATGAGAAGTGAAACGCATCACTGCAGACTGTGTGCACATCAGGAAACAAACACAGCCGAGTTCAGTAAAGAAGAGAGCAGACTTTTTTTTTTTTTTTTAAATCGGTTCATTTCGGTCTCATCCACTCACCATGTCAAACGTGTAGGTCTTTCGTGATGCTTTGTCGTTCATCCCGCCCGTCTTCACGAGAACCTCCTTCCTGCTCTGGTCGCAGTCGATGACCCCGGAGGACGACTTGCGCTCCATTGTGTTGAAAGGCCTGAAAACAGCAGAGATTAATTAGACCTCTCTGTTAAAACTCAAACTATCGTTCAGCATATCATTCAAACTAAATACACTACAATATGTGAAGGGCTAATTTCAGATATAAATTACTCGGAATTGTCATATTTGTCTTACACTTTTTATGTCTCTTAAAAAACCTAATAATAATGACAAATGGTTTGGGGCTGTGGTGGATTTCCTACTCCATAAAGAAACAATAAACATAATATGATATGAAAAATATGACTGAAGCAAAGAAGCAACACAGAAAACTCACAACAAAAGCAGTTCTTCTAAAACATTTAAAACATGAAACGTGAGTATTTTTAGTCCACAGGATGAATTAATGAACCACTGACTGTTTGACACATGAATGATCCCTCACAGTCACACACTCGCACTACACGAGGCAGCGCCCTGGTTGCTCTCGGACATTTCAACCTTTATTTTAAAGCAGCCATCAGACTCACAGCTGGGATTAAATCTTTAATCCTAAAGACGTTCTTTGAGGAGTGGAATAATTGAGTCACACTTCATATCTCATGTTTTATTACTCGGTTAGGTCTTATCGGAACTCTTTGCTCTTTAGCCTTGAATGTTCACTCTTCTGTAAAGAGTCTTGGTGATTATTTTTTGACAGTGTTTTTACATTTTACAGGAAGTAAACTTCTATGGCTGTTAAGTCTAGCTTTTTTTCAGTTAAGACTTGTATCTAAGGATACGGCCTATCGCTCTCCTAATGATATAGAGAAGGCAATTCCAGCATGTAGAACACTGACTTGATTATTGTAATTATTTGTCTGTGGGTTTGGACCGTCGTTCATCTAACGCCTGCAGCTTGTTCATAATGCTGCTGAGTGATCGCCTACCGACTGCTAAGAAAATAGGGGACCACAGCTGAACTGCTCTCCCTCCTCGGGCTTCCTGTCCGTTACTGGATCGGTTTAACTGTTAACCTCTAGGGATCTTAATGGACTGGCAACACGTTACTAAATTTAACCTTTCCATGTTCATACTCCAGCTGGAGCACTGCATTCAAAAGATCCGCTGCTCCTGGATGTGCCAATAAAAAGCTCTAAACCAGGTTTCGCCCTTGCAGTAGCGGCATCACACTTGCGGAACAGTTGACCACACTTTTTAATGCTGTAAAACTTTGTTAAAAACTATTCTCTCTTCTCTTTGGCCTTCTGTTCAGGACAAGATCGATTTATCCCAACAGCTTTCACCAGATTTTTTAAAATATAATTTGAATGATGTTTAGTTGTTTTGATGTTTTAGCTTTTTATTCCATCAGCACTTTGGTTAACCTCGGCTGTTTATTCCCAAAATCCTTAAAAGTACTTCTGGATGAAAAATAAATGAGGTGAAAGACTATGATCACAGCTGTTATGTCCTTATCCCAACAAAGAAGATTACCGGAAAAGACCTAATGACCATACTCTTATTTTTATTCAACGTTAACAAAAATGTGAGCAGAGCTTGGGTGAATAAGGTTAAGGTTATAATCTCTTATTATTAGTAATTAAATCAGTTTTGCAGGGGATATCTAAACATGTTTAAAGAGCTGGTAGTTTAATCCAAGATCCTTCAGTAGTTTTCTCAAACAGATGGTTTACCTGAATGTGAATTAACTTGACATTAAATAAACCTGTGCCTCAATATCTGCATCTCTACATTAATTTCAATGCCTGAAATACAGAATTAGATGCAACTTCTACTTTAATGTCTGCAACACTATAAAGATAACATCAACAGATCAATAGAGTAATTTTGAATAACCATAACATCAAGACATTTAAATAAAAGCCCTTCATGTGAAGTCAGCTCAAACTGAGTGTATTTTATGAACACTAATGTCTGCTACGTTTCAACGAAGTTCAAAGTCTGTCAGGTTGTGTCGCAGAAACGATCATAAATGAAAGTAGGTCCGCTTTCCTTACCTGCATCTGACAACGACTTGGATGTTTCTGCCCTTTTCCTCTCGTTTGACTCCGCTCAGGTTGTGTGAAGCCATGTTAGCAGATCCTCCTCTGCTCCTCTGTAAGCACCGTTACACAATTTACATAAACACACAGACGACAACAACAACAACAACATGTATACGATTTTATCAAACGAGCTCTGAAATATACAAACTAAAAGAAGCAAATAAGACGATAACACGACAGTCTACTGCAAACAATTACAGAACTACCGACAGAAACTAAAAACAGCATGTTGGCAGGCAAAATGTAGAAATAGTTTTAAACTCGATGAACTTACTTAAGAAACGATGTGCACTTGTCCTGCGCTCCCTTTACGGATTATTACTTCCAACTTGTACTATTTATCAGTGATATATTATATTAAGCGCTTCCTGCCCCCTCCAGTGACACTGTCTCTTACCACAAACTTCTCTGGCGCACAAAAAAAACCACGAACAGGACACATTTCAAACGGTACTTTTAAATTTCCCTCGACCAATAGGAGGAGACGAACGGCCAAACAAATGACGCCATTGGTCAGAACGAGGCATGACGTCGTTGACGCGGTGCATCACGGTAGGAATTCATAGTAAAAATGCCCAAATATTAACACAAGGTGGCGACATTGTTTGTAGGTAAAACGTCACTTTGAGTGTTAAATTATTACCGCTGTTATTTAAAGTCAGTGATTAATATCCACATGTGTTCTCGTTGTGCGCGTAGAACCAAAAAATTGCAGTCTTTTTTATTAAAGTTGTGTTGGATGAGGATAACTCGCCTATTGAATTAGAGTTAGAATTAGAATTTGTTGATGTTTTCTAACTATATTCAGTTTTTTTTTTTTTTTTTTTAAATGTAGCCAACATGAGGTGAAATTAATTTATCGCTAAAGACTAATTTAATTTTTTGGTTTGACGAGGAGACTGTGTATTCTAAATATCTGCCTGATTTATTTTCTTCTGTATGTTGAGGCTTTTCTGAGACCAGAGCTTGAGGCCTCATATAATATGACATTTATGAATGCTTCCTAAATTAAAATCACAATGGCCTTCTTGGTAGTATTTACTTTACAAAATGTTCAGTTAGAGAATTCTTCAAACGAAACCAAGGCCGATAATAAGTTGGTTTAAAGCTGACTTTGTAAATTTAATGTTTGCGTGTGTAAAACGCAAAAGTTTATTTTTCCCCCATTCTTTTTTTTATTAGCATTTTCAAAGTTGAACAAACAAAAACAGGGCAGTAACCCACACATCAAAATGATCAATACAACAACAAAACAGATAAAAAGATACAAGAAGTAATCAAACGAGATATACGAGACAACAAGTAAACCAAGGTAAAACACGTAGGCCTACATATGCAGACACAACAACACACACACAAATACTATCACACACATATATACATCTGTATCATCATAATGCTGACAATAATAACAGTCATTCATGTAGCTTACAGTCATTGTCAGTCAATTTACTGCCCATCATTTCTAAATTTAATGAAAATGGAACAATTAAACTGCTATTCAGGGATTTCTTGGAGGTCCAGCTCTTGTACATAAGAAAAGGGTCCCACACCTTGCAAAATCTTCTTTGCGAGCCATTCACAGTACATCTGATTCTTTCAAGTTTGGCCATATGAAGGCATTCTTTTATCCGTCATGCATGTGAGGGGGGTGTCGAGGATTTCCGCTTAAATAATATTAGGCGTCTGGCAAGGAGGGTAACAAAGGCTGTAAAGGCTGCTTCTAGGGAGGAAAGTGATACTGTGGAAGGAGTAACAGCAAAGAATGCAGTCATAGCATTAGATGAAATCAGTTTACCAGTAACCCTTGAAAGTGACCCCAAAGATCCCCTCCCAGTAGGATTGTAAAACAGAGCAGGACCAGAACATGTGAGCATGGCTTGTGGGAACCTGGTGACATCCGCATCCAGCAAGTTTTGCACAGATAGATGATTCGTGTACTTTAAGAAGGACCTCACTCCACAGTTCATCAGAGTAGGGGGTTGGGAAATTGGGGGAATCTGTCACTTACAAATGATTGGCAGTTATTGGGGCAGACGTCGAACAAGTTTGCAAACCAAAAAAGCACCTGAACTGATTCCAAATTCTCAGGGATGTTTTAACAACGCAAAAGGTTTTTAGCACACTTACACCAAACACATCTCGCAAAATATACATCCAAATCAAAAACTCATTGATACAAACCCATAGATACATAATCATGCTCAGCACACAATTATGTGGTTGCACAAAATAAACAAACCTTTAAAATGTTAAAATTAGAAAAAAAGGAAACTCTCATGCTGCTTTTCCGCTCCCTTTATTACACAAACAAAACAAAACCTGCCATGAAATAAGAACTGGTTTCATTTTTTTTTGTAAACACTTGAAAATGAGTCACACAAAGGACCTCAGAATAAACAGATGATCATCAGTCAGATGAAAAGGTAAAATAATTTTACATTCCAACTTTATTCAGAGAGATAAACCAAAATATTCAATATTATTTAATAAATTGCCCATGTCTCTTCCAGATTTATGAAGTAACCAGTGGCAAGAAGCAATCCATCTGCTGAGCACCGTCCGCCCACACAGCCCCCTGAGGAGGGCGAGGGGGTTGCCCTTTTTGCTCTGCAACCTCTTTAAAACACACACACACACACACACACACACACACACACACACACACACACACACACACACACACACACACACACACACACACACTCACACACTCACACACAAACACTAATGCATGTATGAATTCAAAGACATAGGGCTACATGAAACCCCCCAAAAGTCTGCTCTTTCTGTCGTTATCTCACATCTGATGTGATCATGCTGATCTGGCAGCCGTGTTGGAGATCTTTGTTTTATAGACCGCAATAAAAACAACAGCCAAAACAAAACCTCAACTGTCTGCCTTAAATTAAGTTTGTTTTGAAAAGCAAAGTGATCAATATATCATTGATTACCTTACCTGCCATGTTCCCTCAGTTAATCCATAAAGTTTCCTTTACACACGTTATGCACAAGTACATTCAAATACTGTGTATACATTTTGATCAAAACCTGTTTCTGCAGTGTGCTGTCACTTGTTATCAAGACAAGGGGTGGCTGGAAACGTTTTTTTTTTGGTTTCATTATTGCTGTTATCTTTTGAGCGATTGTAACATGATATTTTCCTCCAATGAGGGATCAATAAAAATGATCTTGTCTTAGCTTACTTCATCTGACAACTTCCCCGTGGCAGTGGTTAGAAGCATTAAAAGTGACTATGAATTATCAATCTTTTCGCCAATGGTCTTTGTTAGTCACATATAAGCATCAATATTCATTTCAGTCTGTTTGATAACCATCTAAGAATTCCTCACAGGAGCTTAAATAATGACTATTATAAAATACAAAGTGTTTAGTGAGCAGAGGTAGCTCACCAATAATGAGTGCAGATGTGTAAGTTCCTTTGATCCGTACAACTTTCCAAACATATAACCAGCATGCACAGCTCGCTCTGCGTCAGGAGACAGGAAACACAGCTGACCTCAGATGTTGAGCCGTTTGGATGAAGAGCTTGTGCAGGCTGTCATGAAAGTCAAATGAGGTGATTTTTTTTTGGTCACAAAACACGATACAACAAATTATGCTGTTGCAAAAAAAACAGAAAATTCTGATTCCTTTTGAAAATGAGGAATTTTGGGGTCAAACATTGAAATGTTTAACATAAAGCCTTAGGAACTACTAGGCTCTGATTTTAAAAGACACATGCATTAAAGGAAGACACTGTTAGAAAAACTCATGACAGTAGTTGAGATATAACTGTTGGAAAAGAACAAAAGGAGTATGATAATATACTGTCAGTGTACATTTTGTCCTACAACATGTGTATTATGTTGAATATGGCAATTGGGTTTACCTTTTATCTACTTTATTTTGACATGTTTAAAATTAAGACATAAACAAACCAATAAATCTGTTTCAGCAAATTACCAGAAAACATCGTTTGTAGAAAGGTAGAAGTAATCATGAAGGAAGTCGTGCTAACATCCATTGTGGTGGTGACTATAGGGGGAAAACGAACACAGAAAAGCACAATTGAAGGGTCATTTCTGTTCTACTTCCAAGTCAGAAACTCAAGAAAGAACCACCAGGCAGAGTAGGCCCACATATCACAGCAATACTAACACACTCAGCTTCTTAAATAAGGGTATTTTTACACAGACGGAGTGTTTTACTGCGTGGCAGAGTGTTGTGAGAACGATGTTTGTCCTTGTCGGCTTGTATTGTATCATCTTGTCATTTCTTGTTTAAGCAGATTGTGAATGAATTTAATTGTTTAACTCTTAAAGGCTTTCAACCATCATATCATCTAACTCTGAAATCTTTTCAACTAAACAGTGCTAAAACATTTAAACATAAGGATTGATAATATTATGCTCAATGACAAAAATGTACTACTTGGTTTCTCTGTATTTTATTATCAATGAAGTAGGCCTAAATAATGTACATGTGGACAAAAGCTTGATCTTTCCACAAGTTTTGTAAAATTGTCTAGTTTAAAAACCAAAACTGACTGTCCAAGCCTGTCCTGCTTCTTCTGAAAAACCACCCTCAACCAGTTGAAATGTCACGTTTTTAGGGACTGCCAAGCCGGCCCACACAGCAAACAAGAAGAGCTCCATCTTCATCATGTTTACTTTCTGCAGTGTTTGTGTCGTGAAATGTGTTGAAACTTGGGTAAATTGCTCATCATTTTACATTTGTCTTGATAGAAGCATTTTTTTTCAATCATAAGGGTTAAATCAGCTACTGTAGTGTCCTCAGAGATGCATGTGAAGGGCAGACTCACCATATAAATATGTTTGCCGCAGTAGGAGCATCAGATTGGACGTGACAAATATGAAGTTATGCTGAACCATCAAATTTTGACTTTAAATGGACTGAAACGAAAGCTTGACATTGAGATCTAAACCTGCACTTACAAGGTCTGCCTTCAGTAGTTTTCATCGGAAACAAGTTCAAAACAAGCATAGCATCTTTTAACATGTTTAGTTGAACTTGGTAACAAACAGCCACTTATTTTAGATGTTTAAAGATTATTTTTGGCCTTTTATGTCTTTACTAAAGAGAGAAAAGTGGATAGAGAAGGAAACCAGGATAAGAGAGAGTGTGGTATGACATGAAGCAAAGTGCTGACGGTCAGAATTGAACCCAGGCCGCCATGCTTCAAGACTATAGCCTCTTTATATGTGGTGCACGATTTTACTTCTAGGCTATACAGCACCCCACATCCATTTATTCAAACATCCAGCAGCTACACAGAAACAGGATCAATCATATCGAGGGATGTGTCCAACTGGTAAATCATACTCACTCTTTTTTAGCTCTGTTTTTGGTCTCCACCGCCTCCTTAAGAAATATCTGACTATTTAGCTGCTAAATGCTACACACATATTCAACACTGACAATTATGTGTGTCTGCTGTTTGCTTCTGGGCAGGTTGTTCGTTTGGGCTTCTTACAGCTTCTTTTTCTCCAGAAAACCAAACTATAGTTTTTATACGTGCAATCCTGAAAATGTTCTGAACATTTCAGGACAGCCTATTCCCGAATTCTTCCTGAGTTGCTTATTCATATAATCTCATAGTGTGTAGTTCTTCCAGTTGGACAGGAGGGGAGGAGGGGAGGAGGAGGAGGAGGAGGGGGGGGTCTCAGAAGGTATAGACATAGCATAAAAAAGACGCAGATATCCAAGATGGTACCAAACAACGATCTCCAACACTGTAATGACTGAATTTTTGTATATCACAGCATTGCCTTCATATCAATGCTGCGTTTAATTGAACTTATTCACAGTATCATCAAAAGAATGGAAAAGAAGTGGCAACCTGAGAAGAGTATAATAAACAACCTCATTATGTGCAAGATCTCGCTGGGAGTGTGATGTAAACGTCTTCCACCCTCGCTCTGGAATTTTGCTGAGTATTTTCTGCTGCACTCACACATCCAATAACCTCGACTTCTGCACAGACGTTTCACTTAGGATAATCCTCTGGATGTCCAGTTTTTATCTTATCATTCTGTATAAATTCATTAACAGCAGTTTACACATTGCAGGCAAAATGTTTAATATTTTATCATAATATATGTTAGTATTATTTTTTCCAATAACAAACTACAAACTCAACATCTTCAGCCCCACTGTCAGCGGGAATACACTGAATGTCTGTTTGAAATTCTTCTAAAAATCCAAACAAAAGTGTCCAAACAGATCAGGCTGAATTTTGGTGAAATGTGTATTATATGTGGCACAAAATGTTGAATGTCTTATGGCTCTAATCATGGAGAGAGAGAGTGGGGAATGACATGCGGTAAAGGAGCCACAGGATGGACTCGAACCCAGCCTTAGCGTCCGGAGGACCACAGTCTCACCAAGCCACTAGCATCCCCTGGAATAAGATGATTTTGATAACCTCAAAGCACCTTTTGGGGAAAGCATTGTGTCAAACCTTTAAATTGTTTCCACCTTGAAGTCCTAAAGCGTTTGACCTTCTAATCATCTTCACTATCATTGGAGAAGCTGCTGGCCCGCTCCAACATCTCCGGCCTCGTCTTCCAGTCAGAGAAACGTCCCTCTGTTACAATCTGCTGTCCAGATAAGAACTCCACGTCATTAACATAACAATTTTAACTGCGAGGGTGGAAGCAAAGTGAGGTGGGAACAATCGTATTGTTTCTCCCCCCCCCTACACACTCTCTCTAGCTCTCTCTCTCTCTAGCTCGCTCTCTCTCTCTCTCTCTCTCTCTTTGTCACTGACAGCCCACTCAGACCCCGGGTGATGATGACCCTTTTCCGGGGGCGAGCCAGAAATCCAGAGCGGGTAACTTAGTGGTCAAACATTTGGGCTTCACTCACCACAAGAAACATCTCAGATCTCTCTCGATCCCTCTCTTGCTCTTTTTCATTCTTCATCCGACTCTGAGGAGGAGGAGGAGGCCTGACGGAGGTCGTCTTGGTGGGACCCTGACGGAGGATAAGGAGGATTTCTTTTCATTGCAGGTTTGAAATTTGTTCTTTTCTCACATGTGGGTCTTGATCCACGTTGGTTGTGGATAAAGCAAATAGACACAACACTACTTTAAAGGTTTTACTATGAGAAATGAGAGATTCTTAAATAAATAGCTGTATGAAAGAAATCAGGTAAAAAACATGTTAAGTAGTATTTTAAAAGATGGAAAATTTGGATAAACATCTAAAAAGAAATCAAGCTTCTTTTTCTAGCTTGAGTTCTGTTCTGATTGGTGGTTTTGTGTCTTAACTTTAAGTTCTCTTTGCTACAATTATTGCATGAGGATTTGTGTGTGAAGAATAATAACAGCTGAAATGTCTAGAAACTGAATGTAAATTGACTCACATTATCTTCATTCACAATTTCAGGAATTTATTTTAACCAAGTTTTATCAAATAATAATTCACCAGGGTTGTACGAAGTGAAAGTGAAATACAGGAAAAATGTCACAACGATTATTGTTATTCATTTAAAGGTTCCGTCTTCGTGCGTGAGTTTTCAAATTCAGTCTCTGGAGAAATGTTGCACATAATACAGTTTTGTCTGATTTGGCTGGATTATAAATTTTAAATTTGCATTGTTTCCACATGTCCGCATGTTTTCTTACATGAAGCCTCAATGCTGAGACGTCTAAAGTATGAAGGATTCAGAAAAGGTCTGAAGTCAGTTAGCTGTTCATTGGGTGCCTGTTTTTATGTGTTAGAGAAGTTGTCACCTCTTATGGCTAATTGTAGCCTATGTGATTTAGCTCAGAGTAGTAGCATGCATTATAACACACATCTTTTGAATTGTGTGTTGAGTCATAAAAAATTGAATAAATCACAGATATACTCGAAGAAACACAATATATCTCAATATCTCCCCGACATGTTTCTGTTTCAACAAAGCCAATCCTTGCTCTGGTGTGATTGTAGCATTTAGTGTACAAGTGAAACAATATAATGTATGTTAAAAATAAAAAAAATTAAGATCAACAAGAGAGACATAAAGAAATTAAATTAAAAAAAACTGGACAAAAAATAGGTAAATTAAAAGTTAACAAAACAATAGATTTTATAAAATAATAGTATTGGGTCGCTTGTACCAAACAGCAAAAGCTGTCATAGTTTGTGCATGGCGACAACAATGTGTATTAAAAAAGGTCTTTAATGTTGTCGAACTGGACTGCAAAAACACATCATAACGTTTTTTTTAGTTTGTTTTTTTATATTGATTACAAGACATTTGAGGTTATTTTGGACAATCCAAACATGTGTTAAGGATGGTTGGAGCCGCCTCCATTATGGTTCACACACTGGATCTTTGTTGATATAATATAATAATACTCCCCAAAAAAATCTGCAACAATTTCGATGATGGATTTTCAAGTTATTTGTTTAAAAAAACCGAGTATATCTTTCAAGCAAAACTGAGACTTAACCTTTTAAGCAAAACAACAAAATACTGCATACACATGTAAAGGTCCAGCACCTGAAAACATGAGGATTTGCTGCTTCAGGGTTGTGTGTTTTGTTGTGAATCATAATGAATTCTTGAAGTGCAATGCATTTGTCGTGAAATCTTCTGGTTCATGCTTTTGAGAAATGTATTTTTGTTTAAAATATTGAAGGAGCAAGATTTGTAGAGAAGAACAAAAGAACAAATTTAAATCAGCTTTAAACTGCACTTACACATTAGCAGCATGATAACTGTTCATGTTGTCCACACAAAGCTTTTATCTGTCAGCATTTCAACTATTTGTAGACATTTTTGAAAACTAAGCACAAAATTGTAAAACAAAACTGTTATTTTTCTGTGCACATTGAAAAAAAAATCAGTGATCCATAGGACCATTTTTAAGTTTTCTTTAATTTGAGCTTCTGTATCTGGACATATTGATTGGGTGTTTGAGATGTTCTTAACTTGTGGTTTTAAACGTTAGGGCTCTAATTTTTTCATAAAGTGATCCATTCTATCTTTGGCTTCATGCATGTGATTTGAATATTGGATGCTCTGGAAGCTAATTATCCTCATTAGATATGAGAGGACAAGCTCTGAGAGCAACCGGCGACACTTTCTGCTCCCACAGATTGTGTTGAAGCCTTTCACTGCAGTTCCAGGGTCATTGACGGGCCTGTCTATTATCTGACACTCAGCAGTCAATACATTTCCCATGAATATGCAATCGTTTCTATTGATGGCTTCGGTGTGAGGGTTCATTGCCTAAACCTCCCAAACTCATTCTCATCTGCAGGTTGATGAAGAATTCATCCCAAAATGAGAAATGTGAGGCGCACCAACCAATTCATTATGAAGCAGATGAACATATCAGAATGATTTATGGCGTTTTATTCACCCTGACGTCTGTTTGGCTTCACCAAGACGTCAGTGTCCCTTCACCAAACTGAACAACACCGACTCATTCAGGCTAAGTGAGGTCTAATGCTACTTTCATGAGAGAATATTAGATTCTTCTGAACATTCATTTATCAAATATTTCTTCAACAAAAAGGTTTGTTTGTTTGTTTGTTTCCTTCCCAAATGAGTCCTTAACTATTTACAAAACACCTACAATTCTGGCACACTGGCGAGCAGAACATTTAGATGATTAACGTTGTTCAATGACAGTCTGAGCATCTTTAAAAACAGACAAGGACATGTCTGTTGGAGGGGGGATTTCATTCTCCGGAGTGGATTCGATGTGTTTTCTCACTACATCCAAACATGGAGAACTTCCCATTTTAGCCAAAGGCAAAAGAAGTCTAAACTATAATGATCCATGTGGAGACAGGTTAGAACCCATTGGTTGGAGAGTTATACAATTGAAATGGATAGGATCAGGTTTTGAATCATTTGAAGGCCATCTTTTTTTTATTTTTAAAATAAAAACCTGAAATATTAAAGTGAAGTTCCAAAGAGTTAGGACCTAAAAAAAGGCAACTACTTCTCAGACTCATCACAGTACTGTAGATTAGATTTGATGTAATGCTCAACTCGAAAGAAATGTATGCAAGGTGGCTAGCAGCGGTTAGCATTAGCCGAAATATGGAAAATGTTCTGTGTTAACAAAACTTAAATGTATTCAAACATTTTGTTTTCATACTGGATCTTTTAAACAACCTTTCAACGTCAAATATCGATATGAGGTCTTGAAGGTAACAGATTTCACTGAGACAGCAGATGAGTGCACTGAACCTTTAACGTGAAGAAAGCCACGTAAAGGAGTTTTGTTGTTGTTGTTGTTTTTGGTGACGTTTGGTTGCAAAAATGGAAAACAGGGCGACAGGCGGTAAGCAGGCAGGCGGTCAGAAACCTGAGCTTCGTTTGAGGATGAAGACAAAGATCCATATTAACAAAAAAACGAGGTGACAGATGATTAATCGGCGTGGTGGGGTCTACCGAGTTGCCAGACCCCCGGCTGACACCCAGAGCCACCAAACACAAAACCAGAAACCCCCCAGAGCCTCAGCGGCCCAGAGGAGCGTGGGCGAAGGGTGGAAGCAGGGCACCGTCCCCACAGAGCAATGTGTGTGTGTGTGTGTGTGTGTGTGTGTGTGTGTGTGTGTGTGTGTTTGTGTGTGTGTGTGTGTGTGTGTGTGTGTGTGTGTGTGTGTGTGTGTGTGTATGTGTGTGTGTGTGTGTGTGTGTGTGTGTGTGTGTGTGTGTGTGTGTGTGTATGTGTGTGTGTTTGTGTGTGTGTGTGTGTGTGTGTGTGTGTGTGTGTGTGTGTGTGTGTGTGTGTGTGTGTGTGTGTGTGTGGAGAGGAAAAAGAAGGATTGTGTAGATGTGGGTGGATTTGTGAGTGTTTGTTCGACAGATTCTGACAGAGAAAGTGTGTGTTGGTGTGTGTATGTTTGTTACGGTGAAGACCCAAGTGAAAGTGTGTATGTGTGTGTGTATATGTTTGTGTGTATGCATGCATGTAAGTGTGGGAGTTTTTTTGTGTTTCCAAAGTTTGTGCATTTGATTTCTTAGTCTCTTCATTGCAATGTGTGTGTGTGTCTGTGTATGTGCGTGTGCGTGAATGCATGCGTGTGCTCGTGGACCGAGCAAACCCCCCATCTGCCACAGGGTGGGCGGCTTGCCACACAACGACAATACACACCAACATTTTTGTAACTGTGGGCGTTCAAAAGGCTCGGAGAGCTGCAGTCCTGCCGCTCGCTCTGTTCCTTTCTCTGTGATCCAGCAGAATCTGTCTTCTGAGGAGCACGAAGAACCTCTGTTTAAAGGGAACACTTAATTTGGCTTTTTTAATTATATATATTTTGATCTAAGAGACTGTACATGTGATAAGTTGTGGAACTGCTAAAGCAGATCACTACAACCAGCTGCTGCAAAAATGTGCTGTCACAGCTGCAACATGATCATTGAGATACGTTTTCCTTCATTAAAGTTCCTCCTCCAATTGGTTTTGCCAAAGACTCAGATTGTAATTCAAAGTGTTTGACAATAGTACAGGAAGAATCCTGCAGAGTTCAACCTTTTTGGTAAGATCTTCTTTCACCATAGTCAGCTGTTAGCTACATTGCTGTTTTTAAAGCCACCAGACAAAAAAAAAAGTAGTTTCACTGTGCAGAACATGGGAGTTGCTTGTCTACCAATTCAATTTCAATTTACAAGCTTTATTGCCATGACTGTAACTGAGTGACCATATTGCCAAAACATCAAAAAATAATACAAAGGTCTATATAAATACAATCTACCTCTGCCTCTGTAAAAATATATTTTGTGTGAGTGTTATTGTGCCTTAAATACTTATTGTGTAGGATCCAATCTTACCCTTTAAACAGGAAAGAGGCACAGTATAAAGAGAACATCCTGGTCACAGTGGACCACCAACTTCCTCTTTCTGTGGTTAAAACTCCTCAGGAGTTTGGAAGAGAGAGATGTTACCTCCTTTAAAAAAAAGATCTTAAAAAAGGTTTATCTCTGGAGTGACGCTTTCTGTAATGTTTCCAGACATTAATAACAGTGTAAGTGGCACAGCAAGCACTTTTAGTAGACCCTCTTTCATTTAACTCATTTATCCTGAAGGATTATGTTGACTACATTAAAGCTTGTTTCACAGCTGCCACCTGAAGCAATCTACTACAGTAGGACTAAAACCTTTTCTCTCTATATCTGTCAATTACTGTAGATCCTAAAATACTGTAATGACCCTTTAGAGGACCCTTTATCAGTTAAAATATTTAATCTTGCCATGACAAAATCACATTTTGCCTGAAAGATGGTGCTTGAGGAAAGTTCATGTAATAATACAGAAATTAAATTTATTCATTCAATAGATGTAAAAAAAAAAATTAAAAAAATGATAAACCAGAAGGTGATTCTGCGGGAAAGGTGTAGTTTCATCCTCTGGGGACTTTGAAGATCTGCATAGATTTTATGGACAAAACAAAGAGATTATAATATTATATATTTTTATTTTTATTGTGGTGATACTGCATTGGTGTGAAAATTAGGATAAAGACTTGTAGATTGAATAATGAAACGTGTGTTGGTGAAACATGTGTCAGTGAAACCCTGGAATCACTGGTAAATAATCAACTTCAAATATTTCTCTCAAATTTTTCTGTCTTGCGCCATCATCCTTTTGGCTTCAGACCTTTGCACAGTACTGCCTCTACTGTCACTTTAGTCGTTAACAATATTGCCACTAGTGTAGACAAGAAAATGTATTGTGCTGCTGTTTTTGTTGACTTGTGAAAAGCGTTTGATACAGTCAATCATGGTCTTCTCATTCAGACTCTTTATAACATTGGGTTTGACGCCAGCATTTTGAAATGGTTCCAGAACAACCTGTCTGATAGATTACAGTGTATAAAGGATGGAACTATTCAATCTGAGTTTCTGCCATTAACAGAAGGCGTTCCACAGGGTTCAGTTTTGGGCCCTATCTTATTTACAATCTATATTATTGTTTCGTCTATGACAGACTTTAATATTCATTTTTATGTGGACATTATTGTACTTCATTGTTCTACTGATTCTGTACAGCTTGCTGTAGAGAAACTGCAATTTGCTTAATACTCTTCAGAATGCATTTATCAGCTTGGTCCTTAATGCCAGCAAAACCAAGTACATGCTCTTCACCAAAGCCAGAGATATTGATTTAAACATGCTACAATTATCCACACTCAATGGCAACTGTATTGAAAGGGTCACAGTATATGAATATCTTGACATTTGGCTGGACGAATCATTTACATTTAAGCATCAAGTGTAAAATCTCACTGGCAAACTTCGGCAGAAACTTGGGTGTGATAGGAGTTTACAGTAATGCTCATTCAGTGGAGTGACTCTTTTAGAAGTTGCCATGAAGACTTGGCTTTAAAGAAACAAGTTTCAGCATGTTCTCATACTAGGTATTTAATACATATTAGACTTCGATGTCTCAAAAAGACCATAAAAGTCCATTTAATCTCTGTTTCTTTTACACTCTGTTGTCTGCCCCTTTCTGCCAGAAATACTTTCTAAGTCACGCTGAATGTTATGAAACAGTCACAGTGTTGTTATATTTAGTACTTTTTGTTCAGGAAAAGATTAGGGTGTGGTTAAAAGTCTTGTGTTGTTTGACCCATCCATCAACTCCCACTACCATCCTACTCAGCCTTCTCTTACTCTTTCACTACATCACCTGACTCTACACGTGCTCGACAGCGAGAGCAGCCTTCTGAGTGTTTACTTTGGGGTTAGCATGAAGCCCTGTGAATCTTAATATGTGATTCATCACTTTTGAGCTATCCAAACAATTTCATTTACATCTGAAATTAAGTTATTTTTTCAACTATTCGCTGAGCTTGTGAGGAAATACGAGTTCACTTTCACTGCCTGTTTGATGCCCCTCGGGTCCAATCATTGTTTGCCTTTCTCCAGAGGGAATTTACTTTTCTTATCCGTGGCTCCAAGAACACTTTGTGTTTGGAAATGGGTGTGTGCTTTCACGTGCAGGCTAAAAGCAAAGGCTTATAGGATGTTCCATGTTAATTATAATGTTTGATAGGCTGTGAGATAATAGCCATGAGAGTGGAAATATGTCCAAAGTTAAATGCTAATTTCATCAGGACACTGACATCTTTGCATCAACTACCCCTGGTGTGACCTGTTGGCCTCTTCATTCATCACAAAAACCAAGTCTTAATTCTTAACACAAGATAAGATAAGATGAGATAAGACAAACAACAAAAACTCAGAGGGACATTTTTTAAGTGAAAAAAATTCTCTGTTCTACAATCTGTAAAACATGGGCTGTAATATGGCTAACAAAAGCAGGTAAATGCAATCTTCAGTAATAAAATCATTTTCGTTTTTGATGTAGTTTTTCTCTTAATACAGAAGCCTAAGACGACATGCAGCTATTCATTTTAACTGACCCTGTTTTCCTGTAATAACAAGTACATTTTGGTTGTTTTCAAGAGATTTGGACTTATTTATCTTGTTCTCAAAAGATAAAAATTCAGTTTTTCCTATTCATATCAGACTTTTTCTTGAGATCTCCAGAAATGTACTCTTTATCAAGACAAAAACCACTGTATTATCTCAGTAGATCAACATTAATAATTCAAGATCTTGAGAAAACCATCGGAAATTACTCTTTATAACAATAAAACTGTTTAAACTAAAATGAATAGATTTAGGTGAATTAATCCTTATTTTTTAGGAAAATCAGTCTTATAAGTGAAGCAACGTATATAAGAATGGAGTAAAATAAAATGTATTTCTGCTTTGGGCTTCCGGAGATTAAGGACAAAAACCCCAAATGCTGTTATTTTGTCATATAAAGCCCTGTTATTTCAAATAATATTACATTGAAATGTGTATAAATGTGACTCAAAAACTTAAAGAGAACACATTTTATGGTACATCTGGTTCACCATAAAATAGCCTATTAGTAATTAGAAGGTGTTTTCTGGTTTTGTTGTGATTGGTATATGCGTCATACAACCATAATCGATGTTTTCTTTGGCCACACCATTTAAAAAAAAGAAATATGTCTGAATTATACCAGTTCCCTAAATTGATGGATTTGTAGCTGCAGGTTTTCTCCCACTCAGCAATCTACCATTTACTCTAAGAATAAATCCTTATAAAAACATCCCTTTTAATTCTCCTATCCTTTAAAAAAAAAAGGGGGGGATACCATCAAGACCACGCAGCTTCTCCAGGAAGTTAATTCAGCAATTATTTCCTCACTAATCACGCCATCTATCTCAGCGCGCCAACAATAGCAAGCCTCAGTCAGAGCAGTAATCTGTTTCTGACAAGGCAGAGGAGAAAACAAATGGCTGTGTGCAGTCAGTGTGTGGGCTCAGCTGGCACAAAGACAAAACAATGTAACACACTTTACCCGGATACCAGCCATATATGCAGAGCTGGATCCTCTCACCTCACCGGAGAATCCATGTATGGAGAAAGTGGGACCGGAATTCCGAATCATGGAGCTTTAATGTTTTTCAATCCCTTACACGAGTCTGAGCAGCAGGAGGCACGTGCTCGTGTTTGTGATTAATTCTGGAATAAAGACATAAACATCGTGTTTATTATCTGAGAGTTTGTATTTTATTTTAGCTGGATCATGCATTTCAATTGTATCGACGCTTCGTCACGGCGAGCTCCGCCAGTCCTATTTCTGGAGTTCCCTCTTCTTCTTTTTTTTTAAGGCCAAGTCCATATTTGGAAAATGACGTAACGGGAGACCCAGAGATTCCCTTTATAACCATACTGCAGCATCCAGGAGCTATTAACAAGAGATGAGAGGCGGAAGAGACAGGGGTTAATAGAGAAAGATGAGGGAAATTAGTCATTGTGTTTAAGGCAGAAAATACAACATTGACTGGAATGTTTAATTAGTTTCAACCGCCTGATCTCCATCTCAAAGAAAGGATGACTGCTAAGATAGCCGATGAAGTGTCTATGTCTCTCAGCGGAATTGTAGACAGTTTTCCTAAAGATGTGTACGCAGCGGAAAGGGAGATGCCTTCACAGATTGTTTTTAAACAAGAGGCTGTAGGTGAGGACGAACATGAAAGGAAACCTCCTCTGGATGAAAGTGGTAAGGTTTTATTTCCCCTTAGGGTTGTTTGGATGGAAAATTGTGACGTGGACTGCAGCGGAATGTTTAAAAAAAAAAAGAAAAATCAATCAGTCTATAGGGTCTATTCTAATGTATTTTTGCACGTGTTTCAGGTGATCTTCTGTTCGAGGATAGGAGTCCAACTGATCTGCTTCTCCACGGAGACTTGGCACAGTACGTGGCAACTTTACGCACACACCCTGTGGCGTTCAGCGGGAAGTTCTCGGTGGACTCCAGAGGCGCAGGTGGACCGTGGACACCGGGGGACATCATCAACGTGGTCAGTGCTGACATCGCCACCCCGGGGCCCGTGACCGAGTCCGAATCTGCTTCAGCATCTCCAGATCTCTACGCAGCAGGTGAAAGCGGAGGAGGAGTAGACGCAGCGGACGCGGGGGAAGGCACCATGGCGCACGGTCAGCCCGACATCAGCCACATGTACGCGCCTCCTCATCCTCACCCTCACCCCCATCCCCATCCTCACTCTCACCCAGCAACCTCCTACTCATGCAGCGGTGACATATACCAGGACCAATCAGCAGGGGGATACCTGGCTACGTCCACCTGCGCCATGTCCTACCACGCGTCGCCGTCCTACAGCTCCGTACCCAAACCAACAGTTGACGGCGCCGCACTTCTGTCACTCATGCCTGAGTACGGAGGCTTCTACCAGCAGAGCTGCCAGAGAGACATCCAGACGGCTTTCCCGGAGAGGAAATCCCTCCCGTACCCACTGGACTCCCTCAGGGTTCCCCCTCCTCTTACGCCTCTCAACACTATCAGGAACTTTACGCTCGGTGCGCCCTCGCCTGCGACAGAAGGCCCGATGGCTGCAGCTTTTCCAGGCCACCAAAACCTCCCTCTCAGGCCCATCCTAAGACCAAGAAAGTACCCGAACCGGCCAAGTAAGACACCAGTCCACCAGAGGCCGTACCCGTGCCCTGCAGAGAGCTGTGACCGCCGATTCTCCAGGTCGGACGAGCTGAGCCGGCACCTGCGCATCCACACCGGCCACAAACCTTTTCAGTGCCGCATCTGCATGAGGAACTTCAGCCGCAGCGATCACCTAACCACCCACATCCGCACGCACACCGGGGAAAAACCCTTCTCGTGCGACCAGTGTGGGAGAAAGTTCGCGCGGAGTGACGAGAGGAGGAGGCACATGAAGATTCATCTCAGACAGAAGGAGAAAAAGTCCTCTGCATCCTAATCCAGCGTGCTTGGCCTGAAACAGAACACAAGCTCTATCAGCTCCTAAAACATCCTGCCTGCCAAGTGCCAACACAGCTCACAGTTTATCCCACAGTCTGTTGATCTCACAAAGAACATGAAACAAATCTCTTTGGAAGCCATATTTGAAAAGAAATCAGGGAGTATCCGAGTTTCGAATGATGTGATGTGATTCATTATTTTTTAACAGAAGCTAAACAATATTAATCACTCATCAGTCACGTGATCATTAATTAAAAAAAACATCTCCACTCTCCAATAACAAAGTCATCTAGTAAAATAGAGTATTTTGGGGGTTGAAGTGACTGAAAAGTAAAAGTAAAAGTGTGGTTCACCTAATTCACTGTTTGGTGATTTTAGTAGGTGAACAGTTTCTGAATGTGTGCCTCAATGTGCTCACCTGCTACAGCCTGCTTCAGCTCTGTGGCAAGGCATTATTGTGTCTTTAGTCTATGCTTCATGATCTCAGGGATTCAGTCACAATTCAGGCTGCAAAGACGAAACCAAATTCCTGCAAGTCAGCAAAGTGGTTCAGGGGAGTTTACTGCTGCTGCTCTGCCTCCAGCTTAGTGCAGTTTGGTTTCAGATGCAAAACTTTTTAATCTAAAAAAAACAAAAACAATACACGTATAGTCAAGAAGTTATCAGGGGGAACGTTTGGATGAAACAAAAATAATATTTTCTTGAAAAACTTTGAATTATAATAGACAACACAAATAAATTTAGTTTTTAAGGATTGACAAGAGACATATACACAGCCTTGTATTTTTGCAATGCCACACATTCTTTCTTCTTTTTTTTTCAAATGATCATTTATATGTGTGAGCACTAAAATAAGTCACCATGCAACAAGTTGATAGAAATAGAAAAAGATGCAAAACTACTGTAATTACATCCACTGGTTTAGTATAACTCTGTCTGTTTCACAAAAAAAAATATTTTTGGACAATTTTTGACAAGTGTGGGAGAGTAGTGATGTCAGAGTACACCTCTGACATCACAAATCAGGACGGGGCTTAAGTGGGAAACTTTATTGTAAGATGCAGCAAAATTGAGCTTTTTTTAAAAACCTGGTTTTGTATCCTATTTGAAATGTAAAAAAATATAATGATATGTTTGTTTACTGCACTCGATAAACAGTTTGTTTTAGAGCTCGGTAACCTTGTTGGAATTTGATGAGACTGTAGCCTAATAATCTGTTTCTTTCTGGTTACATTTTTGCTATTTTTGGCTGCTTTCAGGAGTGTTTTGACTTTTTGATCCGATCAGCTTTTTCTTCCTGATGAATGTGAGAGAAAGCAAGAGATAGAAAGTTGTGTTTTTTGTTTTATCATTTTTATGCAATCAAGTCGAGCACTAAAGCTTTTATTCTGCTGGACTGATGCTTCTTGTCGATGCAAATAAATGTTGACTTGTCGAGTTGTTGTTGCCTGCCTGCCTTTATCGATGCTACAATACAATATCAACTCTGTGTCTATTTTATGTTCCTGCTGGAGTTTTATAAATCATAACAGATAATCTCTCAGAGCACGTTTACTCTGTTGGCAGAGAATTTAAGATGTAAAAATTTTCCTTTTCTTCTCATGAAAATGTGTTCAGTCCCAAACAGAACTCCATTAAATAAAAAGATTTTGTTGACCCCTGCGGAGTTCATGACTAAACTTCATGCATAAGAAATGCTTTCTTACCAAAACAAACACCCTTCATCTTTATTTTGATCAAACATTTCACTCCCCTGGATCATCACAGTGAAAAAAGTAAACAAAAAAAGAAGTCGTCACAGCAGTTATTGTCCTCCTCTGACACAGACCTGAGCCGAAACAGAAAATAAAAAAATTCTATGAAGGTGTAATTAGTCTTCTCGCTGAAGGTCTTGTTCGCTTTTGTAGCTCATAAAGAATCATCAGCACTAACTTAAGTGTGTTTCATAACCAGCTCACAGGAGCTTTATAAAAACATGCACTTTAGAATAAGTTCTCCACAAAGCATGACATTAGACATTTTTTTAATGTATTTTTAAGGGGTGGGGGGGTGGGGGAGGTTGGTGTTAGCCTTTATTTAGACAGGACAGCGAATAGAGGAAATCAGGAAGAGAGTGGGGAACAACATGTAGGGAAGGACCTGCATGTCGGACTTGAACCCGGGACTTTAGCCTTGGAGCGCGACCTAACCACTATATTCCATCAGCGCCCCATGAAATCTAACTTTAATCTGCACTGTGAGGTAGTTGTTTGTGAATCCTTAATTCCTTTCAATATATTGCAACTAAATCAAATCAATCACTGGACATCTTAGAAACATCATGACCGCAGTGTCCTCTTTACATCATGTCCAAGCTCCTGAGACGCCGGACTGACAGGGTAAACTTTCTGTGAGGGACATTACAGGAGTGCTTTGTGTGAAAACAGGTAATGCTTTAAGGCCCTGATTGTCAACTGCTTGGGGTCGGGACCCAAAAGTGTGTCATGGAGCCATTTTCAGTAGGTTGCGTTTGTGTGCCTGGGAAAAGTTATGGCAAAAAGTCAATGTAGTGCATGAAGCCTTCAAAACGGGAATGGGATGCAGAAACAAATCCCTCTGCTCATAAAGACTAACCTGTTACTGTAACTACTCTCAAAGATAACTGGTATGGAAGCTCTGTCCTGAACACTGCCAGCTCTGAAACAAAAACAATGTAGGTGTCACACATAAAACCAGCATTATTCATGTTCACGTAATGACTAAGGAAATTAAATCATCACAATTTAAGGACTTCCAGGATTTCTATATGTTTACAAATGCCCCTTTGAAGTGTCGAGTCACACATTGATTAGCTTTCATTTCGATGTCAAGCTAATGCAAATAAAAATGAACACCTATTGATGATTCACAATAAAAATATTTTCTTGGAGAAAGTATAAGCCCTTATACTTTTACCTTAAAAGGCTCTTTTGGCTTGTGATCTTTGACTTTACAAAATTCTGGCAACCCCAGACATCCAAAACACATCCAAGTCTTTGCTTCAATTAATTTTTAAATTTCAATCATGTAATAGTTTTTCTTTAGTGCTGCAAGTAAACATGAATTTAAGACCACTTTTAGGCTTTTCTGTGTGTATCATTGTGGACAGAAGAAGAAAGGATAGTGGATGACAGACGGTCAGACTCTGCAAGTTTCTTGTTTTGACATTGGCCCACAGTATCCTGTGATCAATACATTTTAATATATAATCTATTTTTCATTGATTAATGAACAAAACATTGTGGTGACCCCATTCGAAATCCATGCGACCCCACGTGGGGTCGGGACCCCAAGGTTGGGAAATCCTGGTGTAAGGGATAGTGACCTCTGAACACAAAAGTACGAGAAACAGATGAAGTGAAGACAGAAAACAGGAAATCTTCTTTTGAAGATATGATCCAAATAGAAATACATTTAATTTGATATTGAAATGGCCAATACGTGATATTAGCCTCTGGGCTGATAGAAATAACAATGTATTTAACTTGGCACTTTCTTAATGGGAAACAAATAAACAGATACATTACAGCTACTCATGGGACGATGTGTGAATTAAAAGCCATTTTGACAACATTTAAGCTGTCAGGTTTTGATATTTAAGGCTTCATTCGGTCATAACAGCAGTGTATTTAAAAAGTTTTTGATATAAGCATGAAAGGATGATCAGAGCATCTTTTAGCTGCTAAACGTAGCTTTACAGGCTTCACAATTGTTGTTATACGAGTGATTTTATTTTCTGTTTTGCTTTGGTCTTTGAACAATATGATTTTGTGGATTTCACTGTTTGCATGTGTTCACCACAGGAAGAATAGTTGCTGACTTAATTGTTGCTAAGGGGGATCCCCCCCCAATAAACAATAATATAAATAACCTAAAAAAAAGGTGTGTTGAAATGAAAAACTCAGTTAAAAAAAAAAAAAATAAAATAAAGGTTAGATAGTTTATTCAAGGGACTTTATTCTGCTGACATTTTTCAGAGAAGCCAAACTTGTCTGAAACACTTTCACACAACATTATCTGTCAATCACAGCTCCTCACACGGTGAGACAGAACACTTTTAGAAAAAATAGACAGCAGTTGTTTTTATGCAGAGAT
Organism: Labrus bergylta; assembly: GCF_963930695.1. NCBI lineage: Eukaryota > Metazoa > Chordata > Actinopteri > Labriformes > Labridae > Labrus > Labrus bergylta. The sequence goes on along the minus strand of NC_089204.1, from coordinate 11,286,613 downwards.
AAACCTCCATTACAGGCAAAAAACAAACAGACAGTAATTATTTCCATTCAACAACCTGATTTAGAGAATGAGAGTTGTTTATTCATCAGATAGGAAACTGATGGAGCGTCATCTAGACTCCCACTTTAGTACAACAAACAGCAAATCACTCCTCTAGAATAAAAATGTGTTTGAAATGAATCCAGGACTGTGAGAACAGTGGTGTTAAATACTTATTCATATTGCATCACTCCAGATTTAGAATCATTGTTGAATCAAAAGCTTCGCACGCAGAGATTCTAATTGAGTAGAAGTGCTTTTCTGTCAATCCACCACTGATTTCAGTAGACACACACATTTCCAACATGAAACTAACAGCTGCTCTACTTGAAGCTTTTTTTAAGCAGCAGAGAAATCGTTCATCTGTTGGCTTAACTCTGGAAGTCAATAAAACTTTGAATATTTAAACCTTATTATAAAATCAACCTTCATCTTTTATGTCCTCTGTGTCAAACCGGAGACTTTTCATGATCCTTATTTTGTTACCACTAAATATCTATTTCCTTCAGTGGGACAACATTTGTGTTAAGAAGCCTGATCTAGTGCACATCTTTCACACAATCGTCTGAAAATCAGACGAGCAAACTAATCACAAACAACCCTGAGGATCACACTCTTCTCAGAAAACAAGAAGGCCAGTCAACAGTTTGTCACAACGAAAGAAAAAAGGAAATAATTTCATCCCCCAAGAAGACAAACCTAAACTTTCACAGTTCTTCGTCCGACTGGAACAAACGTTCAAAAGCAGGAAGACAATTCAAACACAAGGACACAGTCCCTCCGTGGTCCCAGGAGAGACTCAGCTCTGCACACTTTTGTTACAACTCTGCATTCAAGAGAAGACTAGAATTCATGACACGTCGATTATAAAACGGAGGATTGTGTTTCAGGCCTGCAGCTTGGGAAAAGTGCATGCTTTGTATTCTTCACGCAACAGGCTTCATGTATGTTGAACAGCACATGTTGAATAAATATCATTCGCTTATTGTCAGCAAGTTTTCCACCAGAGAGCATGCAATATTGAAAGCTGAAATGTTGCAAAGGTTATAGCTTATTAATAGTATTGCTCTGTAATCCTTCCCTCTATCATTTCTGTCTTGAAATTTCAACTTGAAGCGCCAACTGTTGACAAAAGTTTCAAGCAGAAAAGGCAGCATCAGCACCCTGTATAGCATCTGTTTGGCCTTTAAAATATGAAGACTTACAGCGTCTTAATTTTGCCTGTTTCTCCGACGTGAGACTCTAATTTTTGATGATCTGTAGTTACAGACCCCTCAGCAGATAGACGAAAAGCTATTTTATTGTTTACAAAACAACACCACCTTCGACTAAACCTAATCCACCGGGTAAACACACTTCACATGGTGGCGGGTGGTGCACAACCTCACACCTCAATTGTCTGTGCATTGCTGCAGAATAATGGATATTGCCAGAAGTTGCATCTGCAAAGGTAAAAAGTCAGCTGTCCATCATCAACCCTGCTGCCTCTATAGACTCAGAACACCTCTGAAGCCCCCTCCAACAACACAGGGGATCAAGAGCGAACATAAAGCATGGGAGAGAAAGTTAACGACCAACAAATTAAATAAAGTCGTATCTGAAATCTATCTTTTGTTTTTTCAACAACAACAGAGAAACTTTGAGGGGCATATTAAGATAGAAGTCTATTGACACAGAGTGATAAAACCCATGTCAGTCCAAATGTGAAGGTTTGTATCACCTAAGGCTTCATTTTGTGTTCTAGTGAAATAGAAACTTGAGAGTCACATTTGAGTTGCAGCAGCAGAAATCACTGGCAACAATACAAAACAGTGAGGTCACTCTATTTGTGAGCTGCATTGTTTCACTAAAAGGAGCAGGTTCTGCAAATTGACTTAAGCCCAAAGTTAACCCTTTAATAAGGTCTACATGAAATGGTTTCTTTTTTTTTAGGATTTAGATTGATCCTAAATTTAGCCAAGATTGTCCAACCAAGTCCAAAAGCTCCAGCCTTGTTCCGCACAGGGCGCATTAACCAGACCCAAGTCGAGAAAAGAAGACAGCCAGGTAGTGGTGCCAGGTGGGCTCAAAGGCAGACCTCCGGGCCCGGGTACGGCTCCCCTCCGCACCAGAAATCCGGAGGTTGTGAGATTTCCATTAACCAGACCTCCTTCTCCTTCAGTTCCGTGTTGTTGACATCCGAATCAGTCAGAACCTTGTAATAGTGACAGTCTCTGCCCTCGTCCGGGTCGTACGGCGGGGCAAGGATGTCCATAAACGCCGTGGGACCATCCACGGCGTCGATCTGGTGGAGGTTGTCCCGGTCAGGGGTGAGGACGCACGGCCCGCTTTCCTCTGTGTACTCCCCGGCGCAGCGAAGCACTGACCGCCGCATAGCCCCCAGCTGGGCCGGGGGTAGCGGGGGCACCGCCTGCGGGCTGCCGTCCGCCCGCTCCAGCCTGTCGAAGCAGCTGATCCGGACCTTCCCGTACATTACTTTGAGTATGCCGTGCATTCCCGGGTGGTCGTGCAGAGGGATAGATGCGCCACTTTTAAGCAAAAACACCCCCATGCTGAAATGGTCCGTCTCACAAATATGCATGTAAGTGACCGGGGGCGAGGCACTGTGGTACGTGAGCACGCCGGGAGAACCGTCGTCGGCTCTCCGCGGGACGAGCTTCAGGTCCGCCGCTCGCACTTCCGTCATGAGGCTCTTCAGTTTACCGTGGTTGTCCAGAAACGTCTTACCGGCCGTTTCACCGACTCGAGGTGCGCTCCTAAACGTAACAAGAGCCTGCCGAGCTATTCTCTGTACGACGGAGGTCATGTTGGTGTCCCCAGGCATCATACCGAAGCGAGAAAAAGGGAACTGACCGGTCTCCACTTGTCCCCCCGTTAGCGGTAGCCGCGTTGCTAACTCCGAAGATCGTGATTTAGAAAGGACGTCTCACTCCGCCTGCTGAAAATGAGCCTGACATCAAAAAGATTCGTTTTATCCAAACCTTAAAATGAATGCATCTTAAAACACGAAGTTAATGCAAAATGTCAATTCACAAACGTCGAATACCTTTTTTTATATGTTATAAAACAGCGGAAATATATCATTTGTAAAATCCGTGGCATGCAAGTCAACTTGTCTTATATTGATAAAAAGGTTAACTTGGCAACAAGGTATTAAATATGTGTTGTGCGCTTTGTGTTAAATCCCCTCTTTATATTATTTATATAATAATTGATGATAATATTAGGATAATTCTAATTGGTGTTGTCTGAGTTATTTTTAACTTGTCACTGTCCACCAATGGGGCTCAAATGACTGACCTCATCTTATCTGTTTCTGTACTGTAGAAAATAAGCCAAAAAATGCCTCACAGTCACAAAACGTGAAATTGGGTCGAATATAATTAATAAAGAAATTATAAAATACTAAAGAATTGGAATCTATTTGACATTATACCATACAGAACTGTAATGTCGTGCTTTTTGACGACGTTATTGTAGGTCAAAATAATAAATGTCAGAGTGAGACCCTTCACCTTTCCCTTCTCTTTGGTCAACCAAACACAGCAGCTGTACCTTCACGCGTCCATACGTTCGTGTTTTTGATGTGAACCTATGAACACACGACTTCGTTTTATAGATTGTTAAATAACACAGCACCTACACTCTAGTACTGCATACAATTAGAGCTGACTTTCATACATAATTTGACACTATCATTGCTCTCGCTCCTGCCGACCTCTGCTCCCCATTTTTGAATAACTGTCAAACACGTCCGCAGCAGGCAGAACTTTAGAGCTTACACCTCGTGCATTCTGGGAATTGAAGTCAGTCGGCCTTAAAGAAGCGTGTTAGATTAGGAAAAATAAAGATTTACTCAAATATTAAAGGAAAAAAACCTGTAACTGCTGAGAAGTCTTTTTATAAAGCCTGTATAAGTTTAGTCTTACCATATGTGTGTGTAGATTACTTTATCTCTACTTAACAATGCACTACAATACCCAACATACCCCTGAAAGTTTAACTTTTAATGAATTTTGCCCTCAGTCATTACTGAATTACTGTCAATATATAATGTCTCAACTGCAGTGGCCCTTAAAGGGAAGTACATATATGCAATAGGTTTTCTGCAGTGTTATGAGAAAATAACAAAAAATCAACACAATTTGAAAATCACACAGCTAAAGTCTTAAAAATATCAAGTTAGATGTTGGCTATTTAAACCACAGTACCATTTGTCACAGGCAGAAATGTTATAGGCTACCGATACATACATTATTTATTGTAGATATAGGCTAAACTGTACAGACATTTGTGAACATTATAGTTAGCATGAAAGGGAAAATAGCCTAATTGATCAACATTTGTAGTCAGCTCATTGTGGATCGCAAAAAAGTAGGCTATAATGGATTACCAGTTTGTACAATTATTTACACCTGAAAATAAACAGTCCAAATTATTGGACACTAACAACCTAAAAGTAATAGATGAATTAGCTTCAATGATGGACTAGTAGTTGGAACAGTTAGCAAAAGAAATGTGTAAAAATGTTCATAGTCAATCTTAAAAACTATGATATAGAATTGTTTAATTGTTAGGTAGCCTAAACTATTGAATTAGTTAGGCCCGGCTAAAGCGATATTCAAACTTGGAATAGTTATCGCAGTTGAAAATATTTAAACAGTTCAAACTAGCCAAACGTAACAGAGTATAGCACTTAAATTGAAATGTATAAACATGTTGAATATGGTTAAGAAGCCTTACCTATTGGCTACTGAAGTGAGCTACACTTCACAGCTTTGATAGATGGATAACTGTTTGGACAAGCCAGTAGATGAACAAAAAACTTAAAACAGTAGTGATTTGGAAAATTGACAACAAATGCATTATGAAGAGAATCAACCAGGGGAGTTTAATGTTGAAGTTGGCCTAGTCCAAGAAAGTCAGCTGGTACTGTGTGAAACATAAACACTGCATGCACTCTTGACACCCACACAAGCCTCCCTGTAAGTATAGGCCTCATCATACTGTAATCAAACTCTCGTGTTTGTGGTCAAAAAGTCATGCAGCCTTTAGGCATTGCTGCTTTCTATCGTTGAGTAGAAGCACAGTAAGATGAAACAGTGATAAACATGCATGCATGATTTTATTTTCCTGGTGGGCCACTGCACAGTCCCCGCAAGCTCAACGATGACTCATGTAGCTATCTAAGCATGACTCACTTGTTGTGGCATCCTTGTTTGGCATTTCATTGTAAAGACGTAGGCAGTTAATTTAGACATCTTTCTACTGGGAAACACCCACCCACACAATCACAAACATGCTCATACAAAGAGAGAGATGGCAGCCTGTTTGGTGGAAATTCAAGTTGATAAAGAGGCTTTTCTGGTGGAATTTTTATCAACCTTTTCAGGGAGTTATTTTCATTTATTACTGTTATCAAAGCAGAGAGAGACAGGGAGCAGTGGGAGGGATTGGTGTGACATGTCTGATCAGAGTGTTTCAGCTTTAAATGAGGTGTCTCTTTGTCTATTTCCAGGATTTTTTTTGATCAACTTTACATCCTGAGGGTAAATCTGATTCATTTTGTTGTTCCCTGAATATGGAAATATATATATTTTTTAGCTGTCTTGATTTCTCACACTTGGATTCAGGTCAAAAAGCCTGCATCATTGAAAACAGCTCCTTTAGAAAGAATTGGAGGAATGGCAATAACCGCATGAAACAAACATTTCTTAAATATATGAATTAATAAGAGTGGGGAAACTCAAGTGCTGCAATGAAGTACACATCTAAGTGATTTCTTCTCCTTCGCCCCCTGCATATGTTACCTTATAAAATATGATTATACCATTTTGCATATAACATACTGTTTATAAAATATGCTGCTTGTTTGGTGACACAACAGCGTAGTTGAAATGATAAGTAGTAAATCAGTTTGTCAATTAAAAGATGATTAAATGTCAACTATTCTGATATCGTGATAAGTCCCTATAGTGTAGGTGATGTCACCAAATGCTGGAAAATGTTGCACATTCTTCCTAAAAAAAATCAGAGATGTTAATTTTCTGATAACATGAGGTATTGAAAAGAATCAGTATCAACAATTTTGACAATCAGTACGTTAGGGTACCTCTATATTATTTGCAAAATAACTTTAGCATTCTTTAGCTTGGAAATTATGTTCAAACAAAAGAATTCTAACAATTCAGATGGGAAATGGGACACACAGCTAACTTCTTTGTATGGTTTCAAACTGTTTTAACCTTTCTAAAGTGCTGAGTTTATAAAGAATCTTTAAAAGTAACTCCATCAGTCAGGTATAAAGAGTGGAATCAGACATGCAATATTTCCTATGAATCAAAGTTAGGTAAGAAAAAGTTCCAGATGTAACATTGCACCACCAGAATTAAGTGCATTTCATTTAATAAATGATGTAACTATCTTTAAGTATTGCTTTTTATTTATTTTTTTTTATTTTTTTTGTGCCTTTATTTGAGAGATAGGACAGTGGATAGAGTTGGAAATCAGGGAGACAGTGAGTGGGGAATGACATGCGGGAAAGGAGCCACAGGCTGGATTTGAACCTGGGCCGTCTGGCTTGGAAGACTACAGCTTCCATACATGGGGCGCACGCACTAACCACTGTGCCACTGTGCCACCAAGAGATTTTGAAAAAAAAAAAAGAATAAACTGCATTTGACACAAATAAAAAAAAAGGGCTCCCCGACACCTTCCACATGGATGTGTTGACTGTGTGTATATTGAGCTCTCTTCTGATGATCAGATCATCTATGACACGCTGCTGTGTGAACCAGAGCTGGTACTTCCTCCTGCCCACTCTCCAGCAGGACGCCCTCATGTTGACTCTTTAATACCCACAATAAAAAGATTGTATTTTCTCCGAGGCTGTGTGAGTGAACTCATCATGAGGAAACACACAGTTCCTTCAATAGAGATGTCACCTGCTCCCACACAGATCATCTCCTCACTTCCCTTCAGCTCCTCAATCCTCAGCTTGCGGCAGTCAGTTTGTCAGCCACCTACTCTCGATGGGACACAGTGGCCTTATCTGTACGCCAGATAACTACAGTCATAGAATGAGTGCGTGCGGTCAGCTCTTGACATCGCAGCTCTTCTTAAGCGACATGGTGTTTTTGATCATTCGGAAGTGAAGGCATGCTGAAAATAGACAACATGATTCAGAGCTCGGACAGCTGATGTCGAGCCAAACTGTGGAAGCCCTGCTCCTCCAAATAAAATATACAGGATGAATTATTATGGTGCAAGAGGCTGTTGCTTGCGGGTCACACACAGACACACACACAGTTACATACACACATACACACAAAGAGCTGTGTTTATTTATAACACAACAGTAAACAGCAGAAACTCTGTACGCTGTAATGTGTGTGGAGATGACACTTTTAAGACTTGCTGTCATAGGTCGTGGGTTTAAATTGGGACATAGTCCACTTATAAGATAGTTACACAATTTGAAGTGTGTCTATTTTAGTTCAACTTGAACACAGTACTCTTTTCCTGCTGTTCATATTAGACATAGAAGTTTTGAAGGTTTTGTATGAAAGTTGACATTTTCATTTTGCTGTAATCATGGCTCATGTTTACTGATGGACCCATGCCCCCACCCTGCAAAAGTGCCCCATTTTATATGAAAGTGTTCAATGTTTAGAATAGAAAATACTTTATCGTCTACCCTTTGTTTGCAAATGGAAGGAATGTGTCTTTTGGTTGCACTGTGCAGAGGCCCAAGTTTCCTGGAGGACATCATAAAGCACAATCTGTAGTGCCCTAATAGTGGAAAAAACATTGCTGCAAGAATTGAAGAAAATCTAGAGAATGCATGGTATGGTGTCCTTCTAGTGGGGGGTATTTTAATAAAGGGCCCTCTAGTGGAGAAAACATTAAGTTTAAGTTAAACTTAATGTGCCCTCTAAAGGGCCTTTCCATTGGAGAGAATGTTGCACAAATATGTGCCCTAAAAATAGGGAAAACTGAATAATATGCTGACTAATGTATCCTTAAATGGATGCCTTCAGAGGGCTCTTCCAGGGAAGAACTCTTCCAGGGAAGAACATGTTCAGTTTGCCTGAAAATAAAAAAAATCATGATAGGGTGGCAAGTAGGGTGCCATTTCCAGAGTTTCCAAACAAGCCAAAGAGGCCTGTGGGGTTCTCAGCGAGTAGATTGTGACACAGATTGGTGGCCTTTTAATGGACAAATCTTGATAAATTCCCACTAAGTTGCCTTCCAGTGACAAAAACATGAAAAAGGGCCCTCAAGGTTGGCCTCTCAGTGAAGTAAATGTGATGCATTTCCTGTAGGGTAAACTTTTTGAGGAGAAATTGAGATAATAGGCCCCATATGTGTTCTATAAAAAAGAAAAACCCTGATAAAAACGGCCCTTAGAACCCTCTCCATTTGGTAAAAATTCAATGAAGTGGCTTCTATAAAAATGATGAAGTTGTGAGGCAGGGCCGTCTGCGATTTCCTGTCAGTGTCAACCAAAACATGTGAACTTAACGTTTAAATTATTAAAGAAAATGGAGGAGCTTTTGGCTTTTTTTTTTTTTATTCGTCGACTATGAAAGTTGTTTTTGAATAATCTGAAAACTAAAAACCCCTCAAGGCTTAAAAGCACCAGAAGTGATACGCTGTAGTTTATGTAGTTTGTTTGCTATTGACTGGAGTTTAAAAGCTGTGTTGTTTAAAATGATCTCATTCATTTCACACTTCAATGAGAAAAAAACAACAACATAACATTTCTTTGGATTTTAGCAGATTTTATTATTGACTTTGATGCAAAAATGAGAACACTGGCGATCATCAAACACATCAGGTCGTCAGTGTTGCTAGAAGTTCTTGCAGCTCTTTTGTTTCCCATGATAACCAAAACGCTCCAATCTGCAGATATCGTTTTTTTTGTACCCAAATAAGGTTCGTCTGAAGTTTGCGTGCCATTGTCCCTCAGACACTTAAACTCAAGTGATTCCAAATGTGTTTTATGACAGGCTTCAGTCCACAGGGTAAAGACAGGAAACTGGATCGGAAGGATTCTCACAAGAAACTCTCACATAGTAAGTGAGTTCATAGATGACTCTGGGTTCTTTTTTGAAAGGAGCGATAAATTAGACTTCAAGATTACAACTGTTGAGCCCAAACTGCAGTAGAGGCTTGACTGTATGTTTTAAGTGTGTGGAGAGAGCTACAGTTACTATGATGGGATGTTTTTTTTTGCTTTCTGTGTCAGGAAAGTAAATAAGACATTTTTACAAATGTATTCTTTAAGTGTTTTTGGATATATATTTGCATCCTTTCTCCCTGTACAAATTCAGCTTTGTGACTCATTTTGTGGCATTGCGTGTAACAGTCTGTTGTTTGTGGCCCACATGGCCTCAGATGGTGGCCGGTCTGCAGGGTGACAATCTGTAGATGCTCACAGCTGATACGGCTGCGTGACTGCTCCAGAAAACACTTTTTTTTTCTTCCTGAAAAGCAATTGAACAACGTCAAAGGGGTGTGTTTCTGTGTGGACTTGTTGTGTGAGGCACAAGAGTGACGTCAAAGTGTCGTGTACAGTGTTTACTCTCTCCAAGAAAGATAAACAACAGCCTGCAGTATTTATTGACACGCTGTAATGCAACGAGGAACCATAACACAACAAGCCATTCAACATTCTGACGTGACCTCAAGTCAAAATCTCACAGATATTTTTCCAACAGACAGATGGTTTGTTGGATTGGGGTCAAAAAAGAATGAAAGAAAAAAAGGAGCGATAAAACCATGCAGGCTGATTCTACATGTGAACGCTTACTGGCATGAAAGTAAAACTCGTATTAGTAGTATAATTATAACAGCTATACTTCAGTATACTGACATATTAAAGGTTCTGTTTCTGAGTCAGTGTAAACATGTAGTGTTTTGGCTTTGGTCAAACCAAATCTGCAGTCATCAGTTCACTGTGCAACACAAAGGTCAAAATGTTTCACTTCAATACTGGGGAGGGTGGATTAAAAAACTTATTAGACACTGCACAACTTAAAAGAAATCATTTCCTTACAGGGCCAGTCTTGTATATTTAAAGGTTTAGCGTTCATATATTTGGGTCTAGAGCTCTAATGGGTACGAAACATTTTGCAATTGCTCCATAAATTGTTTTAGACTGCAGCCAATGAAAAAATGCTGCAATGGCAGAAACCACCTTTTCAAACTGATCCTAAACACATTTGTTTCTACCATCCACATGTCTGATGACCTACAAGAGCAGCCGCACTGTATCAGCCCAACTGATTTGCACTTTACTTTCATTTTAACATATTGTGTTAAATGTCTTGTCATAACAAACAAATTCAACTGAGCCACTTCCACTTTTGTATTTTTGACTTTGTTTAATGCATTTTGCGTCGCCTTTGCTGTAAGTGCAGTTGTTGTTTCTTTGGGGGGGTTTTTTTGCAGGGAAATCATTTCTGCGGTTACAGGACCACTGCTCGATATTTGACCCACAGGAGCGGTTCCTAAATAAGCATCTTACCAGTGAAAGCAAAACATGTCATTAGCTTAAAAAAGAGAACATGGAACAAGTCAGTCATAGCACAAAACGAAGAAAGTTCATTGTTTTGGTTAAAGCAGGTACAGTACTAATATTGATATTTACTTATAGGGAAATGTTTTTTTTTTAAAGGTTTGGGGTCAGCTGTCTGTTTATCCAGTCGGTATCTGAACTTTTTACCCAAGAATATAAAAATATTTCCGGTTTGCTTTTATTTGTTTGTACTGAAACATGCATGATGCAAACTGAGAGCAGCCTTCTTGTGAGTGTGTAGGCGTATGTCACACTCTGCAGTCGTATTAATAGCTGATGGCAAACAGATCTGTAGTCACCATCATCATCATGCGGGTTCACATGTGTGTTTGTGTGTTTGAGTCTGATGATGGCAGGCAGTTTCATCAACATCATCATTACAAAGGTATCACCTGAACGTCCTCGTGTTACAAACCACATGATTGTACTGGATGTGATCGACATAATTGTGTTTGTGAGTTTGTTGAGTTTCAGAAATGGTCAAAGTCTGCGCTTCCACCAAGTTGCCCAACTCTTTTCAGTCCAAATTCAATGAGTTGAGACGTTAGAAAAGTTGGTCTGTTTTTGTGAATGAATAAAGAATATGAAAGGATGTTGTTTCAAACAGCAGTGCGTGCTGTGATTACTCAGGATTAGTAAATCAACATAAAAAGCTCACAGTAAACATTCTGTGCAATTTCATGAATCTTATACCCAAGAAGAAAAAGTCATGTGAACCATCAAGTGAATCTTGATATCAAGAACTCACTGAACAGAGAGCGCCATAAAAAAAGCCCTAGTTCCTAAGTGAAGGAGAGAGAGACACCAAGTGGCTAGTGCTGGTACTTCAGATTAACTATGAAGAGTGCAGGATCTATTTGCAAGGTGCATAGATGTTTGAAACTCTTGGAGGCCTTTTGGAGGATTGTTGCTGTTATTGTGTCACATTTTTGTGTTTTTATTTCACAGAATCGTTTGAGTTTTGTCCATATTCAAAAAAAGATAAAAGAAATCGTACAGAAAAGGATACAGTCTGCATTGACGTACCATAAAACTTCAAATTAAAGCCCATTCCAATTGAAGGCCCAGTCCCTTTTACTCGCCTGCTATTTGTGCATGTTTCTACAAATAAAGTCAGGCCTTAATTAGACGACCCTCTTCATTTAGTGTTGAAAAAGTTTTTTTAAAAGGTTAAAGGTCGGCCGGAGATTCATATGTGCGTGTGCATCCACAGAATGTGCCTCTCAGGGTCTCCTGCATGATGATTTTGATGAAGTCACTCAGTGAGTGACAGGGATGACTCTGCTGCTGTTTGTGCTGGCTTTAGGGATGCAAAGAAATGTTTAAATTATAAAAATGACATCCTGTTAGTGATGATATAATCAGGGGTCTCTCCCTGTTCCCTGACATTACAGAACCCATAATCACACAGGCATACACAGGTGTGTTAATATGGTCACATGACTAATCATCACAATAGAGATAATTCCAGGTCATAGAAGATGGGTAACAGAAATAAATAGAATAAAAACAAAACATGTTGATAATCTTGATGTCACGTTTGTTCTTTAATCGTTGATGGTTTTCACACAGACCAACAGACCTGAACATAAAAAGTATTCCAGTTCTTCACAGTATTGCATTTTGCACAGTGTTGTACAGACTACAGAGTTTTTGAGTGAAGGCACGAAACTAGAGATTACTTCTTCAAAAACGAAAAATCCCTACAGACAAACGCGATGGACTGAAGGATATCAAACTTGGCGCAGATCAACAGATTTACACAACATAAAAACTAACGTCATCTCTACCGACTCACGGCAAGAAAAAGGTAGACGTGTCAGAATCAAACTAACAGATAGGAATACGTGTTTGGTTATGTGTTCACACTCTTCTCAGGCTTTTTCTTCTCTCTCGCTCTCCGTTTCACAACTCTTGCACTTTTTCCCCCAAAGCATTTCAAACCACAGAAGTAATACGTTTATTTTCCACACTCGGCCAAACCTGAGCATGTAACCTGCTGATTGTCCAGTATACAACACTCCTGCTCATATCAAGTCCACCAGCTGCAAGCTAAGTGCTCTGGGTTGTTCTAGTGCAACTTTCCTTCAAATACTGTACCACTAAAAAAGACCTCGCTCTGCTACAAAAGTACACATCGTACAAGATAACAGTATTTTATAAGTACTTTTTGCTACATATGAAGCATGCTGTAACAATCACACAATAGCTACATATGTAATAGTAGTAGTGGGGCTTCCTCATGCATCTTCCACCATCTCTTCAGTGAGCCAGAGACACACCACAGGGAAAAGTGCACACATTCCTCTGCACGCACACTGGCAACAATTAAGCTGCTGTTTGCATAAAAACCCCACAACTCTTGTTTCAGGGAGTTTTTCCCAACAGATTTATGAAACATGTGTTCTTTAATAACATTTGACAATGACCAAAAGTATGCATGCACATGCCCTCCTTAAAGGAGCAGTGTGTAGAGATTAATACGTTCTTGTGGTGAGGTGTAGAAACCTAAAGGGAACCTTGCATATTAAGTCATGTTGACCTTATAGGATTACCACAATGCATTTCTACACTTGAGACGATTGGTAAAAAAGGATTTCATTCATAGGTTGCTATTGTTGTAAACACTGTGATACATAACACTCACAGAGGGAAAGAGTACGGCTGGGAATCTTTGGGTGTCTCACGATTCAATTTTGATTCTTGGGGTCATGATTCGATTCAGAATCTATTTTCGATTGAAAACAATTCTGGATTCATGATTCAAAGTCTATTTTTTTAATTAGTACATTTTTCAGGATCTACTCCAGTCATCTGTGAGACTGGCTGAATTTCTTGTTGCTCCATTTGGCATTCTACTGAGTTAGAGAGCTAGCCTTAGCACTTAGCAGTGAGTGAGTGACTAGCCAGTAGCTTCCTCTACAGAGGCCGCGAAGTGCGGACGGCGAGACGGAAGGTGTTTAAAAAAAACAACGATTTTTGGAAGTTATTTTTTAAATCTCAGAGGATAAGAATCTCGATTATTACATAAATCAATTTTTTCCCACCACCTCTAGGAAAGAGTACGGGGGAAAAGAACGATGCAAGCATCTCAAAGTGTAGAACTCCAAAGTGTAAGCATAACAAGTTTAACACCCTCGTTTTACTATCCCAATGTTTCCAATGGTTTCTCCACAATACACACCGGCCCATTGAATGTCATGAAAACTTAAAACAATGTTTCAGCAATAATGAAGACAGGGATTTGAGAAGCTTGATATTTTGTGTATAACTAAATGGTTCCCTCATGTATATGAACAACTAGTTTCTAATCTGCTTTTTACATGTGTGCATGGTGCGTGACCAAAAACCTTACATGGATCCTTTCAACATCAGAAAAACAAAAAACTCAACTATAAGTCTAAATTTGTAATTTTCTGAGCACCACAGGTCACATATGAATATTTGAATTACTTACAGACACTCCAAGGAGCAAGATTTATAAAAAAAAAAAATCAGAAAAACCGAGTCTTGGACAAATCAAGTAAAAAGATAAGAGGTACCACTTTGTCCACAGGGGGGCACCAAAATCAACCCAAATTGAAAACTCCTCACAATAGCTTTAAAAGTTTATATACCGTAAAATCCAGTTTTATAAGACACACTTTTAATAGCTATTTTCCAACGTGGGCTGCGTCTTATACATCGGTGTGATTTATATTCCATATTTTACGGTATACATATATGTGTCATTTACTATTTGATGAAAGTAGATGTCCTGTACATATAATGGTTGATATTTTTAAGCAACTGAAAATCAAAGAGAAATGGGGTTTTTAGTTTACAGCAGCAGTGGCAATTCACTCCTGATCATCGGCACAGAACCTCACAAAGTGCAAAATCATCCAACATCAATTTCAGGATCAGGCTTTAGTGTGTGGAAAGAAGCTGGGGAAAGTAAATGACAAAAAATTCAAGCTTACGCTCGGTACTGTCAGGGAATGTGAAGCCATTAAAAATAGGAATCCCTAATACTTTCCAGGCTGTAAAGCAGAATACATATATAATCTATGTAATGTAGTATGTTGTTGGTACAGTTATAGTTCAGACATTATTTGTTAATTAAACTGATAGAAAACAATTTGGCTGAACAAATTGGCAACTTCCAACAGAATGGGGTGAAATCATCGGGGGACAAAACTGCTGGTCAGGTCATTGATAAGGGTGCCTGCAAGCTCTATTTACAAAGATTTAAGAGTTTGCTTTACCTTATTAACGCCAATTAGAATAGCCTTTAGAAGAACTACAGCTAGAGGAGAAAGTAAAGAATCATGGTGACCCATCCGAAGAGAAGCAGTACACCATGATGCATGAAAACTATACACAGACGCTTCTTTAGTTACCCATGTTCAAGGCAAATCCTTGAAAAGTCTATCTTTCCAGAACCTGAAGACACCCTCGTTGAACACAGAAAAAGATTTTGTCTGACCAAGATCAATGTTTTGCCAAGTTTAAGTACTGAAAGACTACTACTTCCACTTGACGATACATATAGCTTTGTATACAAAATATCTATTAACACTGTCGACAAAACCTAAACCAACGACAGCAAAGATACATTTTACACCAAATACTGTCTTTTACATTTACATTCTTATCATTGTATGAGTGCAAAGATGACGTGTAAACAGAGATGGTACATGATGGTTATAGAGAAAGGAATGACTAAACAAGCTTTCATGAGCTGTTTAGTTTTACTGCAAAGTGAACTGTTTGCATTCACGGCACTGTAAGCCACTTTGGATGAAAGCGCTGATGCAACGTCATTCATTTAGTGATCGGAGTATCTCCACCCGTTTCTGTGTGAATGAGCGCCGGTTCAAAGTCGAGTCAAACGTCTGGTCTTTGAACACGGCACCTCTTCAGTGTGAGCTATACATTAACTCGGTGTACATTCGTTATATGTTTGGGGTCCTACAGACCTGGGGCGAAACCTTACCCTGCATGTTTCAAGGCTTCTTTTTTTAATCAGGCAATACAGTGAAGAGTCAAGATTCCGTTTTCTAAGACGGGAAGCAGGGAAAACTGAGTAAAGCTGTTTGTCAGGAAGTTTAAGGGCAAACTACAAGAGGAACCCGTTCATCTTTACACTGGATCTGCATCTGCCTCAAAAACAAGCTTCTGGTTTCTCCAAATGAAATAACTTCAGTATAACTAACTTAGAAATAACTAACAGTTCTGTAAATATATCGACACATACAGTTTAAGGGACATATGTATAATATATATTCATCCAGATAGCTTTGCAGTTGTTTGAAGGTGTATGTTTTCTCCGTCTAACTGTGCATTTATTTATTGTGCAAAGCTCCGCCAACAAATACTGGACAGCGTGCAATTGATGATCCTCTTCTTGTCTTGTTGAAGATATATAAAACTATAGAAGACAGTTGGGATATTGTACCTGCTCTGCTAAGTATCTGGTTTAATTCCTCGTTGGTAGCAGTATTGGTTGGTGATCGGCTACTGAACCAAGACTGCCAGAATCCATCAAATCACAATCTAGTATTTTCCAGTCAACATATCTCATGTTTTACTCGACGTTCAGTCCTTAGACAGCATGTGAATAGGTGCCAAAGCTCTGAACCATGAAGCCTCTTTCAATAAATGCCAAGAATGACATGCAGAGTTTATTTGACCCAGGTCTGCTGCCATCAAACTCTGTGTCTGTGCTTTACAAACCACTTCAGGGCTGGAAGGGGGCTACATGACGACATCTTCATTACAAAAAACGCTCCACTAAAGAAGAGAATATTAACAATTCTATATACAGTATAACATAAGAGCAACTCAGTTTGTTCTCATGTGACATTATGACTTATTGTATACTTTAAAGGAGTGGCCATAATTGGTTGAGAAGGAGGAGCTGTGAAGGAGTGAGGGGTAAGCTTTGGCCTTCAAAGCACAGACACAGTTTGGATGACTGGACTGCTCGGGAGTATTTTCTGAGAACCAGACCGGGATGTAAAGGTTCAACCAGAGGAGAGGAAGTGTCAGAAACATCACTGGGATCTGTTCACCCCTTGTTCTGTTGGATTCACAAGGATCAAAATCATTTAAACCATTTTTTTTTGACATTATCAGACCTCAACAGTACTTCAAACTGAAATAAGAAGATGACTATAAAAGTACATATTTACCTGAAATTTCCTTGAAGTACACAGGAGAGGAATCAGACAGAGAGCATCACTATAGACTGAGAGATGATGTTGTAATGGATAAAATGATTTGTGCTGAGACATGAGAGAAGTTTGAATACTGAACATTTACCTACACGTACACCCAGTGTAACACTTTAAAATGGTTTCATTCAGTATAAAAATCTGTGGAAAAGTGCATCTGCTAAACAAAGTGTTGGCAATAAAAAAATCTCAATATCAACTAGAGTGTTCATGACCACGATGGCATGATAATGTGACATGCAGTAATATCACTTATTGCATTTTCTTATTTGACCCTGTTCCGATGTAGAGTTAAACCTTATGTCTATGTCCTCAGCCTGAAACTGAATTTAAAAAATTCAATATTTTTTCTGTATTTATCCAAATCAGTTGACGTTATGTTACATTATTTCATGTATGAATGAAAATACACTGCTCAATACAATTAAAGGAACACTTAAAGGAGTAATATGTAGAATTTTATGACAATGTTCACACTAAAATATCTAAATAGTGATGGGACGTGTCTTCTCCCGGCGCCCGCCATGATGAGCCGCCAAGACAGACAGAATGTTTATAGTTGCTGTGGAAACACCGGATGCTACATCAAAGACAGCTGCACAAGGCAGCGGGAGCTGCTACTGAAAGCTGCCGTACTGTTGCTATATGTGCTGCTGTGATAAAAAAAACGTCATGTAAATTATACTTGGATGTATCGTCGGTGAACATATTCTCTTCCTCAGGTTGGTTTCACTCGTTCGTCTTGACTACGGTCAACAGAGAGAATCACTCCCATGATGCCCCGCCAACCTCTAGTACATCTATACATGTGGTTGCAAAAAGATTTGCTGTGCGTATACATGCATCAAGCATTTAATCAGAATAAACTGTGCAGAGCTGTCCTGTTCCTTACTGTTAACTAACATAAAAATGTGCTTTAAGTGGTGAGAAATGGATCTCTGTTCAGTGTTCAGTAATCCTTTAATGATTTAAGCAGTGTATAATATACATATTTTTGTCCTGGGACTTAAAAAAAGGAACATGTTTTACTTTAAAATGTGTTGTATTTTTTAAGTCCTGATAAAGTTGTTTTTGTTCCATTGGTGAACATTGAGACATGAGAAGATTTCTGAAATTTTGCCGATGTGCATACAATTTCATGTCTAAATAAGATACTTGATTAGATTTCATATCCCCGTTGAAGTTATAACCTTACATGAATTTACAAAAGGTTATTTAAAAAACATCACTATGGCTCAGAAATTGCTTTTATATTGCCGTCCTGCCAGGTGAGGGATTTTGTAGTAATCTAAGCAGAAAAATTCCATCTGTCCTCTTCTCATCCAGATTAAATTGTATTTATTGTGGTAATTTTCTTGATATTAACAATTGTTTTTACTGGAGGAGGAACCCTTTCAGAGCTGAGATTAATTACCCCAGAGAAGCTTGATGTAAATGTGACCTAATATTTCTTTTCCACAGGTTAACACACTGAAATAATAGTGGTTGTTGAATATAGTTTTACCCGCTGACACCCCCTCTCCTCTGGTGCTTCTCCACAGTTCTACGCCTCGTACCCGGCTGAGCGGCGCCGCTGGTGGTTCCAGATGTCGTCTCTGTGTTCGGGTCGGCAGAACAGCCTGGATGACTGGGCGAGCCGCTCCCGGTGCTCCCGCTCCCTGTCTCGTTCCCCACAGGGTTTGGAGAACGGCGGACAGCCACCAAAGTGTGAGGAGTGAGATCTGTTGTCATGAAGACCAGAAGAGGAAAGCTGACCTCCCGCCGACCTGGAAATATCAAATGATCACAAAGAAAAGAAAACACAAAAAGGATTATTGAATGCAAACCAAACCGGAATTTACAAATCATCACTTTGGTCAAAGTTACAGAAAAACTTCTTATGGGTGCCTTTCAAATGTGAACCTTTTCCCCCAATAGACTAACATGGGACATCTTCAATAACCAAATCAAAGTTTGGACGCTAACACTGCAGTACCTTGATTGGCCACTAGGAGGGATCTTCATGAAAAGTGGAAGCCAACTTGTAGTTATGACTTCGCTGATTTAGTGGTATTCATTTTTAGCTTAATTTAACGGCATCTTTAATCGTTAACTTTGCAGCTACAATCAACTGACAATTTGAAAACTATGTGACAATGATATGAAGTTTCTGTCCACATTTATTCTAAATTTGAACACATTTTCCAGAAGATTTTTGGGAAGAAAAGGCTCATTAATGTCATCTACACACATTTTGTAAAAACCAGTCGGGGTTGATGCAAATTTTCCTGAGAAGCACACAACAAGATGCTGTAATTTAATAGCTCAAGTCAAACCTCAAAAAAATTGAAAAACTGAAGCTTATTTCACATTAAAATTATGCAGCATTACCTAAATAAAGCTCTACCGTCACTCAGCAATAGAAGTTTTACATTGAGCCCTACAACATAATGTTGATGTAGAGCTACAAGAGCTAATATATTTTCCAGTATTTGTTGTGGTGTTGTGGAAGAACAAGAGGCACAATATGTAAACATGCTGCCCTGAAAGGAAGGAAAGAAAAAAGGCTCAATGCTGTTGTGTCCCGACGGCTCTGATGCTTTGCAGTGACACCGTTTGACCTCTGTTACTACCTCCTATACTGGCCTAAGCTTATTCTCCACTTATACATATATGAATATAAAGAAAAACACTCTTGTTCATGATGCACAGATGACTTACACCAACCCCAAAAAACACTCTTTCAGCTGCACACACACAGACACACACACAGACACACACACAGACACACACACAGACACACAGGTAATCCTTCTCCAGGGACTGAGTGGAGGGACCAGGTGATACATAAATAGGGATGAATTACACGTGATGGTAACAGGGTAATCCGACAGATGACGAGAGTCCTCATCAATTATTTAGCAGCCCCTGTGTTAACCTTTGGCTTGATTCAGAGGGACAGCAGACCAAGCAGCTATTGAATGAATGGATAGAGATACAAGTTACTGTGCAGTATTTTTAAAACCCTTATTTTATACTCTTTATTGATCCTGAGGGAAATAAGACTCTTCACTTTGTCATTGTGAGACACGCTTCACTCACTCACACCTGATGCCCAAAAGCAGAAAAAGGAAATGTGTCTGAGTGAGGGGGCTGCACACCGGGACCGGCTCCCTGAGCAGTTGTGGGTTTAGTGCCTTGTTAAAGGGCATTTCCGCAGTACTCAGAGAGTGAACTTGCAACTCTGCAGCAACCAGTCCCAAATTCATATTTGGCCTGTACAGGGAACTCGAACCGGCCTGAGCTACTGAGCTACTGAGATACGGCTGCTTGTGGTCTAATTCACTATATGCTAAAAAGTTTTAGAAGCTCCAGCTAACAGCCAGAGACAAATGGCTGGAACAGGATCGAGTGCGCCCCTATTGAAGACTGTTACATCAACATTAACAGGCTTATATAGTCATCTAAGGTCGCTTTCACATATGAAGTCCGGTGAACTCTGTGTGATTCAGGGGTGAAGTTGTAACATTGTTGCATTTTTCATTTGGTTTGTTTTCAGACTGTGTTTTGTCAAGTGCACCAAAGCCTGTCAAATGTCGTGTATCATAGCCACCAGCCACTTGAAGCTGTAGTGCCGTCAGTAGCACTATGACTCCAAAAGAAAACAACAGGACGGTGGAAGAATGACACCCTGTAGCGCGGTGCAGATGGGCAGTATTTTGATCTATAAAATGGAGACAAAGTTATATGTCTTCTGTGTCAGCTTAAACTGGCATATCGACCGAGGCAATGTGTAACCACACTTAGCACAGGCAGGTTAATGTTAACCTGCAATGAGGACTGGTGTTGTTAGCAATCCCAACGTTAGCCATGCTCGCCAAATTCAACCCACAATGCACTGCATTTTGGTTGACTTCCCTTGTTTGGTCTGGAACGTGTTCTCACCTACGGCGAACCTAACTTTGATGCACTTTGAAACAAGCCGAGACCCCCAGTTTTAAGCGGATCAGAGTTCAGTTCTTTGGTCAGCACCAGGGTTCGTTTGAGCATTCACACCACCCCAAACCAAAAGAACTATCTGACAAAGCGTACCAGAGTTTGTTTCAAGCAGCTTAGCTGTAAAGTGTCTAACAACAAAATAGAAAGAGGCCCTAAGAAAATGTACCTTTATTTAAGAAATAAGATCAATGATTTGTTCTAAAGAAACTCATATGGATGACATAAGAGAATACAATCTGATGAAGTATTAAAAGTCAGCGCATTGCTTAAGAGGGAAAGTAAATTCTGATGCATTTCAAAATGAGTTTAGTACAGTACAGTACAGCTCTTTTGGTCTTTATTTAAAATAATTGGCGCCTTTTGAACTTTCCAAAGAGTTTCCACAATAAGACAATTCTGCATTTCCTAAAAAAGGGTTCAAAATGTTAAGTTTCCGACACACTTTGTCCAGTGTTGCGCTGCCCTGGCTTAACTTATAGGCTTGTATTTGAAACATTACAAACAAATCATTCATTTTGTTTGCATTACAGGGTTACACAAGACCATACCAAACAACTAAGTGCAGACTCACCTGCTTTTAGTGATTCTGTGAGGTCCATTATCAGTCGGCTGCTGGTACTAATGTGAACACAGAAAAGATCAAAGGTCAGAGTGGGTGCATAGAAACAGCACTGTACTGACATGTTGATGCCCCCTCAGTTGGTTTTGTTGTTTCTTGTTTCCAGGGTGTGGACGCTCACTGTCATCACTCTTATTAATACATTCAGTTCATCAGACATGGCATTTGAAAACATCTGTGTTGCTTTGCACAGACTGAAATATGCCACGTCACTGTAGTTGTCAAATAGTGGAGAAAAACCTGCCCTGGGTAAGTTGTTGTACCTTGTAGTGGTTGCACTGTTGCAGGCTGCCGTTGACCTGGTAATACTCCACAAGTCTCTCGGCCAGAGCGATGCGTCGCAGCAGGTTCTCGATGAATTGCTGGATTCGAACTTTCCCGCAAGTCTCCTGTCGAGCTGCCGCTTCCAGAAACTTTTGTATTGTTATCACCTCTCTGGAATACAAACAAGGCATTGAAAAAGCAGCACTTTAATCAATCCTGTTGCTCTGGAGGAGCCCTCAAAAGTTTGAGAAGTAACCCTAACTATGTAGTTCATATGAAGAATGAACTACATCATTCGGTAAGATTATGAGGTTCCTGCAGTTCAACACGTACTTGAGACTAAAAAGTCAGGTTATTTCTGCCTCTGCAGCTTCAATTGTGTCTCCTGTAAGTCTCGAGACTTCACTAGATCTCTGGAGTAAACTATGTCAGCAGCATCACAGCTAAATGTGGTTCCAAGAATGTAATGTCAGACTTTAAGGTTCAAAGTCTGTCCTTCTGTTTCTTCTCTGCGGCCAGGTTTTCGATTCCCATCGATCCCCAAGAGATCATTGGAATTTCCTTTCTTTCTCCATACAACCCCAACCATCTGCTTACCTGTCCCCACTGCTCTTGGCAGCCTCTCAGCAGAGTGTTTCATTTCACTCGCCAGCCTTACTAAATATACACCAGATCAGTTCTTGTGCTCGGCTGCCAGTCCTTTTATGTGTTGTGTAGCTTTGTTCCTGCTCTTTATGTTTTTTTGTCTCTTAGATTTATTTGGCCTGTACCTTCCTTCCTGATTGCTCACTCTTCTGTTATCTTCTCTGCAGATCTACCCAAGACTAGCAATGACCACTTTTCCCAACAACTCTCACAAAACTGAATCCCTTCATCACTTAAGGACTTTGAGTTTCCCCCTAAGTCCTAAGGAAGCGCAGATCCAGTGCCTTTTTTTACCTTTCTCGGCGTTCCAACTCGTTCTCTGAGGCATTTAGCTGTTCCCTCAACGCGGCGATCACCATGACAGCCACGTCCACCTGCCGGCTCAGTGACCTCTCCCTGTTAGCCACTTCCTGTCTCTCCTGGGCCAGGTGCTGTGAGTGAGCTCGCTCACACAGGAGCTCCGTGTCCGTCTGGGCGAGCTCTGTGCTCACCTTGGCCAGTCGACGCTGCATGGTGCTGTCGGCCGCCCTCAGGATGCTGGCCAGTCGCCGTTGAACTGCGGCCGAGGCTGCTGCCGTCTCCAAGCCGGTGTATGAGTTCTGCTCTGGTGGTTACCGTTACAGAGACAAGAGGTACTGTTACTGTAACCACGACTGTTTGAGAAGATCACATTTACATTACAATGAATTGACAGAATGTGGGGTAAATCTACCCTGCACACAAACATGAACAATACATTTCAGTATTGAAGATGTAAAATACATCATTTAAATATAGGATTTTAAACAGACATTGTCAGTATTTACAGGTCAAAGAATTGTACTTAGATATATATCCACAACATTTTTAATCCAGACATTACAGTGCATGAATGTAATGTCATTGCTGGTTCCCTGGTGGCATCTAGTTTAAATAGCCATGACATGTTCAGTTCTTGAAAATGATAAACAGCCTTGAGCTTGTATGGCGCTTTTCTAGTATTCTGACAACTCAAAGCATTTTTGCATCGCAGGTCATACCTACCCATTCACACACACATTGATAGAGGCTGCTGTGTAAAGTGCCCAAGGATACAAATCGGATATGTGGCTGCAGGATCTGGGGAAACCTCAACCATCCAGTTGAGAGACAACCGACTCTACCACTGCCGTTGTTCCCCATCACTCTCTTTCGCCTTATTTGCTAAGATCTCCCTTCTGTCACTATTAAATAAAAGCTTAAAAAGTACTAAAATAACAAGTTAAGAACTTGTTGGAATCATGCAGCACTGACTCTTTCAGTACAGAGCAACAGTCTCTCTCTCTTTGAGTCACACAACCCCAAACTCTGCACATCACACCTCTTCTCAAGGCCTACCTAATTCATTGTCTGTTTTCTGTTTCTAATTTGCTCCGGTGGTGTTGTTGTTGTTGTGTTTTTGTCTTGCACACGAACTGTTGTTACAAACTTTGATTGTCTGAATGTGTGTTTCAACAGAGCACTTTTCTTTAAACTGCCTGATCAACTCTCAGATCACACTCTGCACATACTGTTTACTTATTTAGACAAGAAACTCTTCTCCATAGACAAAACAAAATGACTAAGCATGTAAGCCTGAACGCACCAACCAGCTCCAGGTCTAGGTCCAGGTCCGGGTCTGGAGGGGGGCCAAGAGGAGCAGGAGCAGGGAACAGGAGGTGATGGAGGTGATGGTGGTTCAGGTGATGGTGACCTGCCTCTGTCTTTTTGTCAGACATTTTGACATCCATTTCATTTCTCCCACCATGTCTTTCTTCACCTTCATTGTCCTCATCCTCCTCTTCTCCAGCATCTTCATCCTCAGTCCCGACTTCCTGGTCGTCTTCCTCATCCTCGTCTTCTTCATCAGCCTGAGTACCCACCCCGACACTCTGTGTGCGTCTCCTCGCAGAGCCGTAGGAGTGGAGGTATCCGCTGTCTCTGCTGTCACTAAGGGAGCGGGCGTGAGGTGGCCTCCCCATGCTCTGCTGCCCCCTGCGGGTCGGGAGGCTCATGTCGTACCAGGGTATCGCAGCAGTCAATGGGTCCGGGAGTTTGCCGGTGATGCTGAAACCACCGGCGGTCACGTCCGGCGAGCGGTATGAGTGGCGGTACTCCAGGTGCGCACGGAGTGAGGCCAGGCTGCCGAAACGCTCCTGCTCACCGCAGCGGGGGCAACGGAAGGGGAGGTCACGGGAAGTGATGGAGATGGCGCCACAGGCCTGGCCGTTCCTCTCCAAAAAGAAAGAACCAGAGCCTCTGGAACACAACCTCTGCTGCATCACTCTAAACCTGGAAAACAAAGAAGAACATGACAGCAATCAGAGCGGAAACTAATATTAAATCAGTCAAAAAAAAAAAAAAAAAATCTCTGATTCCATTTTTTTTAAAAATGTTGTTCCAAAAAAAATACACTAAGAGCAAACAATACGCCCTGTTAATTGAGATTCTCTGAAGATTTAAAGCTAGCAATTTATCAATACATCTAGAGAGAAGGAAAATTGACATACTTTCAGCTGTGACATTATTGATTATTCAATCAACGGAATTATAAAAGCCAATTATTATAGAGCAGTCAATCTTTACATTTTTTTATATCACCTATAGTAAGTGCAAAATAATAAATATCAAAGTATACCAACAAATGTATAAACAATGAAAGGACTTGTTTACAAAGTGATGCATAATTTATGTGTTTGCATCACTAATGATGGAACTATAGTAAATATATCATTTATTCTGCTGGGTGGCTTGATCATTAGAGCACATTAAAAATAATAGCATTAAATGCAAATAGTTATTACAATAATGGTCTTGGAGTAATATTCACCAGCACAGATTTGTATTTATATTTCTGGATCACATTTGCATGTTCAGTTAGTTTTCATTGCTTTGTAAAAACAAATACTCTAAAACTCCAGAAATTAAAATGATCTCCTTGTGATGATGAGCCATCATGTAGCAAAAACAGCTACAACCACAGACTGTAAATAAACAATTATATTTATATCTAATTGTTAAATCTCATTGAGCCAACATGAATAAAAGCCAAAGAGGACAGACAGGTGACCTGATCAACTAACAGCGGATCTATTTAGAAAATAAAGCTCATTATTCCTCCACATCACATTTAAATAACTAAGCCTTTAGCATTATTAACCAGGTTAGCTCTGTACAGGCTAACGCTAGCTAGCTAACAGAAACAATCGCTGATTCATTATTATAAACTCGTTAAGGTGCTGCTCTTACCTCCTGCACTGTAAAGGTTTTAAATCAACCTGTAGCCGTCACTGTGTGAAGGTGTCATGTCGCAGATAGGGACAGACTATGGGACAGACAGCATCCCGCATGATGTCATTCATTCAGGAGAGACGGAGAACATCGCTGTCAAGACCAGGAACAATAACACCAACACATCCGGTTTGACCCTTCAAAATTAAATCTGGGGTGCTAGTGGAAATATTACTTCCGGTTTTGAATTTCAAGCTCTCTTTACTGGAACTCTTTACTTTTTTTTAAATACATTAGGCTGTTTTTTGTTTTTTACTTTTCTTGTAGAGTTGCACCAGTGCTTAAAGCTATCTATCTATCTATCTATCTATCTATCTATCTATCTATCTATCTATCTATCTATCTATCTATATCTATCTATATACATCCTGCTTTCTTTGATCAGTCAAACTTGTTACTCACTAAGAATATTTGCTGTGGAAACTATTTTAAAAAGTTAAAAAAGTTGGACTAACTTCATCAGTCATCCTTGGCAGCGGTTCCAAGCATTGAAAAAATAACTTTAAGAAAATATGACATTGTTGTGGTTGGTCTTGTTTGCTTTTGTAGGCCATATAGAGGCGTCAGTGTTATTATCAGTCTGTTTTACATCCAACTAAAATCTTCCCACAGGAGATTTTTACAAGGACAAGAATACAGATAAAAAAAAGTTATTATTAAGTTATTTTTATTTACACCTCAAGGAATAATAGTGACCATTTTACCTTCCTAGTCTGTTTTCCTGCATTTGTAACTATGTTTGTCTTGTCCGTCTCACCTTTGTCTGACCATGTGTGTATTAAGTCTGCCTTCTGTGCTTATCTTTTCGTTTCATCCTTGTTTCTGTGGACTTTGCGTGTGGCTCTGCTTTTTTCTAACCCTTTCATTGGACAACTTTGTCCTCATTAAGATATTTTAATAGGCTACTGGACTCCTTTCAGACAGCCTTTTTTGTTTGCATTTTACTTCATTCAATTTACTCTCAAGTCTGTATCTGTGTGGCTCACTTGGTGTTTAACTATGCAACATCACGTTTGTTCCATTAGGTGTCTTAAGTTATACACACATAATACCTGTTTTATAACCACATGTGCAGATCCTTGGTGGCTTTTCTTGCTTCATGCATGAATCCATCCTGCTGAGCAATAAAGGAGTCAAACAATTTGAGATATGGGTTGACTTTTATTTTGATTATGTAATGGTCATGAAAAGAGATGTAATGTAGGTCATGTATTAGCCAAAAATCACATTAAAGAACTATCTAAACACTACAGTTTCTCCACAAGATTCAAGTAATAGCTGCCAGTTTGAGGATAATTCAACTGTTATGTTTGTAAACAGCTTTTAAACATGAGGAAATAAAGCAACCTGGGACTTATCATTATAGATAAATCTGACACCTGAGAGAGACAAACAATGCTACATTCATAATAGTAGAAATTCAACGGCCTGGTTAAACATTTTTGATTTGCTCAGAGCAAACTGACTTGGCTGTTTGTTAAAACACAATGCAGTACTTGAAGTTTTATTTCCTCTGATGACTATAAAAACTGAGTGCAGTACTTAAGTCATTAAACGAATAAGAAAGGTTTTCTGACATAGCCTATGCTTGTGTATTGTCTTTTTTAAGTTGTAAACTGTTATTTTCACTGACATCTCTCTATTTAACAAACAGATAGACTCCAGATGAACCAAAATGTGGAATCCCATGAGTTGGTTAAAAGAATAGTTTGACATTTTTTTTTGTTTGGGGGGGGGGGGGGGGGGCACAACGTTGTCGCAACCTTCATTGGGGGTTTGAGCAAAGGTGAGTTCATTTTTTAAAGTTATGAACATACAAGTGAAATTACATTATAACCCAATCTTAAAACTTAACATATGCAGTTTAAGTCAAAATAAGGTTTGGGTTTGTTTCTTTACAGGACTTGGACAGCAGTCTTTTGGTGAGCCCTGCTATAACATTCTTAAGTTTTAAAATACAAGGAGGGTATTGATCTCCCAAAATGTAAAACTATTCCTTGAATGATATGTGTCAGCCATCATGTTAAAGGTAAATAACCCATAATGCATTCTTATCTACTTCTTGCATCCCCTCTTTTTTAATTTCTTCTTCATTATTCCAGCCTTTCAGAACGGACTTTACTGCTTGAACTGAGCCTCCCAGGCAGTTTTTTGCCTGACATTCCTGCCTCCAACAATGTCAGAAGAGTTGATGCCTTTGGGGTTGAAGTCCAAACCAGGAAAGAAAGAGATCTGTGCAGATCTATCCTGAGGAGGGGGCCCTCAGCTCAGGGCAGAGAAGTCCCCAAGGCGTAGAAAACAACACATTTCCCTCCCTTTGATTTCTCCCTGGCTTCCTACTGACAGTGAATCTGGTAGTTGAGTTTGGCTCCCAGCCTTGTTCCTGCCAGGTGTTTGTTGAAGGCGTCATCCATCTCTCTGCTCTGTTCTGGTGTGAAGTGATTCTTCCAGTCACCGACCTCACCTGCACAGGGATTCAAATAGGAGAGGTATCATATTTTCCATCTGTTTTGTAAATTTAGTGAAATGGGTAAAACAGTTTAGGTATAAAAAAAAGTCTCTCAGGCACCTTTCCTGAAGATGATGTTCCCAATAGTGTGGGCATTTGCAGAGCTTTCCTTCATGGCTTTGAAGGTGCTCTCCTCAGTGATCTTCTGGACCTGACTCGTGGTCAAGCTGAAGCCAAAGAAGGTGCTGATTTGACGGACGCCCTCATTCAGGTTCTACAGGGCAGACAAAAAAAAACAAAGTTGTTACTGACTGTGACTGATGATCTCTGCTCTGCAAGATTCAATTGTATGTTGATGTTTCATGGATTTTGACTGAAACCTCTGGCTGACTAGAAGAAATCAAATGTACTGAAACCCTGTTGGAAATATAGAGACATTGTCAACTTAAAGAGTAAGAAAATATATATTACCTTGTTGAATCAGTAGTTTTGTATTAATATTGTAAACATAAAACAGACATGAAAACCCTCAGAAGGTTCTTGTGTTTGGGAAAAGAGCTTCTTATACACATTTCACTCATTTCCAGTATCTCATTATAATAAGTGGTGTTTTGAAGATTAAATACGTAAAAAGGAAATATCTAAAAATCTAAAATGTTTTATAAAGTGACCCAATGGTATCTACCTGTTTTAGCTCCTCAAAGGTGACAATCATGACGTTGGGGTCATCCATCCTCTTCTCCCAGGCCAAGGCATGCTCAAAGTAAGACCCCCAGGGAACTAAACATACATACACAGAGATAAAAACAGATGAGAAAGCTATTTGTACTTTCAAACCTCTTTTCTTGCCCCGTCTTGCTAACATACAGGTATGAGAATACTTTGCTGTGAGAAGGCGTGAGAATCATCTTAACTCAGATTTTGTGTTTCCTGGTTTACTAGACTCGCTGAGTAGAGCGCCGCAGTCAACACAGATTTCTCAGTGAGCCCGCTGAGTTGGCTGTTTACTACATCATAAACCCAGCTGAGCTCAGGATCATAAAGTCAGGCAGTTCAAGGTAGTATGTATGTCCTCCTTACTGCTGCTATTCATCATACCAAGTCACTTTAAATCATTATTCGTTACTTTAACTTTCCATCCAACGCACAGATCGTCTTCATTGTCCTGTATAATTTACTTCACTCCTTTATATTCCAGTTGTATATACTTTCTATCTTATTTGAATTTATCTTACCTATTCTGTTTCGATTTTGATTTTGTACTACCTACTTGCTACTTGTCTTTGTGCTGCTGCAATGCCTGGATTTCCCCTCTGGGTATCAATAAGGTATTATCTTATCTTAACTTATATCTGTCAACTACAGGGTTGACACACTGTGAGGCCATAAGGAGGAAGGGTTAGTCTGGCCATACATCACATGATAGGGGGATAATACAACTGTGTTGTCTGTTGGGTGGTGAAAACAAATTAATCAAAAAATGCAACATAAATGTCTTTGGCTCCTGAGGGTTGGAAGTGTGGATTTTTCTCACCGTCTCCGCTCATGAAGTCAGAGAAGAAGGAGTCCCAGGACTTTAGAGAGGGAAGGACTGGGTTGTTGTTGCAGAAATGATAGAAGGAGACCACAGTGTCTTTAGGGTTCCTGAAGATCACCAGCATCTTCGCAACACAAAAAAAGTTGCAATTGAATATTTGTTGTACAGAAGCGCTAAAAGCAATGGAGTTAAAATTCAACACAGTAGACTGAAGAACATACATTTGACACAAAAAAAATAAAACATCATCCAAGAGAAGAAGAAAAACAACACATGGGCATAAACACAAAGACATATTACATACAAAGTCCGGCAAAGAAAGAAAGATGCTTTTTCGTGTAATGCCTCTGATGCCTAATAAATTGAGCTATAAAGGTTATTACACTGTCTGAGCTTGTAACTGTAACCGACTGGCAAAGTTGAAAGCCTTGCCTTTTGGATCAGCTCCCGCTTCAATAGTATGCCTTGGTACAATAGCCTACCCGGGTGGGCTGGTGCATTGGTGGGTGGCTGTGGCTCAATGGTAAAGTTGGTTGATTATTAACTGGAAGGTTGGGAGTTTGATCCCAATCTCCATCAGTGTGAATGGAATAGTATGGAGGGACAATTTGGAACTTAATGTCACAGCCTCTGCCATGAGTGTGTGATTGTGACATGTTGTGTAAAAGCACTTTGAGTGGTCAGAAGACTAGAAAAGTCCATTTACCCTTTTACTGCTGATATGCTGTTCATAAACTTACTTAAGCTCCTCTACTAAAGATAGTAACTCACTTCTATGCTCAAATGAGCAATCCATCACTTTGTCCAGTAGAACACCATTGCCTCAGATTTGAAGGTGCTTATCCCATCTGCTTCACATTTGGCTGTAAACCACCCAAGTAACTGCTAATAGTCATCTGATAAATACATGGAAGCAACTCTGAGGTCCTTTAACTGGAAACTCTCCTCCTGTGCCTCTTCCTGTACCTTGAGATCTTGTATATGAAAATAACAAACCAAATCTGTAACAAGGGACAACCCTTGCCAACGGCACCTCCACTGGGAATGCGTTTCAGTTTGTACTGAGGATATTCAGACAGTCAGTTCCCAGTTCACCCTTACTACAAAGAAAGATTTACCTGGTCTGTCTGGTTGCATGCCATTTATCATCACACTAATCATCAGTTGCAGATCAGATCAAGTGTACAAGACATATTATTGTAAATCTGATGATAAAGCAATGTGGGTGATTAGCATTTTCCCCTAGTGTGTTCAGGATCCATGGCAAGCATTCCTACAACAAAACACAATTCATTTTCAGATCGGGATACCACTTCAACCTCTTTTAAACAATCAACCTCCTCCATGTAGGTCCAGCCAGGTCTTTAGTGGTTTTCCGTGGGAGAACTCCTACACACATGGTGCTTAGCCAAGGGCTCAAGAGAATCCCTACACCAGTCCTGGGCCCCTTGTCCTTGGTAACAGGAAATGTAATAGTTCTCCCTGGCAGTTTACTACTTGAACTACATTATAGGTAGATGTAAGACCACTTATACTGTATTCAGCTGCTACACTTTTCTCACAAGCTCTGTTTTTTTCCCTGCCAGAAAGGTGACAGTCAATGTTCCTAAAAAACAGTCTGCGATGCTGGGAATAAACACCAATGTCTGAGCCTTTAGTCCCTCCCCCCCCCCCCTGTAATTTCCTGATTTTTGATATTCTCAGATTTTCTTTGCATTCCATCTCTGAAAATCTAATATGGTTTTATATCCCCATCAGACTTTTAATAAAAAGATTTCATGGTAAGCTTTGATCTTTTGACCTTACTAGATTCCCTTGCCCCTAGTTGATAAGGGTCACCTTAACATCTTACTACAAAAGCTTTGAAACTTACTTTGGGTTTCTTTGCATAGAAGGAGGCGGGGATGTTATCAGGGTGCAGGTGAGCCCCTAGAAACCTTGGAGATGGAGCCTCATTTACAGCCTGAGGGGAGACAAGGGCAGTAGGGATAGTAAATGTCATATATTATAATAAATAAATGTACATAAATATAAATATGTTTTGTATATACAGTATATAACATACAGCATATTGACCAGAATTATACATTTTCTTAAAATAATATTTACAAAGAGTTAAAAAGTTCCCTGCCAACATTTCACACAAAGAGCTTTAAGTTCCCAATGTAAAAAAACATGGTCTGATTCAGTTTCACCTCTGTCCACCTGTTTCTGCTCTTTATGCTAAGCTAAGCTAATGAGCCACTGATTCTGTGTTTTAAGACTAGAGACTTGACCATTTAACTCTCACTGAGAAAAAAGGTATTTTCCTCCCAATTGATTTTACATGATTTAAACAGTTCAGCATTGAATACATGTTAAATCAAACTAACGCTTGGCACCGTTATAAAAAAAGATTTGAATGGTCCATCATTAACAAAAAGGAAAGTGTTTCATTACAAAGTAAATAGTGATTTATTTTTCTTTGTTGGTTTCTAAACAGCAGTTAGGCTGTTTTCTGGTGTTGTTGCCTCTATGTCACATAAATGGTCAAAGCTGCTTTCAGGCTATAGATTTAAACTTAAAAAGTTAACTTTTCAACAGCAGATGTGTGTGTGTCCCTGACCTTTCAAGGCTTTTGGTTTTAAAACAGCAAGTTTATTTCTGTGTTTCTGCCTCTGTTTAAATATTAATAGCTACAATAACTAGGTTACTAGTTAAACCAGAGAATTTGAAGCATTAGAGTAGTTTAGAGAATTTGGCTTCATAATTCATTCAGCCGTTTTCTGTCTGAATTTCTGCCTGGATTTGCATAATAAACACATCATTAATTATACCAGCGTTCAAATGTCATGAAAATCTGAACAGTTGTGGAGAAATCTGACAAAATCAGAAAAAGGCAATCAAAACATTAAGAACAGTTTTGTATTTAAATATGTGGTTATTTTACTACTGTTTTCTGTAGTTTTCTTTCAGTTTTGAATCTACTGTGAGTGCAAAAATGCTTGGTATGAAAATTGAAAGAAGAAACAGATTTTTACGGAAACATTTTAGGAGAAAACTCTTCAGCTGTACGCGTAAACTAAATATAACTTTTTTTAGGGACACTTTCTTCAAGATTATTGGTTACCAATTCTAGCATGTAGCGTGCTCACAAAATGCAAACTACCTCTGAGAGAATATAAATAACTTCAGTTCTTGCAGAGTCTTATTTTATATATAGTTTAATCTCGGTCTTAACTTTTCATTTCATGCACACAGAAATCTCCTGGACCATCATATCTGCCAGTGTGTGCCCTTTTGTCTTCTTATTTTCTTTCAGCTTTTTTTCTAAAAGGTCACAGCGGAGAAATAAGAAAGAAATCAATCAATCTTCCTTCCTCTTGGAATGACAATAGTTTCTGTAATACAATAGCTGCACAGCTCCTCAATCAATAACCTCACTCCTAGACTCCACCCATACAGTGGAAGAGCAGCCTTTTTGTTTCGTCAAGAACCTCAACAAAGTCCAGTTGTCTTTTGTATTCATTTTGAATTATTTTTGTCCTGTACAAAAGACAGCTAAGTCTCATTATACTAGATTATTGGGTTAAGTAATTGTAGTTTACACAATGAAAGGGCTATTGACTCATACACTATCAAGGCTCAAATGTATTTGCGATAAGCCTCCTTTTCACCATTCAGTTTTGTCCACCAACATTTACGATCTCCCAGTGAAATAAAGTCTCGGTTTAGGACAGAAAAACGATGAACAGTTAAACAACCAGAGTAACTGTGTAAGCTCTACCCGGCAGAAGAAATAGAGCGTTGTTGACGGAGGATGGGAAGAGTAATAAAAACCAGGGTTAAACAGAGGAGAATTCCCTCCACTGACAGAGCTCCAGGACATTCAGATTGTGTTCCTATATAGACTTGATCAGTTCATACCAAAATCTACTTTTTTTTTTCTTCTTATAAGTAATAAGTAATCCTGTTTTTTTAAATTGGATAAATTAGCACTCAGAAGTACAACAATCTGAGGTGGGATTGACCCACAACAAAATGATTTTAGAGGGTTTTCATTTTTTAGTGGGCAAAAGTTCCACTATTTAAGGGCTGTTCATTGCATAATGAGGAACGGCTGGAAAATTGCATCTGTAGGTTATAATTATGGAGACATGACTCAGACTGTATAGGTCTGAAAAGTTTCACCAACGCCTTGAATATATATTCTTTCTCAAGGCCAGCAGGGGGATCACGCCACTGATTGCAACAATACAAAGTTAAAATGAGCCTACTTCTCAATTGGCTGATTGCAGCAGTTATTTTTTCTTAATGAGCTTTTGGTCTCAATTACAATTTTTGAATCTTCTTCAAGAATGATGTTCATTTTTAGGGGGGTGGGGGGAAGTAAAGGGGGAAACATTTTGAATATATGATGCAATTTCTTTGTACATTTCTAAATAAAAAATGTAACACAAAAAAAGAATGGTGTTCATTTATTACATTATGGTTCCATTTATAGTGAAATAGAAAATACATCTACATGTTTAGAGCATGGCAACTTTAAGTCGCTCCCAGCAACTAAAAACGTTTAGTTCAGAGTTTGACTGGATGTAAAGACACATTGATTGTTTAATTTTTTTTGAAAGTACTTCTATTTAACATTATTTAATTTGCTTTGGCAGCGAAAGCTGGCATCCCAGTTAATAAAAAAGTAACAGTGATTAATAAATGCATCTTGCAAACTAAGCTAACTCTAGGATTACCTGAGGACTTTTTGTTAACGCCCCCTCCAACTTCACCCTCTTCTCAAATTATAATCACTTCTGGCTGCGTAAAACCAAGATGGTGATTGCAAGAATGCCAAACTCTAAAGGCCTCAAATTGTTGTCCACAAACCAATTAATTCCTGTCGGCTATACATCAACATAATATAAACAGTCTATCAAGACAAACACACATCCGGTGAGTACCTTTAAAACCTTTGGTCCCATGAACTCGATCAGTGGGGGCATCTTGGTTTCTGCTCTTTCTCCAGTGGCCTCAGTAATGATCTTCCTCACCACGCCAACCATCCAATTAAAACCTGTTCAAAACACACACCACACCACTTTTTAATCTACATGTTGTAGTGTTGAGCATTGTTAAACAACCCTCCAGTTCTTATTCTGGACAGGAACAGAAACATTTAAAAAAATATATAAAAAATCTGAATTGCAGAGATTTAAATTGCACATATCACTGTCGGGCTGTGCATCTTCATTGGTCTCACGATATGATTGGATTACGATTATTATTGATTCGACTCGATTGGACGCACGATGCATCACGATGAGTTGTATCCTCAATTTTCTGTTACCGGACATCGCTACGTTTTCATCATTGAAGACAATCAGTCAGATGAATATGTTGTCCTTTTTTATTAATTATGAAGTGCTTCAGGAATCAATGTCAGCATAAATATCTTTACATTGTAAACCCAAAATAAGTAAATATGTACTATAGGTCCAGCTGTGGATTGAAAATCTACAAGCAACATCAGTATGCAACAACTGCTAATGTTCTATGACTGCATCGAATTGTCAATGTCCACACCGACGTGCATTGTATAAACAATTAATTTCAACATCCTAATATCACTGTGTCATAGTACAGTTTTTCTTCGATGGACAATGTAATAATTCATACAAAATATTACAAAAAACCTGCATATTTGTTACAATGTCATTGTCATACATTGTAAATACATTTGAATTTTGCAACTAATTCAGTATTTGGAATCCGTTGGCTTCAAATTCAACATCAGATTGTTTTATTTGCATTCTTCAGTGCACCCACAGCAGTCACGGTTATAAAACATCAATGTGTTATCTGTTCATTTCTTTCCTTCTCTTTTGTTATGGCATCTAGCTGGTGTGTAGCTCTCCAGCAGGTTAATCTTGTTTCCCTGACAGATCCTGCTGTTAAATAATGACTCTGCAGCACATATAACAGGAGGGGAAACATCGGCCTGAGTTATCTGAAGGTTGTTTTATGGCTTGGGTATGACCTGTATGGTTAGAGAGAAAAAGTCATGCCATTTTTGTCTCCAGGTGTGTTTTGTGTTCACTTTATTTTCTGTGTGGTGTGCAACAAAGTTTAACCCTTCTGTAACTGTGAATAGTGAAAGTCCCATTTTGACATGTAACACTTAACACAAACACTAGTAGGACCACTGAACAAGTTTTATGTTTATTTCAATGCACATTATAATATATATTTTTCTTTTTTTGCCATGTTTTTCAGATACATGAAAAATGTTTCAGCCGGCGCACGCTGGTGGCACAATGGTTAGTGCGCGCGCTTGTAACCAAGGCGATCTTGAGCTTGGAGCTTGCTTTGGAAATAAGAGAGACTTTTAATAGTTCTAAAAATCTAAAATGTTAAAAAATTGTTTCCCAGATCCCAGAAATTGAATAGGAAAAACTCTTTAGGAACACTTAAATTAACACACAAACACACACACACACACACACACACACACACACACACACACACACACACACACACACACACACACACACACACACACACACACAGAAAAAATAGTGACAGAAGTAAATATTACCGGCCACTAAACGGCAGTAGACTGTAAATTTATTGTTCTTGAAGTGAAGGCCAAACAGATCTCTAATCTCCTCCATATATCACAGAGACTCCAGGAAACCAGAATCTGCTGCGGTCTGCTATGAAACACTGATTAACTGCCTTGACTTTAAATTGGACATTCAGCCATTAAAAAAGGGCTTCCATTGGCTGAATGGATGGAGGACATGTTAAGTTACACCCCTGTCGATAAAAAGCTCCATTATCCCCAACGTGGGCCCCTGTCCAAACTGACCCTTTATGCATAGAGATGTGGGCTGGGTGTGTTTGTAATCTGACATTCCTCCAAAGAAGATTAACTTTTTTGTCTTCATGTCGTTTCTCCACTAGCAAGCAGCTGGGCAAAAATAAACACTTTCCCAAAAGAAAAACATGCCACATTCCTCTAACGCACCAGTTTGACAGCAGCTTTTCATGCTGCACAAACGACACTGGGAGCTCTTTGTGTTTTTTAGATAAAGAGATTGAATTTGGTGTTTTGTGGTGCTTTTATATATCAATAAATCACATCCACATTCACGAAGGCATTTATGCTAAGTCATGCACTACAATACCCAGGTTGCATGCAAAGAGGTTCAGGTGAAAAGGTTATTGAAGCATCACTGGAAGAAAGGTTAAGAGCCCAAACGTACAGTAGCTGTTCAAGGAAGCAGTTATGAAATATAATTTTAAAGATTAAAATTAACAATGACTTACTAAATGTTCTGGGACTTCCTAACTGAGCTAACAATATAAAACCTTTCAGTATTAGGAGGGATTCTTTACTCATCATGGGAAGTGAAATTCATACATAAAGACCCATCTTAGTGTAGTTCCAACATAATTGGAATTCTGAGCATAACTTCTGAACGTGATAAAGAAACAGGTTTACCTTTTTTTGGAATGTGCCATGTTTTTTTTCTTCTACTTTATTGCTCAGAGTTTCACACCAGCCAACTTTTGAAGGGATTGTTGTCTTTAGCCATTCCTTTTCTTGTATTGATGTTCTGATTGAACTTCCAAAGTGTAAAGTCCACAGACAAAGGAAATGCCCTGCTAAACAGCCTGTTAGCTTCTGATGCTAACCCAGCAAACGTTATCGCTGCTTCTCATTACGCTCGATTCTTCCTTTTTCTTCTTGTTAATTTCCACGAAAAGCACAGTGGGAAACAATCTCCACAGCAACTGTGCTCTTGTTGATAGTGCAAAATAATACTATTAACTCTTTAAATCATTTTGAATGTAAGAAAATAATATAAGTAGGCCTACCTCCCTCATGATGATAAATATAAAGCTAGTCAGCGGTTAGCTTAATTTAGCTTAGCTTAGGAACTAACACAGCAAAAAGCTGGTACAGTCAGCTCCAAAACACCAACAATTTCAAAATAACATTGAAGTCATTAATTGAAATATATTTTATTTTAACATATTTCTTTTAACAGCATAAAACAAAATAGTATCTGTAAAAATATCACTACGATCTTGGCCAGTTGCAGTCAGTTTACAGAAAACCCGCTAAAAAAGCAAACCTTTATGGTGTGGTCTGAGTCAGGAAGTGAACTGTTACAACACATAAATCAAGAGGGGAAGGAAACTTTATTTTGCATCTTATGTGTCTAATAAATGAGGGTGTGTTCTGGCAAAGTAAACAGCTTTTTGTTCCAGAAAGTTGTTTTGTCATCACATTCTTTTGTTGGCCATTTCTTGACCCCTTAGTTTTATCTTCTCCTCCTGCCAGGGTCCCAACTCCCAGCCCTCAGGCTTGGAAATACTCCGCTGTGATCATTTTTCAATATGTCGTCAGCTTTGAGGTGGATTTCTTCCCTTGCATACAGCCTCAGTATGTGTTTGCTCAAAACACATTTGGATCTCAGTTATGGAGATGTTTAGAAACATTGCAGACTATGTTGATGTTTTCCAGCTGCTAGATCTCAAATCCTAGATGTCTATCTGTCCTTAAGTGAACCAACCAGGAAGTTTAATTCGCTTCTCTCTCTTTCTCTCTTTTTTTTGTGCAGATGTTTTGAGTATGTGGAAAAGTGCATTTTTGAAAGTCAAGAGGAACAAAAGAAACAAAGTAGGCTGCTGTTTTTGAAACGTTCAAGAAAAAGGTTGTGATCTTTGGCGTTTATTTGCAGTGTATTGTATTTCAAAGTGTCTGTTAGACTTTTATTCTATTCAAGACGTTAATTTTGGTATTTCTTGGTAAGCTGCAAATAAATACAAATCTGGAAAATGTTATTCCCTTGTTCAGCTCTTCACATTTTGAACCTTTCATGGTTTGGGATATATAGAAAGATTTTTTTTTTTCAACATTAGATTGTGATACCAAAACTTTATAATTTTAATGAAACAATTTTTTTATGTAGAAAAGACTGCAAGGCATGGTTAATGTGGAAAAACTGGGAAATGAAGTTTACTTTTTTTTATGGGCATGACAAAATGATTCACTAATGAGTTCGAATTGGATGAAGTTGAGTCATCATAAACTGTGAGACCAAAACATTTACTTACAGGGCAGAGGTTTTTCTCATTGAGAAAAGTTTGCAGATAATGTTAAGAGCCTCCATAATATAAATCATGTTACTGGTGAGGATCCCTGAAACAATCAGGTCATTTAAGTAAAAGGATTTCTGATAAAACTAATTTACATTTCATATTTTACAGACCTTAACAACTATGATGAATTACAATGTGATGTTTTGTGACTGTTTGCCATTAGTCTTTAACATTTTACATTTATTGTATTTAAATGTTATCATGTTTCATGTTATTTTTTTGTAATAACACAACTTTCTATTTAGTCAATGACAACATTCTACAGGACCATGACCAATCATGTCAAACTGCAGAAAAGGTGAAGAACATATTTCACAGTTATGGCTAAATTGAGTACAGTCTCAACTTAAAAGCCAAAAGAAATATGAATACGATGCTTGGTCATTTGTGTGGATGTTCACCTTTTTTCACTTCAGCATAAATGGAAAAGGTTATTCCACCAATGTCGGTTAAATTTTAGCCGTACAATATATCAGACTTTATTTAAGCGTAATTCATAAAACACATTTTCTCATTTACTGAATCTCTTCCAAATCAGTAATTATTAGCTGTGTCATAGGCTGGATACTGCAAAGCTAGAAAGTCATTATTGCATTACGCAGTGGCTGTATTATTCCTGACAAGAGGAAGACAGCTGCTATCAAGGAACTAAAGGGGATCCAAATACAGAAATATATAAAGTCATTACCATCTTTGAACTTTTTTCTACAGCTTAAAAATACTATAAAAATTGTGTAGAACATAACTCGGTTGGTTTCTGTAGTTAAACTCTGTTTGCTGCAATTCAGATTTGTTTGGAGAGAGCAGTGGTGTCTCTAGCCTAATTTTCACCAGTCATAAAGATAACAAGCAACCAGTGCAAGAGTGTTCAGAGGTCACAACAGAGGGAGGAAGAACAATAATAATTTGTATGACTGTATATTGTTTTTGATATGTTCCTCTCATGCAGAACAGCTTCAGTTCATTAAGAATTTTTAAAATTTGACCAAAGTTACTCACCACATTTGGGGTACGCTATCAGCATGAGGTCTTCCTCCCTGGCCTCCATGTTCTCCAAAGCCTTCAGATGATCCTCGGGGCACATGAGGCAGGGGTATAGGACCCCCTTATATCTGTACAACTTATCCTCGTCCTTCATTTCCTTTGCCATCTGCATCCTGGACAGGGCTTTGTCAGTGGAGTCTTCAGAGCTCATCCTGTAACAGTATTGTGTAACTGCTCAAATCAGGAACTCAGACAGAAAGTATCTACAGCTTTCTTAACAACGCGCACAGACAAGTATGAAGGGTGTAGGCTGAAAACAGAAAAGCAGCTTTCTGTGCAGTGGAGCGGCGTCTGTCCACTGCTGCCCTGCAAATGAACGAGAAACAGAGAGAAAGGGTGAGTGTGTCTGTGTGTAGTAGTAAAAAGAGGAGGAGGTGCCTGGTGTCTCCTCCTTCTGTTACACACACACACACACGCACACGCACACGCACACACACACACACACACACACACACACACACACACAAAAATGTATGCGTTTGAGGAGGTGTGTCTGATGCCTGTGCAATGTTCACCAGATGGGAGGTACATGCTGACAGACTGTGGACCTCATTTACACACACACATGCGCACACACACACACGCACACACACGCACACTCTCGCACACTCTCGCACACTCTCGCACAAATCCAAAACAGTACCAATATTATCTTGTATTTATATATATGTATATGTATATATGTATCTTTGTGCAGCTCAGATTCACCAGCGGTTGCAAATGAGCAACAAAATCCCCTAAAAGGCGAAGAAAAACTTCTGATTCATGAAAGAGAAAGGGGAAGAAACCTCAAGAGAGGAAAATATTTTGGCTTGATACCCCTTCCTCAAACAGCTGGGGGTTGTAAGAAAAACCTTCAAAAAATGAACAGACATAAATCTTATTCCTAGAGTTTCTGCAGAATGTTATTCCCCTTGTGGTCACATGCAAAAGGAAATGATTAATCGATGACTTACAAGGGCTGGTTGATAAAACTCCCAAGGTTTCTGCACTTCATTTCACTTCACTTGTGTTATATTGTTCTTGGAGTTGGTGTTACTCCACTTACTTAACATACCTGAGAGAACCAGAGACAGTGCTACAATCACCAACAGCAACCCCCAACAGGCAACATTGCTTCCATTTTGAAACAATGCCAATTATGAACCTCAGCACATCAGGGTGCTTTGGATGTTTATTACAAGACAACTGCTTAAGTAAGGACATTTTGCTTTCTCACTCGGCATGCATACAGTTTAACTATTGGATAGAAACCTGAGCATAATGTCCTTACTTTAAAGATGCAGTCAGATGAAGCTTAAGATAGCTTTCAGCTACCCTCAGATTCATTGGTGCCAATATAGTGGTGTAAAAAATACGATAATGTGCACGTCTATAATTCAAAATCAGCCACTAAACACCTCAGCACTGGGTTGTGTCTGCGGGTGTGTCCACCTTGTGTTGTCTTGCAGCCGACAAAGAACAGTGCACTGACGACACCTAGCCTTCCTCCCTAACAAAATATAGGTTTGTGTGCGAAAGGCAGGGCATGTGGCCTTAATGAGGAAGCTAAGCCTTTTTGTCTGCTTGCTCCACAGCCCACATGGAGTGCCATGAAGTTTGCCTCCTCTCTACACATCCAAAGCTATCTATGGCCACGCTTTGCTTAGGACATGGTCTTGGCAAACCTGGCTGCTTCGCCTTGGTGGCACACTTCCTCTATCACCAAATGATGGCGTTCAGTTGGAGTAGCCTTTATACAGGTAGTTTTATTTGCTCCAAACCAGAGACCCCTTTGTTTTGTTGGATGTGGTTCACTATATCCTGGTGTCAGAGAGGGGACTGGCTAGAGTCGCTTTGCTCTCCCTTTCCAGCGCCTCTTACCATGGGTTCCTGGGATTCTGTGAGTGTTATATTCAGCCTTGCGTTGGCACATTTGTATTCCTCCACCAGGCTAGAGTTTGGCAGTGAGAGGGGCTCCATTCCCAGAAAGCCCTGTGCTGCTCAGGCATCTTTAAAGCCCAAGCCATAGCCCTACTTGTGCATTCACCATTCTCTCCAGTCAATTGACCATGAGTGACCTCTAAGATCAGGATAGCCATAGCAGCAACGGGCAGCAACGGGCCAAATGCAACGAAATTTCGTTCTTATCTGCACTGTAAAGTACAAGTTTGAATGACAATAAAGAAAGTCTAAGTCTAAGTCTAAGTTATGTCACACAAACATACCAAGGCTACATTGCAGCGGCAGAAGGTTTGAATCTGAAGTCGGTCCTTTGCTGCATGTCATCCCCCACACTCTCCTCCAAATATTTCATGTCTCTCTTCAGCTGTCATATCCAATATATGCCTTAAAAAAAGAAAGAATTATCTGTTTAAAATGTAAATTGTTTTTGGCATCCACTTGTGATGAATTTGAAAGGCCGGACGTTACAGCTGTAACACAAAATGTTTTGTCCTTGCTAATTTTCTTTTGGCACATGCAAATAACACAACAGTCCAGGAAAACAAGTATTGTAACTAAGTGTCATAGTTAATGATTATGAATATAACATTTTGTATATAAATGTGTTTGTCATTACTCCAACATGCAGCCTGCCATTGCCATCATTTTTTCTTACTCTGGTTTATTTTTTTATAACTCTATCATCTGAACTGTACCTTATTTTTTACGTTTCATTCTACAACAATGTGATGTGAATAAAGAACATTATATCTTAAGTGACATGGCATACATATTTATAAGATTTGTCACAATCATTGAGGAAAAAAAACACTGGACTGTACATTTATTTCCAATAGTGCAAATTAAATACCAGCCTTAAAACAGCAGATCTAACAATTTCTCTAGCAACTAGCTGTCTCAGAATGACTTTTATTTACAACTTATTTTAATCAGCATATTTTGAAAAGGAACTTTTGCCAACACTTCTATTAACATAATGAGAAATAAAGACCCACATGATGTACGTGTCAAGTGCAGAAGGGACAAAGGTA
The DNA here is from genome assembly GCF_963930695.1 of Labrus bergylta. NCBI lineage: Eukaryota > Metazoa > Chordata > Actinopteri > Labriformes > Labridae > Labrus > Labrus bergylta. Next base: position 11,243,831 of record NC_089204.1, on the reverse strand, counting down.
TCCTTTTCCACCACAGTTTCTGGCATGCATTTGAGCCTGTATCCTGGAGACATTATTCATACAAGTACTACTGGTACTGGATCCAGAGCTGTTCATATATGGTTTATATCCTGCGTTAGAGGGAAATAACCTTTGTTTTCTTTCCGAGAAATACGATTTCTCTGGGTCAAAAAAGTTATTAACCTATCAAGAAAAAATGTTGGTATGCTGAGAAAATGAAAATCTTTCAGAAAGAATTACAAATACTACACGAGGTAATCAATCTCACTTTCGCAACATCTGAAGTCCGTTCATATGTCATAGATTGAGGACACACGAGCCAACATCAAGTAAGCACATGGGGATATTTTAGTAGCCCCCTCTGCAAATGAGTTGGACTCAGGGATGGATTATGTTTGCAGATACAGGATGTTGTCATACATTCTCCAGTAGAATTGGATGTTATCATTTTGTCCTTTTGTCCTGTATTCTTGTGCATACCTCTTTGATGAATACATACTCATGTGTGCGATAAGCGCTTGTTGAAATTACTGCATGGTTGTAAAAAAAAACAAAAAACATCAACAACAGGAAATGTTGCTAATTAACATTATGTTTAGCTTTTGGCTAAAGTTTGATTTGAGGCTACTACAGCATTATTAAACTTTTTATTAGTTATATGTGACATTTCCGGGAAATATGTGGTTAATTAAGTGCAGACTGCAGCAGCAGTGAGTATGTTTTTAATCAGAATCAGAATCAGAAATACGTTATGAATCCCAGGGGGGAAATTCAGTAGACAAAGACATGAACGAAGTACTTTTGTTGCCTTGAGTTGACTCACATAGATGGCAGAGGTTACAACATAATAATTGAGACATTGTTTACTCATTATTATATAAACATATCTAGGCTAGTTATCAGATCTCGTAGTGAAAACTTAAAAGAGCTTTAAAGAGGAGAAAGTCTAGAAGTCATTGGATGTGTTTCAGTCCATCTCAACAGAATTCATTTGATATTCTGTTACTTGAATCATTGACACGAGTGAAAATCCTTTTGAAATGATACACTAACATTCAGACCTTTATTCAAACAACGAACCAGTGTACTTGCACAGTTTAATTATGTTGACTTGATACAGAACCACTGCGATGATTATTTTCATTGTAATATAACAGTTAAACATTCAATACAGAATCCTGGGCATGAATGGGCTGCTCTTAGGGGGGCTGCACACTGGGAATGTGGAATTGTGGAACATGACCTCCTCCAGATGTTCAACAGGGATTTGTTTCAGTTCAGAGACAAGAGCATCAGTGAGGTCCATTACTGTTGTTGAGTGATGGGGTAAAAGGCTGAACAAAAACAATGCCCCTAAGTATAATGGTATACATAAGGCTGAAATTGAATTTCCACAGATCACACATTTTAAAGTTTCATGTTTCACTTTTAATTGTGTTCTCTTTAAAAGCTGCATGTTAGGTTTTTTAGTTTGTTGTCACACAGTGAAGATGCTATTCTGCACTTTTGCCTGGCAGAAAAAATTGAGAACCACTGTCTTAACATTTGGCTCATGTTTCTTGATTCTCTGTCCCATGTGTTTCATTTTAGTGGAGATAATAAAGACAGCATTGTTGCAGACATGCTCTCAGACGTTTTTTATAGTCGGCTTCAACTTCACACTGACTGACTGGTTTCTTTTACGAGGCCAAACCTCAATAGAATCAAATTGGATAAGGGGATTACCATACGTATGATGTTGGTGTCATTTTATGTCTTTACTGTTGTTAATAGTGACAGCATTGAATTCACAAGACAAATGGCACAGACACTTTGTCATCTGGCAGAGATTCATGTTTGTGTACTTTTATTCTTTGGGGATGTGTTGGTAGTAATAAAGGCTTTCAAATAATACAAGCAATTTGTTAACTTTTATTTCTTCCATAGCTGTAATCCACTCTTAACCTCTTCCCTTCTTCTTTTCATTCCCTGAATATTTAAGTGACAACCTTTTCAGGGACAGGTATTGGAAAATAGCTTTAGCTACAAATGCTGTGGTGCAGTGCATTGGAAAATTGTTGTTCACTGCACAATCTTTTTATAACTCTAAGAGCCTAAAGGAATAGTTCATGTTTTGTAAATGAATAATAATAAAAAGTTCACATTTCCCAAAAGAGTAATTCAATAGAAAAAACAACGCCTTCCTCTGGCAATGGTATAACATGTTACTCAGATAGCTATCTCATGATGACAAAGCAAATTTAAACAAGCTGGGTAACAACTTGTCACCTGGCGTTGTGTAACCCTTAAGGATTAACATTCTAGTTTCTCAGCCTGTTCAAATATGCTTTGTCATGATGTGATAGTATTGGAATAAAGGCTTGGCTGCCAATTTATTTGCCAGAGAACTTATTTGCTTTTTTGTCTCATTTCCTCTAAGATTTTTGGATTCCGCGCCAAAGACCAACTTTGCTACACTGTCTGTAATCAGACACTGGAATGCACAGAAGTAGAGATGAACAGAACACGAAAGAGTGAAGCAAAAAGTCTTGGTCTTTACTTGACAAAAATGAGGTCGTACACTTGATGGCAGTCCAACAAAGCAAACAAGTCAAATTAGAGCAAAGGCAAAAAGAAAAAAAAAGAAAAAAAAGAAAAATCAAAAGTTAACAAACACAATCTGGCAACTGAGGTGGGAAAGCAAAGGAGGGAGCTGACTGGCTTATGAGATAATTAGGAGCAGGTGAGGACAGGTCCTGGTAATCAAGGGACTGGTGAGCACATGGAGGCAGGAAGTGAAATGACAGGAGATCTTGGATTTCAAAATAAAACAAATACAACAGGAAAAGTACTTCACAAAATGAACTCATTGTTACACTTTTTCTATAGTTACACACAAGTCACACACGACTTGGACTCGAGTCAGACTCGCCAGGACCCCCCAAAAATGAAATCTATCATTTTCAGTGAACCTTCAAAACATCTTACAACCACATTTAGAAACAATTTAATACACAAGTAAGTATAAAGCTGCTTAGAAGAATGTTTTTGGGGTTTGTAGGGGCTGCAACGCTACACAGTGGGGTTTAGGTAATAGAGAACATTTAATCTAAGAGTGCTTATAATGCCACAACAGGAAGTATTTAATGTCATTATTTCCTTTCTTATCAGACAGATCTAACATTTCAAAATGGACGCGGCACAAGCAGCTGCACTCGTTTATTTCTTACTTTACAGCCGTGCTGCAGATTTACACATTACCATCTAACAAATCAAGACAATGAGAGGCCCTGATGGAGCCAGATGTTGTTGGCACATTTAGAAGTTGCATTTTTCTCCCACACATGTACACTGTGCTGTACAATAATTATGAGCTGAGTGTTTGGAAATGCTCATGTTACACAGGGGCATTTATCATGAGGGCTACCAAATGTGGCAGGAAACAGATCCAGAGGCTATTCAGGGCTGGAAGCCAGATGGAGGAAAAAACCTGTAGTGTTACAGTGCAGTCTGAAGCACTTCCTGCACAAATTAAAAATAAATCAGTGTGTCTGACTTTCTCTCTTACCCGTTTTTTTTTGTGTGTGGATCTTGTTCCCTCATGAATTAAATAGCAATTCAATGTTTCCTTTTTTTTCTGTTTCTGCTGCTAGGTGGCTATCGATAGCACCTCTTTTTTTCTCAGCTTTCTCAACATAATCCATCCAACCTCCCCCTACTCTCTCTCTCTCTCTCTCTCTCTCTCTCTCTTTTTCTCTCGACCCCTTTCTTTAGACATTTCCTTTGACTCTGGGGCCTCAGTGTCATCTCCTGCACACAGAAATCTCCATTCATCATTGTGTGAATAGAGGAACTATACATTCCACATACACTTAACTTCGACCGATCACACTCACAAACACACAATATTACATAAAGGAATCCGACATCATCTCAACACATGCAGCTCTATGGGGTCTCAGACAAAATACAACATTGTCACGCTTGGATTTGTCACGCTTTCTCTTCTTTTCTCTCATACTTTTTATGAATGAATACTCTTGGAAATCCTGCTGATCTGTTTGCTGACCAGCAATGGAAGAAGTTGCTAAAGCAACTAAAATGCAAAAGTAACAACAACAGCACCGTAGAGACACCTTTCTACTCTGCCAGGTGTGGTCTGTTGTCATGTCTTGTAAGTATGCTTATTATGTTAGTGACCTGAAAATAACTTTGAACTGCACTAACCTGTTTGAAAGCTGCTACATGAACAACATGGCAGCTGTGTTGGACTGTTTGAATGAATGTACGGTGACAGGCATGTGTTGAATATAGCTGAAAAGAAAACAATCAGCGTTATATATAATGTCAGGTAAGCTCAGTTTTTGATATTAAATTAATGTCTGAGTTGCAAAGTTTTTGTTTCATGGGTATGAATGTTGTGTTTGCTTTATCTAGCCTACAAAAGATAGAAAAACATAAATAGACAAATGATCCCTAGAAATGAGTCCATAAACTAAGCTGTAAACTAAGCTTTTCGATTGTGTATTTGGATTGGGATTTATGTGTTTTTTTGGACAATAAAAAACAATACTACTTCAGCCTACCAGAAAATACAACATGTTCAACTAACAGTACTGATCGCTATCATCTTTTCCCTTACTATTTCACAAAGTTTCATTCATATAGGCCTATTGTTTTACTGGTGCGAAGGTCCTCCATATTTAAGACCATTTATATACCGTCTAGGGTAGGGTATGGCAAGCCGTTCAGGAAATTAATATATTGAATGAAACTCTGAATATATTGAATGAAGTCTGAATATATTGAATGAAACTCTGACTATATTGAATGAAGTCTGAATATATTGAATGAAACTTTGAATATATTGAATGAAACTTTGAATATATTGAATGAAACTTTGAATATATTGAATGAACCTTTGAATATATTGAATGAAACTCTGAATATATTGAATGAACCTTTGAATATATTGAATGAAACTCTGAATATATTGAATGAAGTCTGAATATAGTGAATGAAACTTTGAATATATTGAATGAAACTCTGAATATATTGAACAAAGTCTGAATATAGTGAATGAAACTTTGAATATATTGAATGAAACTTTGAATATATTGAATGAAACTTTGAATATATTGAACAAAGTCTGAATATAGTGAATGAAACTTTGAATATATTGAATGAAACTTTGAATATATTGAACAAAGTCTGAATATATTGAATGAAACTTTGAATATATTGAATGAAACTCTGAATATATTGAATGAAACTTTGAATATATTGAATGAAGTCTGAATATATTGAATGAAACTCTGAATATATTGAATGAAACTTTGAATATATTGAATGAAGTCTGAATATAGTGAATGAAACTTTGAATATATTGAATGAAACTTTGAATATATTGAACAAAGTCTGAATATATTGAATGAAACTTTGAATATATTGAATGAAGTCTGAATATATTGAATGAAACTTTGAATATATTGAATGAAACTCTGAATATATTGAATGAAACTTTGAATATATTGAATGAAACTTTGAATATATTGAATTAAACTTTGAATATATTGAATGAAACTTTGAATATTATTCAAATTCAATATATTAATTTCCTGAACGGCTTGCCATAAAGGGACTTTTGCAGTAAATATGAAAAAAAAGAAAAACACGATCTCAATAACAAGTGGATCGTCTGGCTAAAATGTGGTGCACAGTGTTATACAGATCTGTGGACTGACGCATGCGCAGCGCAGCCGTGTAGAAGAGGCTTATGGGTACAGGAAGTCCAAAATGGCGATGGACGGAATCATGTCCACGTCTTCGGGTCTATCTTACCACAATGCCGGTGACTTTTACCCCAGAAAGTTCGGCACGAAGCCCGACGTGGTGCCGTCAGGGGTGACCGAGAGGAAAGTGGGTCCGCTGGATAAACCTGACATGGTGTCAGTTGATGTCATTAACATCAATGATTCAGGTTTGTTATGCTAACAGCTAACAGCTAACTACACGTAATCAAACAGGCGGCTAACAGCTGACTCTGAGGTGGAGCTGAGCTTTTTCATCTGATTCAGTTTTTTGGTTGTTTACAGCGACAGTGTTAGTGGTTGTAGTCGTCAGTGTTTTGTTTAGAGGGCTGTCTTTGTGGCCAGTGTATCTCGTTTGTGAGTAGCTAATCCTGTTAGCATTTAGCCTCCTGTCAGGAACATTAAAAACTACAAAACATTCACAATCATTTATCACCAGATTTTATTACTTGAATTCTGTTTGTATGCAGTCCTTTTTTTTTTTTTTAATTCAAACTTATAGTGAAGACTTGATGCCTTGATGGGTCATCAGAGAAAATGATTCTGCAGCATTATTTCATTAAAACAATATAAAAGCCCCTCACTCTCTCACCTCTCCATTAATGGTCTGTAGGTCTTGTTGGTGCATGATTTGATTTAGAGGCTGTGTTTGAGAAGCTTGGCTGAGAGGGTAAACCAGAATGTGCCCTGTGGAATTAATAAAGTATGTAAAACTAAAAAAATATCTATAAATTCAATTCAATTTCCACATAAAAGTTGAAGATAATGATGATTCAACATTTTCCGGTGTTGTTTATGGGAAATCTTTTACTTACAAACAGAACTTGAAAACAGACTTACCTGCCAGACTTTAGGATGTGAAAATGTTTTCTTTGAAAAACAGATTGTGCTCGGGTAGGCAAAGTGTTGAGTGAGCCACGTCACAGTGATTTTATTTCTTTTCCTGTTTGACACTCTTTTTAAGTAAATCCTGGCCAGTTCATATGCAGAAACTTATCCACCAACATTGGGTACCCCTGCTGTGCAAATCAGTTTCTTATGTCCACAGCCTTTTCTTTAAAATCTTCTATAGAATGAGAGCTAAAAATGTCTAATAGATAAAATGTCTCCTTTTTTAAGGAGAATTTGGTTAAAACTTGAAGTCAGGGTGTTTTTGTTAGTGTCCTTCCGGTACAGTGTACTGATAATAGAGCTGTTGTCATTTGTAACCTGCATGTCCTTAAAACACATCGTGTCATAGCTGAAGTTTATATGTAAACTCAAAAGTATTATCAAAACTGTTTTTAAAAAATAGACAAAATCGTGTCAATCTTCAGAATTTCCATGATAAATACAGAAAATGAACCAATAAATCTGGACCATTTTATGATCTTTGACAAGTGTGTATTCTAAGCTTGATTAAAAACAGAAGAAACAACAACGTAAGCATAATAAGGTGCACATATAGTGTCAATTCTTGTACCCGAAACTTACATCTAAAACAAAACTAAATCAGCTATATTTCACAAGAAATTTAGCCAGATCGAGAATCAGTTGAATGGTTGATTGGATGAGCTGTCGAGGTCTTCTAAATAAAATCCTAAAGCCTCTAACCTGTCATAATAAAGTTTATCTTTATCTTCATGGGGTATGTTTGTGTTGAGGCTTGTGATGTCCAGAGTCAAAAGGGTATTATCAGACAAATCATTAAGGCTTGTTAAAAAAAAAAGTAAAAACTTAGACAGTGGAGAGCAGAGGGAGTCTGTCTGTGCCACTGTCGGGCGACCTGGAGGGTTGGTGAGACATAGATGTTCTTTTTGAATGTCATTATTCCTGACAGAATGGTTGGACTAATCTCAAGAATAAAACCAGATTTATTTTTGTGTAAAGCAAAAAAAAACAAAAAAAAAAAACACCACCTTTTATCATCTGTACTTACATTGAAATTTAAAGTCGAAATCAGTCAGTCTGTCAGACTTCCAGGAATTTAGTATACTGTCTTTTTTTCCCCACCAGGTTGTGTTTTGTTGTTACTACGGTTTAACAATGGCCTCTGTTTTCTCCCACAGATGTCAACTTGCACAGGAAGAAGCATGAACATGACACATACGTCTTGGTGAGTGTCTCTGGTGTTTTTGTTTTAGTGTTGATCACTGTCTTTCAGTGAAAACCAAAACCTCACCACTCTATCAGTGCACTCCAGTAATGTTGTTCTTTTTATGTTTATTTCTTTGCAATGATTGGTCTACAGAGAGCAAACTCAGACAGGACTTAAACTGGAGAAGGCTTACAGCAGGGTATACTACTGTGTTTTTACAGTGACAGTGATTTATGTAGTTTAAAGCCATGAAGGCTGTCATTATGCAGGCAATGTTTTTTAAGTGTACCCACCCAAACAACACTTGCATTTTGCTGCCCCAGTTAATGATGTGACATATAACATACAGCCAGGCAGCAGCATTACTTTATTAACTATAACAAAAACCTTTTATCTTCTGTTATAAAACCGTTTTTCTAATGCCATGCTTGAAGAGTAGAGACCTACTCATTTTGTCCCCAATTATTGGTAGCTGTAAGTCAGCTGCTGTTATCCTCTAATTGCCAGTAGGTCCAACACGTAACACTTTCTCAACATGACCTTTCTGCTCCCAATTTTCCTTGACATCCCTCAGCTCTGTTACTACCTCGGCTACCTATAAAAGCGTGAAACCCTTTCCCCAGCATCCTTATCTGCATAATGCATATCCTTTTTTTAAATGGAAAATGACTCAATTAAAATGTCGTTCTTTAGATTCGCCTGATGTAAAGTCAAACCAGAGTTGAAATAAGAAGGATGTAAATGGTTGATAGCGTTGGAATGCTTTAACTTGAAATCTTTAGGGACATCATAAAAGCGATGAAGTGCTTTTAAAAGTTTGCTTTGATAAGATAACTTTCATGCGACCCCTTTCCCCTCCTCTGTTGTAAAGCATCTTTAAAGAAAAAAAAGTCAAATCTGTCGATATGTTCCAGTGTTGCTTATGTTGTTCCGATGTTATCGTCCTCATGCAAAGTTCTTACAGTACGTACTATCCGTGCTGTATACTGTTAGTACCTACTATTCAGTATGCACACACAGTAGGCAGATATTTGTTCCTACTTCATGTGATTCATTCAGTATGGAAGTGACGTCATTTATGTTTCCCGAACCGGCCGCATTCACCCGTTTTTTTAAGAGTAATGCGCATATACAGTCAGGTAAACAAAAAACAATATCACAATGTAAATCAAGTAAAAAACCAATTAAATAACTAAATAACATACAGTACATAAAGAAAAGTACAAATGAAAGACAGTAATATACAGAATATAAAGTAAACAAATAAAGACGCATTTAAATAGTTAAAACATTATTTAAATAGAGGGGGGAAAGGTTTTATAATAATGCAGATATTTGTTATATTTTCTGTTGTTAATTAAAAGTAGTTATTTCAGTCGAGACTTTAACTCTAGATTAAAAATGTATTCAATTAATCCACGCTCGTTTGTTTTGATTTGGAGGCGGACGTGAAGTGACGATATACCTTTAATTTCGCACAACATTGTGGGTGGTAAAATACAATGAATTTCCTGAAAGCACGCATCCGATCCATACTGCATGAAACCCGGAAGTTAGTATCCATACTGAAATGTTCAGTATACTGAGGTGGACCCAAAAAATGCCTACTGAATGACCACGAAAGTTCAGTATACTGAAACTACCTACTGAAAAGTACGCACTGCATACTAACTGTGGGTATTCGGAAAGGGCCCCGGTTTTGCAGAAAAATCCTCTGAAGGGTCATGTTGTTATTCACTCACCTACCACTGGATGTCAGTGTGGGTCACAATTTGCCTCCAATTCTTCTTCACGGTCACTGTCCTGATGAAACTGACTGTACTCACATTCATCTTAATGTCATTTCTGGAAACTAGACATTACTGAAGCTAGATTTTATTTTGCTGCATACTCTTTTCTGAATCAGAATGTGTAATTTTCTTTCATTACTTAGACGTTAGTTTTGATGTTTTTGATGTCTTTAAATTTGCAGGGAACCATTCATCCATTCAGGAAGACGCACAGATCCATCTTTGGGAAACTTGTGCAGGAATTGAGACTGGTCTCCTCAGATAGACGGGTAAGTGCTTTTAGAAATAACTAAATTAACCAAACCTCATTGTGTTGGTTTCACCGAGTAGATAGAGAGTCCTTGCTTTATAATCCCATTCTTCTTTAGGCTGTATGGATCCTGTTTCTCCTGCACAGCCTAACCCAAACACCTCCAGTAATCCTGTTTGTCTAGCAGGTCACCATGTTCCAGTGAAAGCCTCACAGTTAAACACCATCAGACACAAGCTGAAGGCTTGTTCGCTTTGGCTGACCTGTTATAACGGGGAGTTTTAACCTGCGATCTTACTTTCTGTATAGTTCAGGTTTGTCTGCTCAGGCTGTTAAGAGTTTCTTATGCACTGATAGTATGAGCTTTAATATGTTGTTTCAGCCTTTTTTATCTGATGAACAGATAAGTTAATGAACAGTTGTATCGCTCTACAAAAGTTAACACGTGTTTCTGGTCAGACATCAGCGAGGTTCATCTTGGATTCATGTCAGATAAAATATCTTTAAATAAAAGTCATTGCTTTTGTAACATGATAAAATACCTAAACTGAAAGTTTTGGACCCAGCTTTGAAAGTTTGACCAAACGCTCTTCTTTGTTGTACCTCAGTTAATAACTTAATTGTTCCTCGTGTGTAGTAGGAGTGTAATGAGCCATCAATCGGGATCAAATGAAAATCCAATCCAACTTATGGAAAGTCAAAACATCAATCTACATTCCCATCTTTAAGATACGCCTATTTTTGTTTCAGAGTTTCCTCCTAAACTGCGTGTTATCCTGAACTTTCAAACAATGAACACCTGCATCATTACTGGAAGCATGAGTGAAACTTTTTCTGCAGCTGGACTTCATTTAAACATGGAAAATGTGACTGCAGTTTCTTAACATCCGTATGAACCTTCTTTTACAGTTTCTGTTCACTAAAGAATACAGTGACACTAGATGTAGTTTTGACCAGTGGAATTTACTACTATGCTAATCTGCTACACTAGTAGTATCTTTTTTAAATGATTTGAGGCAGTATGATTCATGCTTGATTGCATAGAATGCAAGTCTGTATTTTAATTTGTTCTTTTCTTGATGTTTCGGCAACGGGGACTCTTGATTTTATTTCAAGTCCGGCCAAGATCAGTGCCGACAAGTGTCTGAACTGTACGTGCATCGTCTTATCCATAACCATTACTGTCACCAACCAGTGTTTTTTTTATTCTTATTATAATTATTTTTTAAGTTATAATGACTTTGAATAATAATGTTGGAGATCGTTGTCATTTATTTGAACAGGGATGAGCTTAACTTACATTGAGAGTCAACAGATGTTCATTAAAGATGTTTGTTAATTTCAGATGTTGACATTTTTTGCCTGCTTATAGACAACAAAGGAAAGTCTCTCTTTAAAAATGACTTGTACAAAGTATTTTTATTATTCAACCCAACATTCCTCATGGCTCACTTATTCAACCACACATAGAGACTATAGGCTTATAAGACTATACATGCATGAAAAAGGTAAATGTAAAGGAATCTTTCGTGGGTTTTTTTTTTTAAATCTTTTTTTTGTCCTAGCTTGGTGTTAATCCCTCTCAGCCTTGGTTTGTCTTAGTCTGGATACACTTTAGTTTTTTTTAGAGTTTAGAGTTAGTCTTTTGTGGGTCTTTCTTGACAACAAGACCACTCTTATCATGAACGAAATGGAGTAATCCAGATGTGTCTTTATTCTGTGTTATCTCGAGATGAATCTTTGGTTTCTTGCCTCCTCGGTCATGCTGGGTCAGGCCTAAGTAATATTCAGTTACATGTAAATAACACAGCTTTGTAACAACAGTCCATTTGTAAAGGTGAGCATGTTAACCTTGCTTGTTTAGCAATTAGTGGGTGGTCTGTTGGGGTCCCTCCCACCTTTAATGCAGTACCGCTGGATCAAATGCGTGCAGAGGAACTTCTATAGCTGCAGGCTATGATCCGCCTGATAAATATAAATTAAATATTACACCTCAGAAAAACCACTGTGCATGCGTGTGTGTGCGCGTCAGCGTTATTATACCATAATCCACTTTGACCTAACGCTGGCAGGGGGTCTTGCCTTGCCAAAGAGCCTTGGATTGGATTACACGGTGTTGTACAAGGCTTAGGGGCCAAACATAGTTCAAACGGGCGAAAGTTGAGATGTTCTTCCTCAGCACGCCGTCGCTCTTGTCTCCTTTGTGTCTGGAATAAGTCCTAGTCGATTCCAGGTACTGAGTGACTGAAGGAGGATTTTGTGCTGAAATCTTTTGAATAGAAACCGTATTTGATTCATCAGATGATGTGTCTTTAAGACCTTTTGATAAGAAACTGTGTGTGATGTTATCCACATGAATCATTCTTCATAACCTTCCCAACATATGACAGACAGTTCCTTCTACATCTATATATTCTATATAGTAGATCCTGAAGTGTGGTTTAATTCATAAATAGACTTTGGATCCATGAACCCAGAATCGTTTTGAATCGAAAATCGCTTCTGAATCGAATTGTGACCCCAAGAATCAAAATCGAATCATTAGACACCCAAAGATGTGTGAACATATCATTTTAAGAATATCATATCAGTATGTTGCCCTACAATATTTTCTGCATGAACTATCTTTTATTTAAGTTCCAGCCGTGTTTTCTACTAGTTAGGTCTTAGCAGGACTCTTAGGTCTGCAGTTTGGGTGCCAGGTACCCAAACAGGTATTGTGCGTTATGTTAGGTAAAGTTCTTCTCTTGTGAATGAGTTCCACTGATTTCTAATAATCAGACTGTTGTGTAGAAGAGAAAGTCTTGCTAAAAGAGATAACGACAAATGTTGTAGGGTGGTTCCAAATGACTGAAACAGGAAAACTATTAGACTAATAAACCTGTTGATAAAATCTCTGTTTTCTCTGCAGATAAAACCTCAATGCTCCTATTTCCCCAAAACATGTCCATGAAAATGAAAGACATTAGGGTATTAATTATAACTCTGTTTAAAGTCCCTCTCTAGTCGGAGATTTTGACTTGCCTGAGGTTTTTTTTTGAGAATGAGGACGTGTTTGAAAGTTTCATGCCACCCGTACCATGGCAGCTTGACTGCTACTGGCCACAGAAGTCACTCTACCGCATAGACTGTTTACACAAGCTGCATAATGTGAATGCAAATGGCCCAGTTTTTCACCCCAACCTTATCTGGACTTTTGCCTTGAGTAGAATTCCCGCTATAAGTTGGGGTGAGCCGATGTGTGAACAGCAGCATACCACCTCATTTATAGAATAATGCTGAGTAAACAACTACATATAGAGCTAGAAACTTTCCTTGAAGAATGTCTTCTTTAGTCATTCAGACTCTTAATCAAAAATGAGACACCATATCTGTTGTGCAGTGCATGTTTATATTACTTTAGTTCATCAGACACTCTTGCAGTAACATAATGTTCAGATGAAAGTGGAGACATCAGGCCGTCAGCAGAGGAAAGACATGACTGCAGGACAGGAAACCGAGAGGCGTCATCTTGTTGCAGCGAGATGACGGAGTTAGAAAACTCTTCTGTCCCCCGTTAACAGGCAGATGCCGCCGTCACCACCACCACAGCCCAGATTCATTATGTAAGTAGATGTTTATTTTGAGAGGGGAACACAGCTGCCCTGGAGACACATAGTTCTGGCAGCTATGATCCAAGCAGACAAAGAATGGGAGAGGACGTTTTTTTTTTTTGTGTGTGTTCTCTCTGCTGCTGGAAGTACATCCTGGCAGGAGGCAGCGGCGGCATGCTGCAGGTTTTAATTTTTTGCAGTCTAAAACTCCCACAAATCCCCCGGCACACACTCCCGCCCTGTCAGGATGACAATGACCTCCCCTTCCTGCTCCGCCTCTCTTCTTCAGAGGCTAAAACGAGTCATGTATTTACTCACCACCATGACACACATTTGCGTGACGCTGCCCGATGATGCCACAGCGTACCACGGCGCTCAGCGATGATGTAATCTGTCCTGGCATCAGCAGGGGCTCCTTATTTATTACAGTACCTGGTGACTGAGCCTCTGTACGGGCACTGCAGCTCTGTCACTTTGATGTCACATGTAACCTCAATATGTTGGCTCACAGTGACGCCGCCGGACAGCCGGACGTGGCCGCTGACGGACAGACGGGGGCAGCAGAGCGTCAAGGATTTAACAACGTGCATTCTCCTCCGGGCGCTCTGTGTACGTGAAGGGGGGTGGGGAATGTTTTGGGCAGAGCGCCGTCTCTCTGTTTGCACACACAAGACGCGTGCACGCTTGTAAGCACGCACACACATCCACACGTGTGTGTGCACAAACACACACACACACACGCACACACTTTGGGTCTCCCATGCCTGTCGTTGGCTAGTGCTGTCACCAGACGCCCCAGTGCTGTCATAACACAGCACACCACAGTAATTGTAGATTTCACAGCACTCTGCGCTCCCCACCATGGCATATGACTCCAACACGAAGTGACAGGGCCGGACACGCGCACGCACGCACGCACGCTGGCACGCACGCACGCACACACACGTGTTCATGTTCCCTTGTTCCTTTCCTTGCCTCTGCGCCATCTGACACACACAGACTCACTCTGTCTTTCTGCTTTGAGGGCAGGTTTAAACTCATGGTCGTATTTTTTTTCTTCATTGAAGATTCTGCTATATGTACATCGTGGCTGATGGAGTAAGAGCAGTGTTGAAACGTATAGAGCAAATTTCTTCAACACTATGAACAGCATTGGTTTATGTCACGTCTGCTCTTGTTTTCATGACATTTCTTGACCATCTGCTTATCTCAGAAGCAAAGTAAAGGAGGATTGTAAACCTCAAAGGAAGCCTCTCATGGTGGATCTCAAAACCAAGGACAGCAGTTTACGACATTTACTGTCTTTAATACCTTCAGTGTATGTTTGTTTTAATCATGAGCACACACTTATTGACACCAAACAGTTTAAGTTGCCTTAAGATGAGCAAAGTTTAAAAACAGAGCAACATTACAATAACATCCAAAAAAACTCCCTAGATAGCAACTTTTTTTTGCTATTAGTCAAACAACTGACAAAACAACAAATGCATACTGTACATGTGCAACACAAATGATACATCAGTGACACAGCCCATTGATGCAGCCAATAGGGAGCCTGTTCAATTTGGTCTCTCTCAACTGTACTGTAGTAGGAATATTCAAAAGTATCTGAAAGGCTTGGCACACAGTGGGTTAACTCGATGAGCCAACACAAACAGTATAGACTATAACACATGAGTAACTGATTACGATGAAGCCTCTTGTGTAGATTGTGACTGCTGTTCATTCTCTAGAGTCCATTTAGACATCAATTAAAGCTAAATTCTTATCCGATGATAGCCAATGAGTTCTTGGAGAGCATAACTTATGCATTCTTCTTCCTCTGCTCTCCACATGGACTGTCTTTCTGTAGACAGCCAAATGTTTTTGGTCAAATAAATAATTGGGCTAAAGTCAAACGATGCACCAGACCACAACAATGTTGTCCTGCTGTATGTTGACTGTCACTCTGCATGCTCCGCATGTGTTGCATTAAATCAGTGAATAATTAAGGTGGAAGCAACCTGTTGTACTGATTTAACAGCTTTATGAGTAATTAGGCAAGGCACAGCCAAATCAAGGTATATTTGATAGTACAGTTTTAGTTTTGTTCGTACAATGTTTTTCCATGACCTACATTTTTGATAAATCTTTAACATAATAAATGTATGCAGTGAGTTCATTTCCAGAACATCCAGAAAATCATGAATCTGATTTAACCCTGTATGTTAGTGTTCTTTTTTCAGCTTAATATTTCATATTTTGGCTACTTTACATCTCCTTCTTGGTTAATGGATTTGTAGATTTAAGTTAATAATTTGATAGGAATGTGCAGGGTCTGGAGTGGCAGTAGCTCAGTCCGTAGGGACTTGTGTTGGGAACCGGAGGGTCCCTGGTTCAGGTCCCGATGCGGACCATGATATGGCATTTGGTCTGGTAGCTGGAGAGGTGCAAGGTCGCCTCCTGAGCACTGCCTAGGCGCCCCTGTGCGCTCCCTGCATAGCAGTGTGCAGCAGTCCCACTCTGACATCTCTCCACTAATGCATGTCCACAGGTCCTGTTTGTGCATGTGTGTGATTCGGGCCTATGTGTGTGAGAAGCATGTCTCTCAATAAAAGTGAGAGTGTAAAACCAAGATTTCCTTCAGGGATGAATAAAGTATATACAATTATTAAATTTTGCTTTTTCTCAGTACAAAGTCTGTTTTCTATTCCTGCATTCTCTGAATGCAACTTTCCCCCCTGAGCTCTAGGAACTACACTGTGCCAGACCCCCCCGGCCTGTTCGATGGCCACGTCTGTTCCATGTATTTGAAACACAAGAAAATCACTTTCCCCCCTGAGCTGGTGTTTCTGGGATTCAGAGCGTGTGAACGAGTTTGGCAGCACGGCCAGACCCCACTTACTTTGAGAATTCACCCAAATACTAAACACAGCAGGTCAACCCCAGGGCAAGAAACTCACTGTACATCAGCAGCACTGAGTGGGTTTGTAGGTTTAGATTGAGATAAGAGGACAGCTGGTCACCTGCCAGAGAGTCGGCTACAGAACCTGACTGACAGCCGGGGAAACCCTGTTCACAGAACTCAGCCTGTGAACACAGTTACACAAAACCTCTTTGGCTCTGAAGGAGCTTTGTGTCATCACAGTTTTATGAGGAGTTTTAAAGAAGATTTAAGTACAGCCTAAGGTTTTTTGTTTTTTTCAAACACCTTTTTCTACTTTAACCAATCACATGCCTATTTGTGGAAAGTGTCGGGTGCATTATTTGAAGTTTGGCAGACTTTGTTTTTACTTTCGTAAATGATTTAGTAACACATTTTTGATATTTCTTGACTGATACTTAACTTTTAATGACCATCAGTGATGTTTTCAGCTGTCAGGATTTTTTTTATCCAAAAAATAGAACAAATACATAAAGTGTTTCTCCCATCACTCTGTGTGTTTAATGAATGACCCTGATGGTGACCAGAGCCAGAGGTTGAGCCACTCTGCTTCTTAGATTCTTGTTCTTTAACAGTTATTTTGTTTGTTTGTTGTCGTTTTCAGTCGTGGAGGATCCTGCTGTTTGGGGCTCTCAACCTGCTGTGCACCGGCTGTCTGCTGATGTGGTGCAGCTCTACCAACAGCATGGGTGAGCACACACACAAAACACTGTCAAAAAAACACACATAACACAAACACAAGGGACAGAGGAGATGCAGAAAGACACATGCAAACTTACACACAAAGATGTACACAAACTGACAGAGAAACACACAAAGAAAAAAAACACTTTGAGATGTGGACAGAGACACTAACAGGCAGAGATACCTGTCTACACACAGTAAACTCTGATTGACAGCTACACACTCGCACAAATGCACACAGGAGCGTGTGTGTGTGGTGCTGCAACTACATTCACACACAATAAACAAGTCTTTAAATGTGTGTTAGCAGGGTCATCTCTCCGGAGGGGTGCAGACTGATCCTGCTACTAACGCTGCAGATGTGTTTTGTTTGTGTCTGTGTGTATACAGCATGTGTGTACACGATGGGGGGGGGGGTCACCTCAGTTAAAATATGGCACTTTAAAGGGCATGTTGTAGAAACAGAATCTTGCACAGCTTCTGTTTTCACCCTCTGGTGCTACAAACACAGAGAACACATCGTCACGGTGACGTGTGTTGTTTTTTTCCACCGTCATGCAAATAAGATTTTAAACAATTTGTTTAAAACACAATTATGATTCACAAAAAAATCGTATTTTTGTAGTTTTTTTCACATCTTATGACGTTGAACTCAACATCAATAGGAATCAACTATTTAAAGTCAGGCGGCTTAGGACCAGATTTGGGAAGAATGGGGACACGCCAGACAAAAGCACCACATATCTTTCACATACTCTCCATCACCATAACTTTTCATCAAGATGGCGGTTCCAAGATGTTGACCATGTAAAATCTATAAGTGCCTATATATTTTCCAAGTCACTTCTTGGAGGATATTTGCCTTAAATCAATGATACATGTAGTAGTAAATTACATGCACAGAGGATTGGAAGTAGGGGAAATGGAGGATCTTTGTTCCCCTGCCTACGCTACACACAGGTTGCTAGGCTGCAGGTTGGATAGTTTTAAAATCACTCAACAAGTTGGTGCACACAGTTGTCCTGTAGAATCAGGAATTATGACTGACATTTTAAAATGTAATTGAGAATACAGTTTAATGAAATAAAAAAATAGACTTATTGGATTAAGATAACACTTTGATATAGATCTTTCCAAAACGATTAAAATGAAATCAGGTTTTAACTTTACAGAATTCGTTCTGTTGACTTTTTCCATGTGCACTAACATGCTTACGCAATAGATTATTGTTAAAGTGCACTGTATTGATTAGGGCCCGACTGATGTGGGATTTTGGGGCCTATTCCGATATCAGTGTTGGGGAGAAAAAAAAATAAAACTGATACTGATATATCGATGGATATCTTTCTTAGATATATGTTCAATCTGTAGAGCGAGATATAGATATATACACATTTATTGTGTTGATCCCTCAAATGCAGTTATCAAACACTTGTGGAAAAGATATAAAGTATAATAAAGACAAGATGGTCACTCAACTTTAAAGTAACTGTGCATGTACGTGCATCACTGCTCGACACTCTGGAGGTTGATTCATTTCATTTATTATACAGGAAAGTTTAAAAGTAACATTAAGTTACAGTTTAACGGGCCTGACTCAGTTTAAAAAAACTGGTTTCCAGCAGGTTCCTGTTCTGCAGAACATGAAACATAAACCACAGTCATGACACATCAAGACAAACACATTTACAGGACATTAGCATGGGCTAGGCAGATACAGACAAATAGAAACAAACAGTACAGATACTGCGAACAATACTTGAACAATACATGAACAATTAATGAGTGCAGGTGTAAGTGTGGAGAAGGTGTCGTTTGTATGTATTTTTGAAATATGAGGTAGATGGTAAAGTTCTAATGTGATGGGGAATGTCATTCCAAATTTTGGTGTATGTATAAAAGAAGGACTTCCGACCATAGTTGTTTTTGTATGCAGGGATTGGGATGAGTGCCTGTGAGACTGACTTAGTGAGGCACACTTGTCTCATATTATGTGTCGGTAGAAGTGCAGCGAGTGTTGGTGAAGTGTTGCTTTTAATCTGAAAATAGTATGTAATAACGTGGCTGTGTATGTCATTCAGGAAAGTCAAGGCGTTGGAGCTTGTGAGTGCAGAGCAATGGTGTGACCACTTTGGGAGGTTACTATGGATCTTAAGAGCTCGATAGTACAGCCGTGCTATTGGTTCAGTAATCTCCTTAGTGGTAAGTGACCAGATTGGAAGACAATTGATGATGCTTGTTGTAACCATAGCACATTATGCAGGTAAAAAGAGAACTGCTAGTGTAATACAATAAAACTCAATTTAAATGGTGAATAAATCTAGTCATATCAGCACATATCTACGATGAAATTGGCTGATAACGATAGTCACTGGCTACGCTAATATTGGCCGATATTTTCAGCTGGCCGATTAATCAGTCGGGCTCTAGTATTGATCAACTACTAGATTATCTTGGATTAACATAAATATTTAAAGAGCCAAGTCAAGTTGGATGGTCATCACTTTGTTGACTCAGGGTCCTGCTTTAGAAAATGTAGCTCTGCTCTGGATTCATTAAGTACTGAGGGTTTTGGATTAAAGAATACATGCATGAAATATTAGTTGTCAGCAGCTTTCATAAATCTCAGTGTGTGGTAACTGTGAGAGTGTGTTTGTGTTGTCTCACTGGCTGTGTGAGCTGAGCAGAAGCACTTATAAACATTTGTCTGCTCTGGTTGAGCTATCCACTGGCCTCACTCTGGATGTTGTGACAAGCTCATATCGAGGAGGCTAAAACACACACACACACACACACACACACACACACACACACACACACACTCATGTTCCCTTTTCCCTGTCTCTTGTTTTCATCATTTTATTGTTTTTGGTGGTTTTTGTCTTATTTTAAAGCACTTTGTAACTTTGGGTTTAAAGAGGTGCTATATAAATACAGTTTGTTATTATTATGAATTACATTTTTATCCAAAGCTTCATGCAGGGTGCTGCTCGCAGGGGAACTTGACTAGGAGAACTCTGCAGGTTTGTAGTTCAAGGTGGAGGTAAACAAAGAAGGTACTTATTCGGGATGTACAGTATGAATTTTATTGAGCCGATAACCAATCACTCTGTTATTAAGAGACATGCTTCTCATAACCTGAAATACACGAGCAGCACAAACAAGACCTATGGACATGCATTAGTGGAGAGATGTCAGAGTGGGGCTGCTCACAGGGAGCGCTCCTGAGCAGGAGGAGGTTCGGTGCCTTGCTTAAGGGCATTGGCAGTACTTTGGAAGTGACCTGGCATCTCTCCAGCAACCAGACTCTGATCTGTGCGGGGACCTGAACTGACAACACTCATATACTGTACTTTCAGACTGAGTAGTTTGCGATGATAAAGAGTAATGTTTGTGATCAGGTGTCTTCGAGTGAAGGCTTAAAGGCCATTTAGTTTTTGTAAAATATATGTAAGCAGGTTCAAGTGCTTCCTGACTCTCTGCATGTACCTCTTTTATAAAACACCTGCATATGATTGTGCGATGAGACCGCTTTGTATCGAGAAGCAGTGTTTATGGTCAGCGAGGCTCGTGTCTGCCACCAACATGAAATCCTCTCAGGGATTCCATCACTCAAGAAAATGCTGCAATGAAAAGATCAACATGCAACCTTATCCCTGCTCACCCGCTCTGCCTGCAAATACTGCAGAATAAGCCTC
This sequence comes from Labrus bergylta, assembly GCF_963930695.1. Taxonomy (NCBI): domain Eukaryota; kingdom Metazoa; phylum Chordata; class Actinopteri; order Labriformes; family Labridae; genus Labrus; species Labrus bergylta. The sequence continues at coordinate 11,223,027 of NC_089204.1, read as the reverse complement.
ACACACACACACACACACACACACACACACACACCAGTGGCGTCGGGTGTCATGCAGACAGGAAGAGAAGGACGGAGGTATCGAACACATTGGGGAAGGCGACACCCCCCGTCGATACTTGGCCTGATGAGAACAGCAGGATCAGACAGCGGCCCAGTCTCAATACTGTCAGTCAGATTCCTCCTCATGTAGAAAGTCTTCATCCTTACAGCTGCTGCAAACACAGCAGCTGTAAGGATGTTTTCACACCTAAAGCTTGTTTTGTTTTGAATCAGATGATAAAATGATACATTGTTGCAAATGCCCACTGTTTCGGAAACCAATTCCCCAAACCATCCAATTGTGAAAAAACATTACGACTGTATACTGTACATCTGCTTCTTCATTCTCGTCTTACCTGGACCCGCATATTAACACATTTCTTTTCATGATCTTGGGAAGACAAAATCTTGACTGACAATGAAATTTGATTCAATGCCCAGCCCTAATTGCAATATCAGTAGAGGCCATCTAAGTTGGTCCAGTATGATTTGTTATATCACACAAATAACTGTTCATGTGTTTGTTTATCATTCATCATCAGATTGTCTGCAGGACCTTACTGTGTACACTGTGTCCTTTCTGCTCTGCTGTCATATGAACTGATTGAACTGAGGTTGATTTCATTTACTCACTTTCCCTGGCCATCCCTCACACTGACTGAATAAACAGTCTGTTTTTATATATCTTATTATGGCTGTGTGTGTGTGTGCGTGTGCGTGTGTGTGCGTGCGCGCATGTCAGGGCCAATGAGATCTCTTCATGCCCACAGCTGTTTGTGAACCCTTATGATGTAGAGCGTTCAGTGTTTGTCTTTCACCTCATTAGTCAAAGAAAACACACACATTTACATCTGCTCTGCATGTTTATATGTATGCACCTCAAAGACACAAGTGTGGCTTCTGCATGTACACACATATGGACAAAAATCTGTGTCTACACTTTCAGAGTCACCACGGCCTTCCTAAATGAAGGTAGACACTGTCTTTGATTGTCATTTATTTTTTATTTCTGCTACAAAGGGAGGGAGGTTATTGTGCTGCATCTTTTTACTCTCTTGAACCTGTGGTCATCAGTAAGCCTTGTTCAAACCATTACACCCGCTCCACACCTACTGTAACTGTTTTTAAACACTCAAACAAATGAGCAGGGAGTGGGAAGTAAAAATCTGTCACACACGTTTATGTTGATGAAGTACAGATTCTACAAATGATCTCTGTCTGCGTCTCTTCTTCAAATTTTGAAAACATTTAAAGTGTCAGTTGTTTTTACCGTGGCTGATGTCAGAACTTAGCTGGGAATAAACATCAAACCTTTTAAAAAAAAAAAATAAATAAACAAAATAATGGTCATTCATATATAATGTTAATAGTTTGTATAATTATACATGAGTATGGCCTGGTCTAAAGTATGATATATCCAATCCTTTTTTTAAATTTTTTATTTTTTTTTAAAGGAATCACACAGGCAGAATCCAGTGGAAGTACTGGAGCACACAAATCACTTGTGCAGTGAGTTGCAAAGGACTGTTCAGCAAACTGCGTCTTCCTCAGATTCAAACAGTCTTTTTTTCCCAGTGCATGTCGGTCAGTTGGAGGCATTAGTGCCTTTGCTGATATGTGTACGTCCCACGCCTACAGTGCATTTGTACCGTTAGTTTAAATGAAGTAAATCCTATATAAAAGTCTGCCCCCCAACACACGTGTACATGTCCCTGCTGACCCCCCCCCCCCCTGTGCAAGTGTAATACCATGTACCCGACCAACTGCCACACCGAGGCAGACAAAGCCTTGTATTTATATATATATATATATGTGTGTGTGTATACTGTACATGTTCCTGCACATGCTGCAGCAAGTCATGCATGCAAACACACACACACACACACACACACACACACACTGCTCTGCCCCCATTAGCTCATAGCTAACGGCTCAACAGTCAAGTTAATGCACACAGTATACCATACACACACAGCCGTATGGACTCCATACATGCCTTCCTAGCGCTGAGGCGGTTAACCCTTGAAGCCGCTGAAAGAGATAATCATTGTGCAGCTTATGCAGACTCTTTGATCCTGACGTCCCTCCCTCTGTGGTTTTGTGTTTGTTAGTTAGATCATGGGACAGATTGCCTTATGTTGGTAATGGTCAAATTAATAATGTCTAAAATAGGGTGACTGTGTGCGACCAACTTACATTATCCTACTTTGAATGTGAAGCCAGCCGTGTATTTTCCAATCAAAACATTTACAGCTATAACCTGTCAAAAGCAAATGTCTTTGTATAGCTGGTGTTGGCACTCACTTTTCAAAAGTTTCTTAGAGCTGCAATATTTTTTCCCACTAGGGTGGCAACAAAGTATACACAACATACCATTCTCATTTCCTGCTCTGGCGAACACAAAACAAATGCATCGATCATTTAATTAGAGGGGAACTGGCTTAAACCCATATTGGGTTAGAATCATGGCTCATTAGGTAACAGTCAATAAGCTGTACTCATGTCATCTTGTGCATCTTAATTGAATTCGATAATTTGTATTTGATAGGGATGATGGGATTTAAGATATTTCAAAGCATAAAACTGATTTGTTGCACAGATAATCCGTAGCTAATGTTTATCTTCAATTTGGGATGGGTTCAATAGAAGTTTTTTTTTTTTTTTTTAAATAGTCCCCAGGTCTTGTTCAAACTGCCCTGCACATAGTATGACCCTGGTGGAAACTAAACCGCAGAAATGACCCCGTTATCAAGGCTGGTCAGCGTTTACGCAGAACATGCTGGGGCTTAATGCTGCACAATCACGGTTCTGCATAGATTCAAGCACATTTGTTTGTTCTATGTGTCTATATTGTATCTGCTTCGATCAAACAGGAAATCATATTTCTGAAAAAGCGATTCTCCCTCCATTCACTTTTGCGTCTCTTGAAAACAGAAGCTCTCTGCTCTCTGAGTTCAACAAATGTTTTTAGATCCATTTATTTTAAAGCTTTTTAATGCTCTCACTTATAAAACTCTCGGGGATTGTACTGTTAGTAACACCCAGAAAAACTGACAAAGTATTTATACTTTTGAAAACACTAACTTACCTACACCTCAAACAGCCTGTGTTCACACTGAGCTATGTGTGTATATGTGATGATTATCCCAATTTACCGTAACTCCTAGTAACTCACTAGTTTGTGCAGATTAAGGCAAGGTTTTGTGTCTGAGTGTGTCAGTGCTGTTGAAGCGGAGCTGTTGTTGCAATGTTGCTGAAACATAAGCTGATGATGATCCTACAGAACTGTGTGTGTGTGTGTGTGTGAGTGTGTGAGAGAGAGAGTCTGTGGGTCTGTGTTTGTGAGTGTGTGCTGTCAAGCCAGTCCTCCCATATCAAATTGTGCAGTGGGCAACTGGATCAGCTTTCAACCTTTTTACAAAGTAAAGCCATCAGCTTTTTGTTTCCTCGACCAAGCGCACGCAGAAATACACAGACACACACACACACACACACACACACACACACACACACACACACACACACACACACACACACACACACACACACACACACACACTGTATCAGTTTGGGCATCAATGTGTCTTTCTGTCAATCTGTCTGCTACTTTTTTTTTTACTTCAACACACAGAGACAGCCCAACTCTCTGTGTCACTTACACCCGATCACAAACCTCTCAGCTGTCTCTCACCTTAACTCACCTCTTTCTCTCCCCCTCCTCTTGTCTTCTCCTCTCCTCCCAGCTGATACAAGCATGGGCAGTTCCCATCTAAACAGCCTCAGTGTATGTGTGTCCTTACATTTATAGTTATGTCTGGGAAGACCATGACCATCATTGTGGGTTTAAGAGCTTTTCTTGAGATAACTACTGGCTCCTTTCTGGCATGCCATGTAACATCCACTCTCTCTACCTGGTTTCCTACTCAATTCACTGCCTTATCCAATAAAAGCCAAACGTCTAAAAATATATAATTTTTTTTTTAAAGTTCAAGTTCTGTGCAAGCTAGTGCTCTACATGTTTTCTCCTTATGAAGAAGAAAACAGCAGCAACAGATTTCATCCAATCTCTCAGCACAAGACTCATTGACAGCCCTTTTTACAGTGTCATATTTATCCATCAACATATCGTTGTCCTACAGGGTCCGATCACAAAGCAGCCGCTTTGATGTGGGGACTGTTAGAGAAAGTTAGTGCCGCATATACAAATACTTTGTTGTTTGCAAACCTTCAAACAATTAACTTCCATGAAAAGAGTTTTCCCTCTGGATGACAATTTCATCACAATAAACAGAGAAAAAAGACATAGACATAGAAATAAAATATATATGATGTACATATATAATAAATGTGATTTATGGCAAATAAAAATCTATTTATGTCAAAACGAGATTCTTAACTTTTTTATTTTTTATTTATTTATATATATATATATATATATATATATATTTTGGGCTAATCAGTTAATCCCCTGCTAAGTGCTAAGGCTAGCTCTTTAGCTCAGTAGAATGCCAATTGGAGCAACAAGAAATTCAGCCAGTCTCACAGATGACTGGAGTAGATCCTGAAGTATGGTCTAATTCATAAATAGACTTAGAATCCATGGATCAATGAATCCAGAATTGTTTTGAGTCAAAAATCAATTCTGAATTGAATCGTCACCCCAAGAATCAAAATTGAATTGAATCGAGAGACACCCAAGGATTCCCAGCCCTATAGTGATTTATATCTGACTCAACAAAATGTACTGAATTATTGCACATGTTGATGTGTCTGCCAGTATACATGTGAACCCCTGTGTGTTTGAGTGTCTCCAGCTGTTTTCATCCCAGAGCAAGAAACCAGGTCAAGTGTCTGCTCCGAAGACCAATAAAGGCATCTCATCCTCCTCCTTGTCATCCTCCCTCCCTTCTTCATACTTTCCCTCCTCCTCATCTTCCTGCTTGTTTTTCCTCTCTCTTCTGCTCTGCACCTTTCTCATCATTGTCAAAACAAAAGAACGAGATACTTTTATTGTGTCATTCATTTGTAAAAACTAACAGATGTTGGACAGTAAGGAATAAAATACAGCAATTTGTTTTTTTTTAAATATAAGATAATGAATATTGAGACTGAAAAAAGGACCCATGATAAATAAGGCTCATATTTTCTACTGTACTGTATGTGTGCATATCCATAAGTTTGTTTTTTTTAGTTGGCCGAGTGTGCAAATGGGATTGGAGCAGTGTGTGTGTGTGTGTGTGTGTGTGTGTGTGTGTGTGTGTGTGTGTGTGTGTTTATGTGTGTGCGTTTGTGGTTTCCCCAGGCCCTTGATGTTCCTGTGTGTCAGAACACAGCTGGTGAAGCAGAGCATCCCACGGGGCCTTCAGTTCAGCTAACACACTCAGTAACCTTGTATGTGTGTGTGTGTGTGTGAGAGAGAGAGTGTGAGAGTGTGTGTCTTCAGCTCCTCTTTCTCCCTAAACAGCCACCACATCTGCTTTGCTCTCAGTGTGACTCGATCACCTAAACAGTCTGATGTCTGTAGCTCTGCTCCCGTGGGAGATTATACACTGTAAAAGGACAATACACTGCAGAGCACTTTGGCTTCAAGCTAAATAACTTGTTGATGTAAGATTAGTTTTTCTTTAGTGTATGAAACCAATGAAAGAAAAATCATATCATTGATGTTTCCAGATAAAATAGATAAAATATGCTTAATAGATTAAATGATGCAAAACTGAAATGCAGCTTCCTCTCATTTGATGACGTTCAGCCTGCAGAATGGGGAACGGTTTAGTGTCCTGTGTTGACTGCCAGGCACCTCGAATACTTCTGGTTCAACTCATGGTGTCGGAGTTTGATCTTTGCAGGGTCAAATAACACATCTGTTTTTAAAATGTAAAGAACCTATGGGTTAATACCACTTAGCTAGCCAAGGAGCGGTTTCTCTGTATTTGATTTATCTCATATTTTAAACGTAAATCTTACAACCGTGTTAATCCATGAATCATCAGTTCATAATCCTCATAGTCCTGGTTTGACCGTCGGTGAGCGATTGTCACCCTAATTTTTGTGATGTGTTCAACTCCGGCGCTACCCGTCTGCCTTCTTTCAGCCGTTTCGACATGTTAAATAGGTGTCAGTCGGCGTCAGTGCGGTTGGTGAGAGGCTGTCGGCTGTAGTCTTTGCAATCTGTTTAAGTGCAACTTTTTGGCCATGACAAAGGCGACGGGAGGCGATGCCACAGTCAGCCTTCGTGGCCACTAGTTCTTTGCTGTCTGCTTGGTGTGTCAGGGCCTTAACAGAGACAGAAGTCAAGAAATCATGGTCATAAAAAGCTGCTATTTTGACACCTAAAGCCCCGGCTTTTGCATAAATGTGGAAATATTAGCCTGTTATGACTGCTTGATAAATTCAGCCCCCAGGTCAGCAGGAGAAGCTTTAACATGCCAGCACTTAGTTTAGCTAATGGTCATTTTGTTTCAACAGATGATGTTACATTGATTATTATCAGCAGGGGGTTTGCAGGGTACAGGGTCAGGGCACAGGGGGGCATGAGGCTGGGTAAGTGGCTGTGTTTTTCGGTTTAACATATCACCACCAGCTGCCTCCCAAATCCCACATGGAGCCCAAAGAATCCATTTTAGTCTGCTATGGTTTCATATCGACAGAAGCTTCTTGACATATGTGAGGATGACAAACTATCTGTGTGATAGCAGAAAGACGTGACTGTGTAAGTCGAGTTTCAGTACTTTCAATATGCCTCCATGTGAATGCATGTTAATATTAAGAAAACACTGTGATCACTAGTATTGTGAACGTGCCCTTCCTGAGTATGTGTTTGTATGTCTGTCGTGTTTATTTTTGTGTGTGTGTGTGTGTGTGTGAGTCGCTCTGGGGTCCAGGCTCATGTTTCTCCATCAGCAGTGGGCACTGTTCTCAGCAAATGCAGCCTCCCCCTCCTAATTATTCTTGTCCTCTTCTTATATCATTGTCTCCACCTCCTCCTCCTCCTCCTCCTCCTCCTCCTCCTCCTCCTCACCTCACCTCAGCATTTGAGACGTTCAATAAAAGCTTTTAGTTTACATCTGCACAAAAGGCTGACCTGACACCACGACCCACTGTGTGTGAGTTCTTGGTCTCAGTTTACTGTTTACCGGAACCGATGACAGCAAGCTGCTGTTTGCTGTGGTTAGCACATCCAGCTCCTCAATCTGCACGCTTGTTTGTTTTTATCGATGTGTTTGAATGTGTGGATGTAATAATATAAGTCCAAAAAAACATTAACTAAATCTTTAAACCTTCTCCTAAAACTTACCAATGAATCAGCTTCTAAAAACAAAGTATTTGCGCTATGATTAATACAACTTACCTTACTTTTCATCAGTCCTTTTGCATATAGGGTGTCCTGGGTGTCCAAAGATTGACCTTGCTTAAGTACTGACCCTTATAGTTGCTGTTGCTAAGTCAGACAAGCTTTACAAAAAGGAACACGACTGCAATGGTGGAGTTTAGCCAACTTCCAAACCATGTGACAAAATCTTGAATGTGTTTCTTCCTTCAAATACAACAAATGGGAGCATAAACTAAAGTAGAAACCACACTGATGTCAAGCATCATATCCTCATTTGTTTGTTAATAACAGCCAGTGGTGGGCCAAGAGGTTTAAGTGATGTTGTGGTTAATGGTTTATTTTGGGATAGGCATCAAGTAACTCGATTACATTATTCAAAGTTCATCGTCAGGGTCAAAACAAGAACACTCTTCATGCTAGTTAAATTACGAAGCCCGATGTCATGTGTGACACAAATGATGTAAAACGCAACACCTGCACGCGTGCGTGCGTGCGTGCGTGCGTGCGTGCGTGCGTGCGTGCGTGCGTGCGTGCGTGCGTGCGTGCGTGCGTGCGTGCGTGCGTGCGTGCGTGCGTGCGTGCGTGCGTGCGTGCGTGCGTGCGTGCGTGCGTGCGTGCGTGCGTGCGTGCGTGCGTGCGTGTGTTATGGCTGCTCTTCTACCGACAGCATTAAATATTTATCATCCTGCTCGTATTTCTCTCTCTCATCTGTCTCTCCCTTCCCTCACTTCTTCAGCATCTTCCTAATCTTTCACCTTTCCTTCCTTCTTTTTCTTGTTCATCTCCCTCTTCATCTCGCCTTGAGAGGGACAGTTTAGAAGAAGCAAAGGAGGGGATCTAGGGAAATATTGATAGTGATGATCAGTGTGGAAGTTTTTGCATATTGTGAAAAAAAGGGGAAGAGTTCTCCTCTCCTCTCCTCTCTACGGCATGCATCACATTCTCTATCCTTCCTCTTGTGTGTGGGTGTGTGTTTTATACAAGAATGATGTCCTGTCTTTTGTATTTGTTGATCTGGTACACATCCACACGTCCTCTGGGTGTCAGTGTTTGTAAGCAGGAGATTTATAAAGAAACTGAACCTGTGTGTGTGTGTGTGTGTGTGGTTATATGTAAACCTATCCACAGCACAGCGAAGGGAAACTTAAGGCCATGTATTGATTTGGTCCGGGCCTGTTTCAGGGTCACGTTGATGTCAGCGTTTGTGTTATTATTGCTGTTTTTGTCTGCAGCTTTTGATTCAACACAACAAGATGACATCAAACCGCATTGATCCCTATGGGAGGATGACCTGCTGCATATCAAAATAACAGCAGGAGGAAGTTGACTTTAAACACTATAGAATAGTGAACAAAGCACAACACTACTTATGATTCCAAAATACAAACGTTGCTCGACCTTTTTTTTAAACCTGCAATCTTATCACGGTTGATTTATCATGAGGCCTTAGGTGAAGGCTCCGATACACCAGGGGTTTCTGTTCTTAAGTTAAAAAAAAAAGGGGGCTGCTATATAATTTTTGGCATAACCTGCATAAACAAAGTGACACCTGTCTGGGATGCTCTAGCTCAATGTGTTGTGCTTATCAGAAAGGCTTCACTACATTAGCATTGCAAAGGCACACAGCAGCAAATCTTTTTATCTACTAAAGAAATGAGTGAAGACAGCAGTGTTGGGGCTTTTTGGGTACACCAAGAATGACCAGCTAGGGAGTTATTCAAGACAATGACGCCTCTGTCTCTGACACCTAAAGAAAAAAAAAAAGGTTTGACTAAAGTGTCAAACACATGAAAGTTAACGCAGCATCTTGTTTTCACCATCCAGCACTATACGTCACAGTAAAAGTTAAACCTAATAACTGATAGAATGTTACTTGATGACACACTGACTTGATTTGGAAATAAGTCAGAATGTTTCACTCACAATCAGCGGTGTAGCGGTGAAAGTTGAGCTTTCAGTGTAAAATGAATAGCAGTAACCCTGCATGTGACCGTTTAACATTTCTTTATCCCGTTTTGTGTGGAGTCAACGTTTGGCATTGTAGGTTAATATACCAAGTTCATTACACAGCTGTGTTTGACTTGGTTCGGTTCTGCTTTTGTTTTCCTTTCCTAGATGTTTTCCTCCTTACTCTCTGTTCCTATTTCATCAATGTAAGGGGTTGTCCCTCACTCTCTTTCATTCACTTTCTCTTTGTCTGCCTGTCTGTGTTCATGTCTGCCACCCTGTCTTTCTGTCTTTTAAACTCTCTCTCTCTGCCCGTCTGTCTGCCTCAACCTTTCAGTCACCCAGTTACCCATCTGCCTTCCTCTTAGTCTCTTTCTCTCTCTCTCTCCCTGCTTGTCGCTGTGTCACTCAGTCTCAGTCCTGCTGCCCGTCTCTCTCTCTCTCTCTCTCTCTCTCTCGCTCGCTCGCTTTCTCTCTCTCTCTGTGCATCTGTCTCTCCAGGTCATTGTTGCGAGTTGCTTTATCAGGATTACCCAGCGTCAGGTTGGCCAACATCAACGCCGGTAGTGGGGAAACAAAATGTTCTTCTGAGCACAAAGCCGCTCTAATCCGCTCTCCTCATCCCCCAAAGCACAGCCTGATTACAGAGAGCAGGTCGGCAGGCTGTAAGATGGACAGTTAGGCAGACAGACTGTCAGACAAATATGAGACGGGGAAGTGTGCAGTGACTTCATTGGCTTGTTGGCTGACTGACTAATTGGCCTACTAACTGGCTAACTGACCCCTCGGCTTACCTGTTTGCATACTGGCTAATCGGTTCCGAGCCAGGTCGTAGTCCAGGTGATTGCCTCAGTGAATGCCCGAGTGACTGGCTGACTGTGGGCTGACTCAATGACTTGAAAGTGAAACCCTCATTAAGACACAATCATATATTTTTACAGGTGAATGCACAATCTTTAGGCAAAAGACCAGAGTCTTCTTGCTGGTTGGAATTTTCCAATCAAGTGCAAGCATTGGTTGTATGGAGAAAAATATCCACGTGGAGAGCAAGTAAGTAAACGATTACATAGAAGTTAGTTTGTTTAATTAATCCCGCTAACAGATATCATACAGATTGTCATGCAGATAATAATCCAGTTTTAGACAACATGTCTGAACATCATCTCCATTCTCGTGTCTCACGTTGACTGTACGACTGTAATCAATGACCAGCACACAGAGGAGGAAGTTTTATATTGGTTGTTAGTTTTGGGTTGTTATCTGCTGGCTGCCCCCAAAAGCCTTCAAACAAGCCTGTTGCCCTGGAAACTGAATCAAATTCAGCAGTTACTTGTATATCAAAGTAAACACGAGGGTGCCAGTGGGTATCTGTGTTAATGTACTGATTCATCTATTGTCTCATCTGTTGGCAAACTGTCTGCTGTGCGGTTGACAGTGTGTGTTCATCATCTGGATAGACTTTACAAACCAAATTGTCCTGTTAGATAAATAAAGTTGTCTGAGTAAACATGAAATCTATATTATTCTAAGGCTTGTTGAATAACAGGAAATGTTTTTGTAATTTCTAAGCAGATTATTTATGGCTTTCAGTCGGATAACATTGATTAATTATAAACAAACTAATATAAACTACATTGAACTAAAATCAAGTAGTGCATGTGTTCAGCAACTGTTACCCTTGTGTTTTTTGGGGGCGCATTTCAGTGGGTCAAATCAGTTTGTTACAAAAATGGAACTTTTTTATATTTATTTTGAATATCTTTAAAACCAGATATTTTTTTCCACATCAGACAGCAGGTTTTCTCTCTTGTGTGCATCTGTTTGGATCAGCCAAACGTCGTCCTGAACCTGCAGCTTAAACATCTTCTGTCCCTGAGATCTACTGATCAAACATGTTCTTGGTTCTGAGCGTTTACATGATTTTGCAATGCACAAAATATATGAATTCTGATGTCTTTCTTTCTCTGTTTTTTTTATTTCAGCCTTAACTGCCTACACTTACCTCACCATCTTCGACCTTTTTAGGTGAGTTTGCTCTGCCTTAAAAAACAACTTATGTAAATGTTGTGACCCTCATTGTTTGGATTATTAAAACATTATCTATTTTTTATTTTTATTGAATCTTTCATCATTTATTAAAAATATAATGGGATAACTTAACTTTAAATTGGAAATGTAATCAATAAAGAAACACTATTAAACATTCAGCTGTGGATGAACTGTGGATGACCACTGTGTTTTTCTTGTCTTCCATCCCTTCTTCAATAACTTATCACTCCTCCCCTGTTATCCTTCCTCTTTCCTTCCCTCCTCCCCTCTCTTAGTCTGATCACCTGTCTCATCAGTTCCTGGGTGACCATGAAGAAACCCAGTCAGGTCTACTCCTTCGGGTGAGTTCACCATGAACATCTGCACATTACACCCACTCTCTGAGAATAAACTTCATGTCATCCAAGCAATACCACACAGACCCTTTGATGGCCCTGAAGGCAAATGTATTACTTGTAAAAGTATCATGTAATACTTTAATATGACATAAGTGTCAATTCAGTGTCTGTTAAAATAAAAGTGCAGCAGTACAGGGTTAAAAATAGAGTCAGTAGCTTTTTCCTAAAATATAAAATAGAGAAATCAAAAGCAATGCTGCTCAATCATCACGTATGGGCCTCCATACACATGTGGTGGTGTCTTCAGAGACCCTCTACTCTGCCTGGATTTTCATGTTTTTCGGGAGTGGACACAATTCAGTGATTGGACTGGATTTAAACCGGCGAGTATAGCGGATGCTCAGTTGGCCAGTTTTCTGTTGGACACACAGGTGCCAAACATCAGGGGGTTAACATATTCTAGCATGTGGTAGCTTGCAGTGTAGCTACAAACAGTAAACGTACACACGACGTGCTGCAGTGAGTGTGTTCTTCTGGTGATGGACAGCCCAGGAGGAGAGGCCCAGTTTGAAAGTTGTGTTCACAAGCTGCAACAAGCAATGCTACTTATTCTACCTTTTCACCAAAAAGAACTAGAAAGTAATTGTCTCCCAATAAATGTGATATTTTTTAATTTGTTTGAAGGCCATATCCCAACAACAAACAACTGGAGTTATACATCAAATGACAATGTGCTGCCAAAGCTTCTCTATGTTGATATTATCCTGATGAAAATTTACAGCGAAAAGGTAACCAGATCTTTCGTGTTGCACAATTTAAAGACAAAATAAAAGCAAGGACAGAGATAGATTCAGATTCCCGCCTGTCTTGAGCATGCCAACACCTTCAGCACAGACACAACCTATCAGCGTTGAACTCTCCCAGTGCCCTCAGATTGCACCAGGACAGTTGATCCAAACATCTTTGACCATTCAACCTGTTCCTTTCAATGAAATCACAACAGAATGTGTTTATTCTGTTTTCATTGCACTACAAACAGCCAGCTTTCAGCCTCTGTGTGAACTTCTGGACCCAGTCAAACTGTCTCTTAGAGGACACAGATGGACAGGCGCTCTGCAATTGAAACGGAAAGCAGGTGTTTGGTTTCCTTCCAAGAAACCCTGGCACTGATCCCAGCTAACAAGTCATCAAACTGTGCACTGATCAACCTCAAGTAGTTTGATGAGGCAATAGATTAATCCAGACACAGTTCATGGAGATGCAGGTGACATGTACTGAACTGTGTGCACCACAATGTTATCATATGAATCCAGACACAACAGCAGTTTTTTTTTTTTTTTTTTGGCATCTTTGGAAAGATACATTTGTAGTTTTTTTAAACCAATGTGTATAACCTCAAATGATCAGGAATTCAAATATCATGTAAAGAAAGGACATATCTCACCTTTTGGTCTGAATATAGCTTTATGTAAGGTTAACTTTGTTAATCCAGTTGCTCAGCATTTAACGCATCATTTGCACTCTCTTATTCACCATGTGCGTATTTGCAGCTGACGGGTGACCTCTAACCCTGAGGTGTGGGAGAGTGGTGATGGAGTGGAAATCTGATTTAATGCTTCACTTAGCCCTCATAAAGCCTATGTTTGTGTATACATGTGTGGAATCTATGCATGAAAGTGTGTGTTCATTCAGCCTCCTGTTGGTGCGTATGTTTTGCCAGCAGCTGAACAACACCTCAGATAGGCCGGTTTAACTAGCAGCAGCTTTTTGACTCTTTTTAAACCTTGTAGGAGCAGAGCCAGTTTGTCTGGGAAATATTCAAATCAGCTTTCCCCTCAGATTTTTTCTCGTGTTCAATGGCTCAGGTTGTTTGATTTGGTCTGGCTGGGTTGAATAAGTGAATATTGTGTGTTCTGTAGAAGTTACTAGATGTAGAACACAGAAAGAAATTAAGCATTAGGTCATAGTTGTTATCTGGGAGACTCTCCTACCTTGGACCACCCATATGCTGGAGATGCTCAAAGTAAAGCCACAAAAAACTGGTTGTTTGAGCCACTGATAGAACAAGAGTAAGATTCTAGTGTCTGACATCATTGCAGAAAGGAGCACTACAGAGTGTGTTAGGCATGTGCCAGCTAAAGCAATCTACTTTTGGTCATTTGGACCCAAATATATTAAAATGGCTCCTGATTAGTCTAAAAATAGTAAAGTTTGGTCCTTTAGCAAACCTCTGAATGTTGTATAGTTTAATCCAGAGAATCACATCTAAAATTCTGAATTGGCCGTGAGATTTCATTTTCAGGCCTGATTGTCCCCCTGTAAACGTCATAATAATGTCATTAATGATTGTGAACCAAATGTACTTGAAGAGTGAAGAATACAATCCATGTCTTAAAGGTCCCATATTATGCTTTTTCTGGTTTTATATGCTCTTTAGTGTGTTTTCCAAGTGTCCTGTGCATGTTTAGGCACATCTATGTGCAAAAATTCAAAGTCCGCGGAAACGCGGCTTCTCCTACCTCCTCCTGTTAGCTGCAGCATTAGCTGCATGTAACGCTCGGTTCTAGCCCCCCTCGATAAAAATGTGTCAGTGCGGCATCATTGTCAGTGTGAGATCACTGATCTAAGCCCATTGGCTCGTTGTGGCAAGCCCAGCAGCGCATGTTGAAATTTCCGAGAAGCGTGCTGAGCAACTGACCAATAAGGACAGAGCGGATCGGCAGACCAATCAGAGCAGACTTGGCCCACGTGGGGTCTAACAGTGTGGGCTCAACAGAGTGTAGCTGACGGACTCAGAGCATAGAGGGAGCAAGGAGGAGCAGTACATGAAAACAGACACTTTTTTCAGACTTTAGCTATTGTGAACGTACAAAAGTAGTTACATAGATGAAATATACAAACCTCAAAAAGGGCATAATATGAGCTCTTTAATATCTATTAGACAGATTGTGATTATATAGTGATCAACTTTTATAGAAGATAAATAGATTGGTGGAGTTATTTATCTGCTGTTTTTTAAGGAATACGAACTATTGGTGTCATTAAAGGGTTTTGAATGTTACAGGCAGCAGTTGTATAGACCACCATCTCTCTACAAACCTTGTATGTATGTCAGCATCCAGCAGACGGCAGGACGTCTCTGTGGCGCCCATTTAGATTAACCACAGGCTGTTGGTGGTACAGAGCTCGACCTTTGACTTAGCAGCATAGAAGTGATCAGGCTAAACAGCGCTGTGTGTGTGTGTGTGTGTGTGTGTGTGTGTGTGTGTGTGTGTGTGTGTGTGTGTGTGTGTGTGTGTGTGTGTGTGTGTGTGTGTGTGTGTGTGTGTGTGTGTGTGTGTGTGTGTGTGTGTGTGTGTGTGTGTGTGTGTGTGTGTGTGTGTGTGTGTGTGTGTGTGTGTGTGTGTGTGTGTGTGTGTGTGTGTGTGTTAAAGAGAGTCATTTGTCCAACCAATGACCTCGAGCAGACACGTAGAGGTTAATAGGTTGTCTATGTTTACTGGGGATGGAGGATTGACTCACATACACGAGAAGACACACACACATGTTATTGTAGTTTCTTTCACTCTTAGCATAGGCTTGTATCATAGGCTGGGGTGACATCAGACAATAGCATTCTTAAAGGACTACAGTAGATGTTATGTGAATGTAGCCTCTAGTAGTAATGTGTATTATATATTCTAATATATCTACCACTAGTAGAAAAGTACTTTCCATATAGGTACAATATGGGAACTGCTTGTAAAAGAAAGAACAAACACTTGTACACTGAGCTCTGCATATCCAGGCCTGCATGGAGCACTTTGTTGAAAGTTGCCTCCGCATGTGATGTGGTGATGTGTCATGTATACATGTATAATGCACTTCACTTAGCATGCACAAAGGCTCTCAGTTTAGTTCTTTATAGTCTTATAGTCTTTATAGCTTCTGTAAAGACACAGTGCATCAGATCACTGACAGTCAGCATCAGCTTTAACCCCCATAAGCCCAGCAGACCGCTCACTGAGACAAAGCGGCTCATGGACAGACTGCGACGGGATCGACCCCGTGACCTTGTGATGAGGTGAGGAGGTCGGCAACAGTTACAACTGTATATTGGCGTTCTGTTGCTGGTGCCTTCTTGCTTCTTTTTCTTCTCTCAAATGATGCATGTCTATTAATACTGGGGACTGTTTTACTTCTTTCACACATGTACTGCTATAAATACTAAGGCGGTAAGAAAACACACCGGGCCTCTCTCAATAATGTTTTTTTTATGAAGTCAAGAAAAACGTTGATGATTGTACATGTTAATACGCAGGCTCATTTTCGTTTTAACAATAAAGATGACATAATGTTTGAAGTAATGCTGATATTTGTTGGTATGTCGTGTAACACTTTTGGATTGAGGCGATATATCTATGCCCCCGGCCTTGAAGTTCGATTGATACTTGCTGAGCTTTGGAAAAAGGAGACCTAAAATTCTTGATTTTACCAAGACAGTAGGGAGATTCTGAGGCATGTTGTAGGTTGTAATAAATATTGCAAAACTTCCTTTTGTATGTGTAATTTTGAGGGGGAGGTTATGAAGGTTGATATTCCACTTTTATTATTGTGGCTGCTTTGCAAAGTTTCCATTATTATTCGTCTTCCGAACAAATATTCAACCCTCTGTTTCGACATGGTCACCACAAATTGAACAACTGATACATCACAATGTGCAGCTTAAATGGCGTGTGACGATCTAAGAGACTACCCTCGTCATCATGGGTATCTCAAAAATAGCAAAAACACCACAAAAAATCCCACAAACTACAACCCATGGGAATCGACGAAATAAGCCAATTTATCTCTCAAATGTTAAAAGGAATTTTCTAGTTTCAATTATGATCTTTGCTTCCAATAAAAGTAGATTAGGAAAATATATTTTTTGTGTGGAACCAATTTATTCAAAAGGAGCAAGTCTAGACAATACTTTTTGTTTTTATTGTTATTTACGGACAACCAAGATGAATCCACCATGAAGTGAGCAAAACACTTGGTGACATTTAGCAGCAAGTAACAGTGGCAGAGGAAATGTCCTTTAACAGGCAGAAACATCGAGCAGAACCAGACTCCGGTTGAACAGCCGTCTGCTGAGACTGTGTTAGGCTTTAAACGTGGGATGCAGAAAAATAGAGACAAACAAACAGAGCAACAACAACAGCTCATAAAACCTAAGCTAAAAGTGAAAAAAATAATGGTATAAGTACCGGTATGTGTAATATCAGCAGGAACAGCAAAGTATTGACAACATCATGAGAAGTTAAGGTCAGCAGCTCTACTTTTTAACTATGATGTTGATATATGGACTGATGATATCAATTAAAGCAGTTGGATTTTAGCATTACACCAGTAATAATAATAGTATGACTGATATTAATTGATGTAGGAGTCAGGCATGTCCTCGACAGCAGGCCGTCAACTCCAGCAGTCCAAAGGAAAATAGTAAAGGTAGATCAAGAACTCCCAGAAAGAGAAATGGTGCTTTTACTGTTTTCTGTAATCTGTTTCCCGATGTTGCCATGTCTTGTTTTATAAATCCAGTGCATCCACCACCTGGACTAGTCGAGTCTCTGCATTGTGGACCAGTCAATGCTGGTCTTTGAACGAAAGAGAGATTTGATGTTGCCTGGAAAGGTTTCTCTCACTCTGGTTAACAATCTCTCCTGCTCTCTTTCTCTCCCTCTCTCCACTCCACAGGTTTGAAAGATTGGAGGTTCTGGCGGTGTTTGCTTCAACTGTTCTTATACAACTGGGAGCATTGTTCATCCTGAAGGAGAGGTGCGTGTTTCTACCTTACACATATACAGAAACACTCGCTCATTCTCACAAAAAGCACTTAAAAACTATAAACAAGACAAGAAGCCCTAAATGTGACTAATACTTTTGATTAAAAATAAATAAATAAAAAAAGATTTTGTCTGCAATTTGAGCCAGATTAAGATCCCATGTCTGCATCTTTGTCTTTGTTGTGCTTCTTTGTCTCCCTCATTCTGTCTCTCTTAATTAAAATATCAATTATTCTCTTAGCATGACTTAGCGTAACCACTGAATTAGAATTTCCAGAGCAATACACTGAATATTTTCAATTGTTTTTCCCTCTTATCTTTGTTCATGTTCCTCACTAATAATCTCACCAGAGTCCTTCTTCCACCCAGGGTGCATGTTTTTGTTCCTTCTCAGCTAAACTTCGCCTTTCAACAATGGAAAAAAATGTTGTAATTACACCCCAGGATATTCGTGCCACTTCTCTACACTTTCAATCTGGCAACAAAGGCTGTAATTACTCTAACTTGGATAATTAACACAATCCTCACTCAGGGAAATTGTTACTGTTTGAGTACAGCTTCATACAGTATCCAGATAGTTTCCTTCATGTTCTTCACCTTAAATTAGCATACAATATCTGAATAACATGGGTCCATTAATTAGTCTGCCAAAAGCTTTTATTTGTTATTTTTTCCTTTGTATGTCATGCTTTGTAATAGAACAAGCTTAGAAGTTAATATCAGAATGCTATTGTTTATAGTGTGCTTCACTAATGACATTTAAGTTAAAGAACAGATAAAGTACAACAGGTTTGATAAATTGCTTTTAAACTTGTTAAATCCTTTAAAAAACACTGACACTTCTAAACTATATGTTTGTTTGTGTGTGTCTGCTGAAATCTGTTCACACCAATGTCTGTCATCATATTAGTACAAAGTCATGCTTTAAAGGGGTGGTCGAGGATTTACTGTTAAAGGGGAATGGGTGTGTGTGGGTGTGGGGGGGGGGGGGGGGGGGGGGGGGTTGGGGTGTGTTTGTGTGTGCGCACTTGTGAATTTTTTAGGGCTGTGGGAATGTCACTGCCAGGCTGTGCCATTCTTTCTTACCCATACACACGCACACACAGTTACCTCCAGGCATCCCGTGTGGGGTTGTCTTGCGGTCAGTTCTCAGGGAAGGGAGGGGTATTTCCAATATTATAACACATACACACAATCACACGCAAATGCAGGTCAAGCAGCTGGCATGCTGACAATTTCATGTGCAGATATTTGTGTGCGTTTGGCTGCTCAACTAAAATTTGCAGACACTTAATCCACCAAAGCAACTAAAGTTTATTTTCTTCTATTTCATAAAATAGAAATATAACAGACTTGTTTCGAGGGGTAGTTCATAATATTGTCAAACATTAGATCAACAGTGAAAAAAGTCCATCGTGATGCAGTCGGGATGCTCCAGACTCAATAAACTGATAGGGCCGTAACTTCATCATTTTAATTCAAAGTGACTGAGATAGATTTTAAACTCTTCAGGATTCAGACACAGCTTAGTGTTTGTTTGTTTTTACATCATAAACTGTATCAATAGTAAAGAGCTTTGTTTGTATTGCATCTTTTCTATTTGTAAGATGATTGCAGTTCAAAGTCCCTATACGTATGAGTATATCTGAATACCAGTAGCAGAATCCATTGGATAAAGCTGTGAATGTGGTATCTAGTATCAGAAAATATACTATGCAAGACACTTAACTCCAAGTTTCTCCCGCTGTTTGTGCAAACTATCTGATTTTTAGGTTTCTCTGAATTAATCTCTTTCTCTTAGCGAGAAAAGAGACACACACACTCCAACCACAGACATTGTTTATGGCTCCACAGAGGGAGATACGGGCTGTGTCTTTGTGTTTGAGTGCGTTAATTTTTTCCTGTTTCTCTCTGTTTGTTCACTCCTTGTCTCTTGTCTCTATCCCTCGCTCTCTCACTTTCACTCTCACACACACACACAGAGAGTAATCCCACCTGGCCACTGTTGTTGACTGTGTTTTTGTGTGTTTTGTCAGTGTGGAGCGCTTCATGGAGCAGCCCGAGGTCCACACGTAAGTATAACCACTCCATGCAAACACACGCACACTTGCACAGATAAACAAATTCCCTTATTACATCCATAAATAAAACAGACACAACATGGTTCAGTCTCGCACACACACACACACACACACACACACACACACACACACACACACAGACACCATGCCAGCTGTTGTCTGAACAGAACATCCCCAAACATGTGGGTCAGAGAAACAGACGGAATGACACAGTCAGAGATTCCAAGAATCTGAGTGACTGAGTGTACATTGATAATGTCCTACTATGACAGCGTTCACACCAGCACAGTTCATTCACTCACCTGCCTCAGGTTTTCACCAGCACAGAACAAACACCCAATAATCCAACTAAATTAAAAGAGGAAGACCTGACCTGCACAAATGTTTATTAGCTAACAGTTAACAGAAATAAGTCTTTTACTCAAAAAAAAATCAGACTCGTCTCATTCATTCAAATACTAGCTCACATAATGATTATGACTTGTTCTCTCCCAAGAACTGCCACATGTCCAAAGCTCTTTATTTCCTTTCATAACTTACAAAAAAGCAGCAGATCGTCACATTTAAAGCTTCTTTCAGGGTTTTTTAGCTGATTATGAAAAATTAATCATAACTCTTCATGAGCTACAAAAACAAACAAGATTATCAGCATTAAACTTGATTATTTCTACATAATAGTACCGGTAGTTATTTTTAATGTCTGAAGTTGCTTTTGTGTGGTAGTTATTGACTAAGTGATTAACCTTCCTTCAAAACCAGCCTTTTTCTTTACATTTTCTACAGCAAAGATTCAGGATGAGTGACAAGTTTGACAGTGAAAAGAAAGCAGGATGAGATTTTTTTTCTAAATAAGCACTCGTGAAACATTTAGAGGGAAAAATCCATAAAAGAGAAGATCTCCACAGGGGTCCCCAAAATCTACACAAACCAAAAGTTCCTCACAAGAGCTTTAAGAAGCTGGAGGCAGAAAACATTTCGCATTTGGGCTGAGATTTTCCATTTGTGACATCACAGTTACCCCTCCCCCAGGTGGGCGACACACCCGCAGTTAGGTGTTTGTTCTGCCTTCTGAGTCTGCCTTTCCACTGTAAACAATTGGGCATGGTGGAAGAAGGCATGAGCCACATTCCCTTCCAGAGAGGGGCGTGTAAAGACACAGCTCGCTGGCATTTAAAGCTACAGACACAGAAACAGCTTGTTCTGAGCAGGGCTGAAATAGAGGGGTTTATAGGCATGATCAAATACAGGCTCAGAGTGGATTTTGAACAAGAAACTTCACAGACATCTTTTGGGGAGCTCTGAGACTTATTTAAACATGTTGAAAATGAGAATAATATGTGACCTTTAAGTTACCTTGTAGAATTAAAACAAAGTGGATAAACGAGGCTAATTATTCCTATGTTCAAGTCTTTCTCTGTTTTCTGTCTTTGATTGCTCTTTTTTCTTCTTTTGCCCAACAAAATCATCATTATGGGAAGTTCACAAGCTCTTCTCCCTCTTCCCCTTTCTGTCTCCCTTCTTCTCTCCATAATAAAACAGATTAGTGACGGCTTTTATAACCTTAAACACAGCAAGACTTAAACCTGTCTCCTGTGACAAGATTACCCCCCTCGTTTCTCTCCCCTCATCCCCTCTCCCTTCACTCCCCTCTTCTCTCTCGCTCCCTTCCTCTCTGAGTGGATGTGATTGGTCAGCATGTGAGACAGACGCTAACCAGAGGGACAGGTGTCTGCTGGGCGGAGAGACAGACTCGCACATTCTCTCTCTCTTTTTAATCTGTTCTTACAGGGAGGTGGGGGTGATCGGTCGGGGTCATCACGTTATTGTGGCTCACTGTCGGGCAGCCCTTCACCTCCTGCTGATTGTTTAGAACAATTTTTAGGCTCTTAAAAGGATTGTCCTGTGTGATTAGTGAGCTAGCTCTGTGTGTGTGTGTGTGTGTGTGTGTGTGTGTGTGTGTGTGTGTGTGTGTGTGTGTGTGTGTGTGTGTGTGTGTGTGTGTGTGTGTGTGTGTGTGTGTGTGTGTGTGTGTGTGTGTGTGTGTGTGTGTGTGTGTGTGTGTGTGTGTGTGTGTGTGTGTGTGTGTGTGTGTGTGTGTGTGTGTGTGTGTGTGTGTGTGTGTGTGTGTGTGGTTTATTTCAAAGTTGAACTTGATAAGATAAATAGAAATAAAATTAGGACTGATAAATAGGTTTTTTTTCTGTTCAAACAAGATCGTTTCAACTATTGGAATTGGAAAAAAATAAATAAACCAGCAACGTCACCAGCTTCTGATTCCTTTCTACTAGCTGCTGAAGCTGAGCATGTGCAGGACTGCCTCTGCATGAGCAATGCAGACACAAAGCAAAATTCACTTCTCAATATTTCTGGAAAATGAACTTTTAAAGGTCAGCCAGTTGTTGCTTTATATTTGAACTTTTAGGCCATAAAAATACTTAGAAAGGCAAAGAACTTCTCTACAAACTCAGTACATTGACTAGACAGGTTTAGAAGGGATATTTACTTGACCTCAGAGGATGAGAGGTAAAACAGTTCTTAGAATTTGAAATTCTGTATTTAGAAATGAATGTCATCAAATCATCTGCTGCCTGTTGTTCTAAAATAAAGATTGGTATTCAGTGGAAACTGCTCGAAGTGAATGAATGAATATTTTGTAATTTGGCCATCCATTAAGAAACAAGGAGAGTCAAACACATGTGTAAATAGTCCACTTACAGATACAGAAAAAGACACTTTCCATGTTTACACCAGTACGTTTCATACGATCAAATCCAATCGATCGATGACCATAAAAGGAATAGGCTGAGGCTGAAGCCCAATAATTATTTCTGCCTATCCCATACAATCCTTAATTTCACCCAGAACTTCAGCAATACAACAAAAAGCTTTAGAAAGTATAATAGTTGGCCAAATTCTTTTGAACAATTAGCCTTTATAGTTGTGAAGTTTTCTCCTTCTATTATTTCCCATATTTCATTAAAAAACACAACAATAATGCCATAATGAAGCTCTACTGTTACATCACCTTTGTGTATTTACACTTGACCGACAACAATGTCACAGTACCATCACATCTATTTTTGCATACATGACAACATATGATAGAACAAAGTACAGTAATCCTTTTTATTTTAGTTACTTCTTCTTTATAATCTGTCTGGTTAAAGCTGGATACCTGGAGGTTTGGGATGCATTCACACATTGCACCCCAAGCATGTGAAAAACCAATATATCAGTTTCAGTATTGTTTAAGGAAAAAAAGACAGAGCTCTCTGTTTCCAGCTTCTTACTTCTTTTGTACCTTTCGGCACACTCCAAAAAGTAAAATGAAATATTTTCTATGACAGTGATAATACTATTTTGGCGTTGAGAATAGATTTGACATTGTTCCTTGGGGAAAAAAATAAAAATGTTCATGTGACATTTTACCGACTAAGCAGCTAATGTTTGTTTATATCAGTTTGAGAAATGTCTGTTTTGTAAGAAAATCCTCTACTGTAACAGTTCATTGTGTCTCTCTGCAGCGGTCGTCTGTTGGTCGGGACCTTTGTCGCTCTCTTCTTCAACCTGCTGACTCTGCTGTCTGTCAGGAACAAACCCTTTGCTTACGTCTCTGAAGGTACAGCCACCCGTTTCTTCTCCTTCTCCTCTCTGTGTTATATAGAGGGAGGCTGGATTTACAGTAGTTGTTTTAGTTTCTTTTGGGTTTTCTCCTCCGGTCAGTTGTGGTTTGGTAATCCTTTGTGTCACTGGGGAGCTCGGACAATTTGGCTTTTGTTATATTTTTCAGGGATTACTGAAGTCAAATGAAATGCTTGCTCACTGTTTAGTCTTTACATAAACCACAATAAGCAGCAGGGAGATCAGAGGTTAGTCCCTTCTTCTGTAACTGCAGGAATCAGTAGGTTATAAAACCAAACACAGTTTGATCTTTAAATATGAAGAATTAAGTGTTTGAGATTATGTTCAACAGATTAGTTTTGGGTGTTAAAGAAAAGAGGAGGAGGAGTGGCCTGTGAGTGAACATTCGTCCCCACATCTGAAATTAATTTAAAGGAATGAGTCGTATGACAACACATCCATGCCACTAAGACTACTTAGATTTACTTCTGTGCTAGGGATGACACTAATGATTCAATGCATAATCCATTCAAGAATGAACTGCTCACAGTTTTTGATTCATAGTTCCTCCTACAAAAGGTTTAACAAATTTGCAAAACATGGTCATCACAGTTTCCCAGAGCTAAACAGAATGACTAAATGGATGTCCAAAACTTCATACAGCAAAAGAACAAAATAATTTGTACTTCTAAAAAAAGAAAAACTGAACATAATGATCTCACTTTCCAAAGCTGTCTCCAGTCCTCACACATACACATTTACACAAAAGAAGCACTAAAACTAATATACATATTGTATTTAAGGCCGCATGAACACATCAACATGCAGTGGCCACACACACACGCACACGCACACACACACACACACGCATAGTTGCAGACAGGGAGGCCATGCCTGGCCAATGTCGACCCCAGGACATTTCAACCTGACATAACCTGAAGTTTTAACCATTTTAGTCTGAGACCCTGTCTACTGCCAAAACAGACAGACCGTTACACACACGCATATAAACATACATAAAGAAAGGTGCAGAGGTTGACCAGCTACTGACTGGAATTGGAAGATTTCCAGCCTGTACAGTGATTGGCAGGTCCGCTCAAATTAACACACACGAGCCATCCGTGTTTCAAGTGTTTTGTGCCATTCACACAGCAACGACAACACTAACGGGACAGCCACACAAGCACAAGCTCACATGTCGGCAGTGTGGACGTGAGGTGCCCGTCAGGTGAGGTGAAGAAGCTGGTGGATAAATAAAGACCGACTCCTGGCACTCGCTCCACTTGTATGAAAGTGAGAATTCCTTCACCAGTTTACTTGAAAACTTGAAAACCCAGTTTAAGAAATTGCAATAGGTACATCTGTAATACAAACACACATTAAGTCTACAGCCTCAGTCAAATGTATTTATTTAACTTATTTACTGACAGAAGCTACGACTGTACGCACAGACATGTAGGAAGATGCAGATGAAAATAAATTCAGAAACTTAAATACAATAGAGGAACTCCCCTGTTTACTTCTCTCCTCTGCTCCTCTCCCTTCACTACCACCCCTTTGCTTTTATTTTCTCATCCTTCCCTTTCCTCCTTTAAACCTCTCCTCTCCTCTCCTCTCCTCTCCTCCCCTCCTTTAAACCTCTCCTCTCCTCTCCTCTCCTCTCCTCCTTTAAACCTCTCCTCTCCTCTCCTCTCCTCTCCTCTCCTCTCCTCTCCTCCCCTCCTTTAAACCTCTCCTCTCCTCTCTCTGAGTCACTATCAGTATGAGCAGTCTGTACTGATGAATGAGGTCAGTGTGTGTCTGTGTCGGTGTGTGCATGTGTGTGTGTGTCTGTGTGTGTGAGTGTGTTTGTGTTTGTGCGTGTCAGCTGTCTGCTGTTGTGTTCGGAACAGTCTCAACATCACTTAACATCTGACATTTCGGAATGGGAGGGGGATGAAACTACACACACAAACACACAGAGGCACTTTACTTTGCCAAAACACACAATATATCTCACTCGTTACACACACACACACACACACACACACACACGTGCACATATGCACATACACACACAGACTCTGACAGAGCAAGACTAAAAGTGCATTACGCAACTGTGTTCCAGACAGTGGTAATGTACTGTGCCAGAGGGCCAGGCGGGCTCAGAGACATGCATACACACACGCACACACACACACACACATTCTCAGAAACATTGTACCCTCTCCCTGTACACACGGATCATAAATAAGTCACTCTATTAAAATGTTTGTTTATACTGACTCACCTCCAAACAAAACAAACAAACCCCCCACCCCAACCTTACCCAGACACATAGAAACACACACACAGACACACACAAACATATACACACTCTCAGGTCTGAGCAGGATGGAATTTGAAGGGCCTTTGACCCGATGCTGAGCCTTCAGGCCTCACAGTGTCGTCAAACATTAAAGGTTAGACAGCATGTTAGAGAAAGAGAAGTGAGTGATCCCATTCCCCCCCTTCCCCCACACCCATCAAGTATTTTTATCCCAAATCAGGGTTTGAGAGGATGACTGCTCTCTGCTAGTCTCTGTTTAAACAGTTTAATGCTGCAGAGTGAGTGAAACAGTTTTGATGTTAAACTGCAGGCATGCACATGATGCTTAAATCCATAGGACAGAGCTGAGGGAGTCAGCTGTGAAATAAAACATCTGTGTGTCTCAATGTTTCATGGAGCTGTGAACAAGAATGATGTTTTTGTTCTTGCCTCCATCTGAAAATGTAAAGCTCTCTGCTCTGTTCTTCAGATCATGTCAGACTACAGAGTACTTGTACCCCAGAGAGGTTTGTTTCTTTTGACATAACATGTAGGCCAATAAAAAAGTGATTGTCCACATGAGCGGAAGTGTAATTTTAGTCTCTAGTATAAAATGTAATCTGAAACAGAGTTGGAGCAGCTAGGTAACTTGAGTGATCGTAAGAAAATGAATCAAACAGGACATGCAAATGCCAAAGCTTTTCCAACTTAAAACTCCTAAGTATTATGTTTTATTTTGCGTCTTTAACCGTTTTCACATATGCACTAAAAACGCCACAGTGGTAGACTGTCCCTGTCCAACCCAGTCTCATGTCAAAATGTGTAATACCTACGTTGGTCCACAGCGCAAAACGTAGTAGTTTCACAATAAGGGCTCTAAAATTGTGACATGTCTACGTTTCCTTTTGTCTATTCTTTTGTATAGGGATACCTCAGGTCACGTGACTGCCCAGTTTTCCCCTGGCGAAAAAATAAACATGGCGGACATCCCTTCTATTTTCGGCGGAAAATGCAATATTTTAAGATAGTTTGAGGCTTAAGTGTCGTTTTGATAACCTTTCCTAGCGACAAATGTACATTGTATCTTCATAATCTTCGTTTGGTTTATGTTTATGATCTTTAGTTTGTTCGTTTCTACGAAGATTCTTTCAGGTCTCGCGAGAGAAACGTTGGACTGTTACGTTTTCTACTGTTGCTATGGTGGTTGCTATGGACGCTATTAACAACAAACCGGAAAGAAGTGGACGGTCGGTTCGCGGCTCTTAAAACGAGTTACATCAGACCCTACACATCAAACTAAACTCCTATGCAATAAATAATGATTTCTGTTACATTTTTATGGATGTCTTTCATTACTACCAAATTTAATAAAACGATTGGAACAGATCGATGCATATTAGCAACATTATAAACTATAAAATGTAACAATACATAAAGACAGTACTGTACAGTTTGTGTGATTTATGATTTCAAAATTTTATTCAACAAAATAATCCTGACGGATTAGATTAATACCACAAAATGCAATCAATAAAGTAAACGGCCGGCGATAAGAACTACAAACGGGCGCATGACACTGACATCAAATAATGACGTATTGATAATCGTCACTTGTGAGCGACCTCTTTATTAGATCTTTCAGGGGGTATTTACTGTTGTTTTTTAAGGTTGGTTGCAAAAACACATATTAAATCTGTGTTAACCAAAGATCCCATTCCAGGAATCTAAGCAAAAACCCATTCAAAAAGCCCAATATGCTATGGTCTGCCAGTGCTGCTGACATGCGCAATCGTGCAGTCACGCCCACTGTCGGTTTAAAGGCCGATGGCGCGTTCACTATCGATTCAACGCCCCCCCCACACACACACACACACACACACACACACACACACACACACACACACACACACACACACACACACACACACACACACACACACACACACACACACACACACACACAGAGAGCTGAGCTCTTCAATACACTAATCACACAAATCCCTTTTTCATACACTTATGTTTGACCTAGAACCCCCAAATTTTCACCAGTTGTTCGTGAGATTGGGAACTGTCACCAAAACAAAAATCACAAGTCACTTAAGGCCCCACTCTCAATTTGCCAAACCGTTCACAATTGAAACACTTACCAAAACATCAAAAAAGGGTGTTAAAAAGTGTGAAAATGTTCCAAAAGACAGAGGGTCATTCTCCATTATATGCTGTATGCTTTGTGCTTAATAGAGCTAATTTGACCATTTGAGGCCTAGCAGAGACATGAAACCTTTTGACCTGTTCAACCCTGTTGCTCTATGAAAGACATTAAACTGAATATTAAAACAATGACTGATGACAAATTAGATTAACTCTTCTATAAGGAAAGAAGGATAAAAAAAAGTACTAGGATGAATTAATATGGACAAGAGCATAAGAGATTTTTACTTTTAGCCATAATTCTAAACCAAGCACTTAAGGCTGTCCTCCAAGCATATAGGTCCCCAGATTTTATGATATACTTAAACCAAAACAAACAAACAAAATAAAAATAAAAAATACATTTTATGTACTGGGCTTTGAAAGCGCTCTATGAAAGTATGACTGCAAGACCCCTTGCCTATGAAATGAGAATATTTAAGTTTTTGGCTTAGAGCTGAACATATGTGAAGATGAGGTTTCAACATAAAATAATGCCCTTTGAATCTTGACCCAAGGGCATGTTTGAAGGCTTATACCTCAGCAACAAAAGGGGCTACAGATATGGGAATAACTGTTTTAGAGAGGTCTTGGAACAAAGTACCATGTGAGGGTAGTCAGCTCACCAAAACAACAGGGGGAGCCGCTATATATGGTTAAAATACATTTTAACAAATGTATCAATTATTTTTTAATTATCTGATAACATAAATGTGTTAACCATCCAATTAAACTCCCCTGTGTACCCTCAATTAAATATATATTACTTCTTGGGGAAACACTGAGATTTGTCTAAAAGACTACAATTCCTCAGAGTCAAGTCATACAGCTTGATACTGAATGGCACCATAATTGTAGTCTTTTCCGTTTCCAAAAAAAGGTTGTAACTAGGATTATAAAAGGCTTACTAAAGATATATTCACTGAATATGTCATGGATCTCGTGTGGCCGAAGTATTTATTGCATAGTACATATATGATCTATGTTAAAATAAAGTACATATATCAGTTAATTTCGGATATTTTGACTGTTATTCTAGAAATGGGAATTTTGGTAGTTATGTCTGGCATTGTGCACAGAGGGAACATAATTAGGGTTGTAAAAAATGTATATCTACCCACTATATCAAATATTTACTAAAGCGAATGGGTTTTGTAAAATAATCTAGACTATATATATTGTAAAAAAGTGGTCAAATCAAACCTGTTTTAAAAGATAGTATTAATCTGTCAGGATTATTTTGTTAAATAAAATTATTAAATCATATAAATCACACAAACTGTACAGTATTGTCTTTATGTATTAAGGATTGTTACATTTTATAGTTTATAATGTTGCTAATATGCATCGATCTGTTCCAATCGTTTTATTAAATTTGGTTGTAATGAAAGACATCCATAAAAATGTAACAGAAATCATTATTTATTGGATAGGAGCTTAGTTTGATGTGTAACCCGTTTTAAGAGCCACGAACCGAACGTCCACTTCCTTCCGGTTTGTTGTTAATAGCGTCCATAGCAACCACCATAGCAACAGTAAAAAACGTAACATCCCAACGTTTTTTCTGGCGAGACCTGAAAGACTGAATAAACGATATCATTCGCAATGGATTGTGGACTCTGGACGAAAATGATGTACACAGTCTTGAACCTATACCTTTGTTTCCAATTTTGACGCCGTTTTGGTGCCGAATTGAATGTACTATAGTCACGAGTGTTGGGGTAGCTTGTTGTCTTGGTCCCAAGCGCCAATCTCTTGATATAAAGATTTTGTGAAAAATCAATGTAGGATTTGAATGGGAAAATTTAATTCCGGAACCAAAGCAGCCAAAAAAAGAGCTGCGAACCGAACGTCCACTTCCTTCCCGTTCGTTGTTGATAGCATCCATAGCAACCACCGTAGCAACAGTAGAAAACGTAACAGTCCAACGTTTGTCTAGCGAGACCTGAAAGAATCTTCGTAGAAACTAACAAACTGAAGATCATAAACATAAACCGAACGAAGATTATGAAGATACAATGTACATTTGTCGCCAGAAAAGGTTATCAAAACGACACTTAAGCCTCAAACTATCTTAAAATATTGCATTTTCCGCCGAAAATAGAAGGGATGTCCGCCATGGTTTTTTTTTTGCGCCAGGGGAAAACTGGGCAGTCACTTGACCTGAGGTATGCCTATACAAAAGAATAGACAAAAGGAAACGTAGACATGTCACAATTTTAGAGCCCTTATTGTGAAACTACTACGTTTTGCGCTGTGGACCAATGTAGGTATTACACATTTTGACATGAGACTGGGTTGCCCTGTCACACAGGAGGGGGGGGCAGGGGGTCTCCTGAGGTGAGACGTAATTTAAAAAAAAAAAACGGCGCGGACAAGCAACAGACTTGGCTATACGATGCTATAATGAGAATATTTTCCTTTATATCAATGCTTCGTGTAATTCAAATAGGGAAGAACAAAATACTGACACACAGAAACCGTAATGCTGCCATTTAATTATGTTTAATTAAGTTTCTAAAGTTATATCCTGTCATGTCAAACTGAAGTGCAAAGATCAGTAGAAAAGAAGGGAGGTGACTTGGGGTCCTTTCTACTGGTGAGTCACTGAATTTAGGCGACAGCCCGAAGCAGAGTTCATGCTTCAATTTGAGGACACAAATGTGTAAACCACGTCAGTTTGGATATGGCAAATTCAGAATGACAGAAAGAGTCTGTGACGTGTGAATAAAAGATACATGACCAAATAAATATATAAAGGTAAATGTGAAGTGAGTGTAGACATTGCTTTTTAAAGCACCAAACCCAAACACCTAAGATTCAGAAAATCTACTAACTAGAACCAGGACAGTATCTAAACATAGATAATATATGTTATATATATGTTAAGGGTTATAAGGACTTTGGTTTCTGTTCTTCATTCCTCTATATTGTTACTTTTTTTACATTAAAGGCATCCCTCTCTCTTTCTCTCTCTCTCCAGCGGCCAGCAGCAGTTGGCTTCAGGAACATGTGGCAGATCTAAGTCGAAGGTAAGAAACGTCTGAATCACTTTTTTTTATTTGCTTATCTCTTCCTCTGATATCACCCCTCTCTGTTTTTGTGTTTTTTAGTCCTTCTCTCTCTCTCTCGCTTTCTCTCTCGCTCTCTCACTCTCAGTCTCATTTTCTGTTCTTTA
Organism: Labrus bergylta; assembly: GCF_963930695.1. Taxonomy (NCBI): domain Eukaryota; kingdom Metazoa; phylum Chordata; class Actinopteri; order Labriformes; family Labridae; genus Labrus; species Labrus bergylta. The sequence goes on along the minus strand of NC_089204.1, from coordinate 11,192,152 downwards.
TCAGCAGTTTTCTTTCTCGGGTAGGAACAGGACAGATCTTCTTACACTGACTCAACACACACACACTCACACTCACACACAGACACACACGATGGAAAAGTGCTCATTCCTGTGTGTGTCACTACCTACAGTGTGAATCTGTGTGTATGTGTGTGTGTGTGTGTGTGTATAAACAGGCACAGATGGCCTTCCCGTGTGGTCAAAGGTTCCTGTCAGTCAATGTGGTGGACATGATGTCACAGAGTCAGGGGGACAGTGGGACTGGGTCCTTAGTTCTCCTGCAGGCAAAAAGATGAGCTCATTGATTGATCCATCCGTCCATTCTTTATCCTTACTGCTTATCCTGCTCAGGGTCACAGGGTGCTGGAGCCCAGCTGTCATTGGGTGAGAAGCAGGTACAGTCAATCACAGGGATGACATACAAAGACCAAACAACCAGTTACACTCACATCCACACCTATGGACAATCTAGAACCACCAATTAACCTAATGAGCAGGTCTTTGGACTACGGTAGGAGGTCGTAGTACATGCAAACCCCACAGAAAGATTCAAACCAGTTATTGTTATTTTTTTGGCTTTTTATTAAATCCAAAAATTAGTTGATTAGTCCACCGTATTAGTTCATTATTTGAGCTTTTCCTTCACTTTTAAAATGACAGTTTACAACTGAACAATAGGTGTTTCCACGACTAAGGTTAGTCGAATGTGATCTGATCTAATCAGATTCTCACTGTAGTCGACTGATCGTTGAATGTATATATCTATTTTATTTTGCGCTCATTGATACATATTCTCATTTGCAACATAAGAGAATAAAATGTTTTTCTATGATAGACTCATTAAGTCTGCAGTATTATGGTGACTTTATAACGATGTTACACATGCCCATTTATAACACAGAAGGGTTGAAGTAAAAATGATACTAGAGTATTAAGGTACTTGACTTTTATTTATCTATCTATATTGCACACAGAGAAACAACTAGATGATTAAACAACAAAAACTGAAATGAGATGATCCTTGTTTCATAATCAGTGTTCAACTGTAAGTGTAAATGAGGCTCTTTCGAAGGAGTGATTTACAATTTGGGCTGACCCCTAAGCAGCCAGGATTATTTTATGTGACAGTTATATGTGATTATCTTAACTGAATTGATCAAATTCAACAAATAAACACCTTTCTTGTATTATATTTTGTTGAGCTTTGTTCTGTGCCCCCATTTTCTCCCACTGTCTTGTCTTCTCTGTGTTTGCTCCCTTGCAAATTTGAGACTCTGATGCTTTGCTGTATGCAGGGATCTAAAACTCTGACCATTGACTCTTTCTGGAAACCTGATATTTGTGGTTGACAGCAAGGTGACACTTTGCACTAAGGTTGAATAACGCTGAAATTCTGCAAAATTGTTCCCTACAGAACTGCAATGTTCACTGGAGTAGTATTCTATGCCAGTCAAGGAAAACATGGAAACTGGTTTTCAACTTTCAACACAATATCACAGTTTCAAACAGTTTGCTAGACATGTTAAAATTTGGAAAATAAATTGTTGAAAGTGTAAAGATCTTAAAGCTCAGACAATGCGTCAGCAGGGATGATAAAAAAAAGTATATAATTCTTATCATGAAGCATTTTTCCTTTTTTTACAACCTGCTCTGATTAACCAGACACAAATTCTGACTTTCCTGACCTGACATGTTAAAATCTCTTGATCAGCGACGATGTTGTGAAAGAGGGCAAAGGAGGAGAAAGAAAGTCTGACGTGTTCAGGGTCTCTGTAGGTGTCCTAAGGGCAGAATTACTGCTCTTCCGCTGTGACACATCGGATAAAAGACAAATTAATACAACACAAGTTCATTTTTTTATGTCCCAAGTCTGTCGTTCATTTTGTGTGTGTCTGTGTGGGGTTGGGGTGAGGGGGTATGCAGTCTAGTAGACAAAACTCTGTGTTCTGTACTATTTATAACTCGAGAAAGTCTTCTCCACACAATAATAACACTACACCAACCAACCAAGTAATACAAGGCATATCACCTAAAACTTTCTACTAGACCTCAGTTAGTGTTGGAATAGTTTATTTATTTATATGGTGCATATGTGTGCATGGGTGTACACAGCTCTACCTCTACCTTTACATGTTTGTTATTGCAGAGGTTTTCTTTTCTTTTTTTTGTTTCTTCAGATTTTTTCTGATTGTGTAATATTGGCTGGTTGGTGGGTGGCTAGACTTGGAGGAGCATTACGTGTGAGTGATTGTGAGTGTGTGTGTGTATGTTGTGTGGGTGTCTCTGTGTTTAAATGTTTTGGTATTATGTTTTAGATTTACCTTTCATTTTGATTTTGTATTACTGATGATTATATTTATGTTTTGTGAGGACCCCCTCGAAAGTGAGATGATGCATCTCAAGGGGCTATCCTTGAAATAAATTACAAATTACAAATGTATTCTTTCTAGACTTACATGTCTAAAAAATCCTAGTTTCCATTTCAAGTAATTCTATTCCTTAGATCTATTTTCTTTGGTTCCCAATTCTGTATTTGTCCCTCAACAACAACTAAATCTACAGACAATAGGATTACAGTATCTTACCTCAGGGAGCTGATACGAGAACGCAGCAGGATATTATCAGGAGAATTCACCTCGAGCGAGTGAGAGGGAGTGGTGACGTTTATTCCCTGCGATCAGTGCACAATTATAGACTGTATGCACGTGGCCGCTCTGATCTCTGTGCACTATTTGAAACATCTGCCCTGTTTTCTGTTGTGTTTTGTTGACATTGTGGTTCCATCAAACTACCCATAGCATTGATAAAAGCAAATACTGTCATTATAGCTTGTTATAGCAGACTCCGTTTCTTTAACTGCCACTTTCGCGTAAGTCTTTCTACGTCATGTCTTGCCTCAGGAGACCTCGCTCCCTCCTCCCATTGGACGGGGATAGTCCCCCACTGTGAGGTGTGTATGTGAACAGGCAGGTCAGGAGGTTTTCAGGAGCAGTCCTCCTGAAAGTTATCTTGAAATTCTCAGGAGTTCACATCTGAGCAGAGCAGACTGATGCTGAGTGTCAACTGTTGTGATTAATATTACATCCAATAGTGGGTTCCCACATCTGAATTGAAAAGAATACATGCGCACACACACACACACACACCCACACACCCACACACACACACACACACACACACACACACACACACACACACACACACACACACACACACACACACACACACACACACACACACTCTCTCTCATCAGCAGTGCAGGTTTCTCGGGCCGACAGCCTGGAGAGTTCTGCAGCCGAACTGAGCCGTGATTGGATAAGAAGGCAGAACAGAACAGGACGTCCCAGCCTAGTTTTGTGCGTGCGTGCGTGCGAGCGTGCATGTGTTTGTAGAAGCCTGTATGTGTGTGTGTGTGTGTGTTGGCTTGTAATGTGTCTTTGTGTCTCTGTTTGTGTGCGTCTCTGTGGTTTCTGAGAATGTGTATGTGTGCGTGTGTGCCTGTGTGGTAATAGTGTTTCCCTATTTAACCCCAGCAGGGTCTGAGGGCCAACTGGGTTATGTAAAGCCTGCTGTTCTGTCGGCCACACCAACCAATGGCCTGAAACCTGTGTATGTTAGTGTGTCTTTGAAAGTAAGCAATGTCAAGAAAGGAAGGGCAAATATGTTGTGTATGATGGACAAGAAGTTTGGCTCATGAAGAATTTCATCAAATGCAAATTCTGCTTATGTCACATTAGTTTAATCTAAAAGAATCATGTCATTTTTATGTAAGTGAAGTTCATTTAAGTTCACATTTGTATTGTATTTATCATCAGGTAATGACCTCAATCGTAATTTTAATAAAACAGCAATGAATTTTGCTTTGCGATTATTGACCAAGGCCAACTTCTTATTTGCATCTAATCACAAGATTTGTAATTGAGATTATGAAAATACCATAGACCAAATATAGGAAGTTGAAATGTCAAGCATGACCTCACCCATAGGTCTGTGGGCTAAAGTTTTGAAGCTTGGCAAGTTTAGCCATTGCCAACCCTTTTCTTTAGTAGGCTGAAGTGATCATGTTTTGACATCAGGTTAGCTGTGTTTGCTTTCATCTGTCTGGATTGATATGTCACTGTGGTATATTTGTCAGTCACAAATAGCCAATCCTCAACACATACCCTGCTTTAATATCTACACCAAATGGGACCATATTTTACAAAATGAACATCATAATACCGTCTCAGTGACACCCATTGGTTTCTAAAGAGGAGTTTTGAAGCTCAGCGATGGCGATAACCACCTAAAGAGGCAAAGAGATGGAGATAAGGTGGGCCTTTAGCCTCCTGGCAATCGGCTACAACGCACCCACCTGGCAGTCGTACACACCCAACTCTATGCAGATTTCTGCATATCTCAAAGACTTTATAAAATCAAAACAGATGAGTTAAACCACCCCCCTCTTGCAGTTTTTCCACGAATAATGACATGACATTTCAATACCTGAGATTGCCACTTGGTCCAAACCCTACTCTGAGCACTCTGTTGGCATTTTCATAATAACAACACGGCATAAATATCCTTTCATTATAGAAATGTTCCATCCTCTTCTTCATCTTGAACAGATGGAAATCATGATATAACTCACTATCCGTATAATCAATTGTATAACTCCTCTCACCTCCTAGATGTGTCTTTTAAATGTTATGTGACAAACTTTCTTGCATATTCCCCCATCCTATCACATGGGTTTGGTTATGTAAACGTACCGTTTTTGTATTTGCGTCAATGAAGGGATGTCCTGAATGGTTAATCAGGTGTGTCCCACTGAGCTCTGATAAACTCCCCCATGGTGCAGTCTTTAGGGGCATGAGGGTGCACTGTGGAGGTAAACAGAAACAAAGTGTGATGCAGAACTTATCACCAAAGCAAAATGTGTCATTTAAAGTTTAAACGGCAATATTATCAACAAACCTTTTTCTAAATCAAATACTCTTAAGGACAAGGTTCAAATCTGGCAACAACTGAAAAAAGCATGTCATTTTGTGGATATTTTCTAGTAACCGTTTTGTTGTCCTTAGTCCAGTTTGGAGACCCAAGTATATCCAGTGTTGTCTGTTGCTGTGCTTTAATCCGTCGCTCTCTGTCTGCAACATGTTTGGATTAACACACACAAACACAGATGAGGTCACATGTCAAATTATATCAATGCATCAAGAGGGATTATGGGATCACTGGGATTGTCAATCTCATCCCCAACTCTCCCCTTTTCTTTTCCCTTATCCTCTCTCTCTATATTCCTTGCCCTCCGTCTTTTTTGTCTTTCAGTTGTCTTTACTGTTCTTGCCTGTTACACACATTAAGCTTCTGCACAGTCAAAGCTGGCAGTTCATTCCCATTGTTGTGTTAATAATGAAATGGGTTCACAACGGGTTCACTGGGTTCAGTAAAATGCTTTGGCTACAGGAACTGACCCAAAAATAATCTGTCATTTTCAAGGTGTGTTTTTTAATTGCAGTTAAAATGGCTTTATGTAATCTTCTTTCTGTCAAGGCTTTATTAAATAGCACTGGGTTTTTAGATAAATAAAATCTTCAAAGTCACAAACTTTGTACATGAAGCACCATTAATTCTAAAAGAGTGGCCCAAAGTGCTTTACAATAAGGACACTATGAGATTTCCTTAAATATGACCTTCTGTGTTTTCACATTAGCTTCACTGACTTCATGATGTTGCTGTTTGTGTTCAGATGTGCTTGTGCAAGTGTAAAATCACTATCTGACTCTGACTTGAGAATCCTCAGTTTTCAGATTTTGTGGTTATAACTGAGCTGAACGATAATGTAAAATGAGCTTATGTGAAAAGTTTAAGTTGTCTTGTAGAGTAAAATGTAGTTAAAATCAATCTTAATCTGGTTGCCCAGCTTCTTTTTTTCTCCCCTCTTGCTTACTTTTTATTACATTAATAACATGTTGACAATCATGTCACTTGTTTGTGATTTCACTTTTATCCGATGACAGACACCTTGCGTCATTCTGCCTCTGCGCTCCTCCTCATGTTTGTGACTGTGTTTGATGCTATAGGCGATAGCAGCCACAGAGCGCCGGCCTTTGACGTATTGGAAATTCAATCTGACACACAGCCCAGGAACCATCCGCCTGGGTGTGCATTCATTGACCTATTAATCTGTTTCAGGAAGACCGGGCCGGATGTTTACAGAGAGAGTGATTGGAATTGGATGATGCCGTGTTTTGGGAATCACCCGAATGTTTTGGGAGGGAACTAGACCAGCAGGCAGCTACACTTAGCCTCTGAGTGCTAAGTCGTGTTAGCTGTGTAATTTATTTATGCAGGAAGGGAAATTCAAAATATCACATTTTGAGTGACTTTAATTGGCTTTAAAGTAGTAACAACAGGCTTTCCAAGCCGAAGAAAACATTTTCTTTAAAATAGATTGAACTTTGCTTATTCATATCATTACTTTCAATTGATCTCAGAATCTTGTTTTCAGATGTTTATTCTGCTGCTCATTTTCTTACAAAAACCTGAAAGTGAAACAGGAGGGGTGGTGGGGGGAGCTGAGGGATGAAGGAGGTGTGTCTGAAGAGATTGTTTAATAAGGTCTGAAAATCTCCTCTGGTTGAATAGTAAACCTTTCAAATCTTTTCAAGAACTACAGAACCTTTAATTGACTGATGAATTCATCAATATTGTATCAACTCATTCCTTCTTAGCCCGTTGGCTTCCCCTCATGCCTGGTTTATTTAAATTATGAAGAGATTTTTTTTAAACCTTCTGTTGAAGAGGATTCTTAATCAACAGATCAGTGAGCGGGATTTTGCTTCAGCTTAGTGATATTTTACCAATTTTAAAAAACAAATCATTTAACAGCCTTCATTCCTTCCCAGTAAATGGAAGAGGAGTTATTGATATGTGTCCTCATTGACCTTGTTTAATTAATCTAACAGCATTATTCCAGACAATTAAATCTGCTCCTCAGACATTCAGATAACACAGCTGTTGTTTAAACCTCCAACGTCACATGGTTCTCTCTCATGTGTCACATCATTCTGCATCATGTCCAGCTGTCAGACCACATTAAACCTTTTCATATACATCACTCCCTGCTGTAGTGCCTTTGAGCAACACTTTGTAGACCACCCCGACCTTTGTTGACGAGTTGAAGTGCACAGAGAAGTCCTGATAGATAAAAATGCTTGAGAAAGGAAATCAAAGCCAAAATGTAGTTTGGGTTTATGCTGAGCAGGGAAGTTGGGAATTGTTTTTGCTAAATTCAAAACATGGAATTTACATTAGTGAAAATTGGAGCTCAGATTGGACCTTGGCTTAGTTCAATTGAACCATTAGGATTAGTTTACACATGTTTCCAATATTGATTGATGCATCGAGGTTGTCATACAAATGTAAAAAACTAATAGACTTACAAAATTCCTTTCTTTGTTGCTTGTTCTTTGTTTTTTACCCATGAACCAAAAAACAATTCTGATGAATATCATAAAGGACAAACATTAAACAGGAAATATTTAGAACAGAAAATGTTAATGTTCAAATCTTTACCAATGATTTCCCCCAAAATGTATCAACTTATCATTGCAGCTCTTTGTTTGTTGATCACTTATTAAAAAAAGCAAAGAAACTTGCAGTTTAACATTTACAGTGCAGTGAATGTAAGTATCTGTTGATCATTTATCAGAGTCTCAGAACTGTACTATGAATCTCATTGTTACAGCAAAAACAAAGTGCTAAGCCTCAGCGAAGAATCATATTCATTCTGTTGGAAACATTCATGAAATAGTTTTCTGGTCCATCTAGACAACATGAATGGCATTTTCTTTTATCATTTAACAACACAGTTAAATGTAGTAAAATGCAGCTTAGGCTCCTGCCAAAGACCAACATAACATGAAACAAAACAAGAATGATCCAATCAACTCGGGTTCAAGTCCACTAAAGTCAATTAAGGCGGTGTGATCGGGTTAAAGGCCTAATCCCAAAGACAAACATAAACACAGAGAAGCTACAGCCTACTACAGAGAGGATGAGGAAAAAGACTCAGACCTCCAGAGACCACAGGCAACAGATGGAGAAGCTGGCTCAGTCAGTAAAATATGAGTCAACTTCTATTATTATTTATTATCTATTATATTTTTTGTTATTTAGTTTCTGGGGTCAATTGACTTATGTATGCTTGGATAGAACTGTTGTCCAAAAGTCTATTAATGGATTTACTGTTGCTAAATGATTCTTAAAAAAAAAAAAAAATAGAATCGTAATAAACAAACTTGATCCACAAAAAGACAAATGTATAAACATCACAGATCCTCAAAAGCGTATTAAAACCATAACATTATATGTAGTGGAGCACTTACAGATCAACTTAGTTGCTACTTCACATGTATTAATTTAGCAGAAATAATTTGAGCTAGTTGCACCCAAGTACTGACAAACATATGTTTTTATTTTATATAAGATGTAAAAAGGGTCGTCATGTCACACATACTGATACAATTAAGTCCATGAAACTTAGTTCTGTTAGATTGTTTAAATGTAAAGAGTTCATTTCTTCATTGTTACAGGCTAACATTAATCCCTTTTCACAGTGTGTACAGTGTGCTGTTTTGTTTAATGTTACTCTGACTTTGATGAATACTAACACAGATTACACTGTTAGCTGGTGTATAAAAAGTCAAATTTTTCAAGTCCTACGTTTAAATAAATCTTTTAGTCCACTTAACTGTCCAACACCAAAACACTTTTCATTAGCTAGTATAATAACACCAAAGCATTAGACAATTATTTTCTTTTGATCAATTAAGGCACTAATCTTTAATGATAATCAATGTTTTGTTAACTGTAAAGGTAACATATTATCCTAATTTTCAACCAGTCTAAATAAGTCTCAGAGCTCCCCAAACCGTGTCTCTGAAGTTTCTGGCTCAACATCCACTCTGATCCTGTATTTTAAAATGCCTATAAACCTCTATTTTAGCGTTGCTCAGAACAGGCTGTTTCTGTGTCTGCAGCTTTAAATGCAAATGAGCTGTGGTTGACCACGCCCCTCTGGAAGGGCTTTTGTGGCTTGGGATTTCTTGCATCATACCCAATTGTTTACAGTGAGGAGGCAGACTCAGAGGACAGAACTAACACCTAGCTGTGGGAGTGTCACCCAACTGGGGGAGGGGTTACTGCCCTTTGTGATGTCATGAAGGGAACATCTCAACAGCCTGTTTGAGCACACATTTTCTAAAAAGTGGAGTAGGCAAAAGCCAGAGAGGATGGACTCATAATTGGGGGGTTTGTAGACAAGTCAGGTGCACACACATAGAAAACCATGGTTAAATGTATTTTTCATGATTTGTGACCTTTAACTAGCTGTGTTTGGGTTGAAAATGTGAATGTGAGTAAAAATGAAAAAGAAAATCTCAGTTTTTCTGATTTAGTCTTTATTGAAAATATTTGGAGTTGATCATGTTCACTAATCCGGTTTTGCTTTGTTTGGTGTGTGTTTGTGCAGTTTGTGTGGCATCATTCCAGGTCTGAGCAGTGTGCTGCTGCCTCGTATGAATCCGTTCGTCCTGATCAATATGGCAGGAGCTCTTTCCCTCTGCATCACCTACATGCTGATAGAAATCAAGTGAGTATATATCTCCCAATGAAAACAGCTGGAAAAACCCTCCAAATCACCAGCGCCCAAAACTGTTCATAATTACTATGAAACCAGGTCGTCTTGCTCTAGTTTGTTGTTTCAATGTTTCCTGTCGCTGCTTTAAACTGTCCTAAATGTTTATTCTCACTGAGCTTAAAATGTATCCACATGCTCGACGTCCCAGTGGGAAAAAGAACATGCAGAGATGGGATAGAAAATGAGACTTTTGAATTGGTGGCAAAAGTGTAGTTAGTTGTTCCTTGAAATATTTAGAGTGATGGTGATAAAAATATAAAAGAAAGAGGAGGGGGAGAGGGTCACCAAGGGTTCATTTTGTGCAACATTTACATGTTTTAGCTAGCTCGGGTTATGGAAAACACCAAATATCTCAGCATACCTTTACAACAAAATTCAACATCAAACTCCATCCTCTTTCAGAAGAGCTCATAAATGGAGCTTGTGGTTCAAACGTTTCCTCAAAGATATAATGAAACAGTGGCATTCTATATTTTATTACCTGGAACGCCCTCTTGGATTTGTGCCTCCGAAAGTCATAAGAACCCCACTAACCCTGACCTCAAAATGAAGTAATATATTGCCTATGAAGACTTTTGTCTTATTGGTGTCTCTTTGAATCAGGCTTACATATGGCTGCATATAGGAAAACAAATGTTTGAATCTCTTGATCTAAAGATTTAATAACCTTGTTAAACGTTTTGTGTCTGATTGAGGCAATTGCAAACAAAGCAGTAAATATAAGATCTTACAGTGTTCCTTCAGTATTCATGTTTCTTTAATTTCTTCAATGTTGTTCATATTTAGAAGTTCCTCATGTCCTTTGCTCTGTGTGTTTTCTCAGTAACTATAATGCAGTGGACACAGCGTCTGCAGTCGCCATCGCTCTGATGACCTTCGGCACCATGTATCCCATGAGCGTCTACAGCGGCAAAGTGCTGTTGCAGGTACGACCATCTCGTCTTTATTCATAGACCAACACTGACATATTCAAAGTAGGGTCATTTTAATAACTGCCTCGCGTCTCATTCACAGACGACGCCGTCGCACATCATTGGCCAGCTGGACAAACTGCTCAGAGAGGTGAGGCTTAGTGATATTCAGCTGAACTGTATTTCTGAACGTGTTCCTCTTCAGGTATTTATCATTATTATCGCTGTGTGTTAGACAAATCGCCTCTCAGAGACATTAAATATGTATTGATTTATCTCTGTAAAGACAATAAAAGTCATTATTGGGTTATTATTTTAAAAGTCTTTAAAAGATGATTTTAAGGATATCATTTAAAAAATCCCTACTAATATTACCAAAAGTTGAAGGTCCCATATTATGCTTTTTCTGGTTTTATATGCTCTTTAGTGTGTTTTCCAAGTGTCCTGTGCATGTTTAGGCACATCTATTTGCAAAAATTCAAAGTCCGCGGAAACGCGGCTTCTCCTACGTCCTCCTGTTAGCTTCAGCGTTAGCTGCAGCGTTAGCTGCATGTAACGTTCGGTTCTAGCCCGCCTCGATAAAAATTTGTCAGTCCGACGTCATTGTCAATGTGAGATCACTGATCTAAGCCCATTGGCTCGTTGTGGCAAGCCCAGCAGCTCATGTTGCACACCCGTTAACTTCTGTAGCACGACCACGATATGCCGTAGCCTGCGGTAGCACAGTAGTGCTAAGGTGCTAATGTTTATGCTACCCTCGGACGGAGCCAGTGGCTGCATTCCAAATATAGTAAAAGAGGCGGGACATTTCCGAGAAGCGTGCTGAGCAACTGACCAATAACAACAGAGCAGATCGGCAGACCAATCAGAGCAGATTTGGCCCACGTGGGGTCTTAACAGTGTGGGCTCAACAGAGCGTAGCTGACGGACTCAGAGCGTAGAGGGAACAAGGAGGAGCAGTACATGAAAACAGACACTTTTTTCAGATTTTAGCTATTGTGAACGTACAAAAGTAGGTACATAGATTAAATATACGAACCTCAAAAAGGGCATAATATGAGCTGTTTAAGACTTAAAAATGACCGTTTGGGTGATTGTTACATTTTCAGCCTTTCAGCTTCACACAAAAAAATCTGTATCTTAAAGTCAGGAAGAAATACAGAGAATATTTTTCTCATGACATATTTTAAATGTGTAGGAAAACAAACAAGGTATTAATGTCTGTATAAACAACCAGTATGTGAAGTTACAGTAATAACATGGTCATTGGTTGATTGTTCCTCTTTGTGACCAATCAGGTGTCAACGCTGGAAGGAGTTCTTGAGGTTCGCAACGAGCACTTCTGGACTGTTGGCTTTGGATCTCTGGTATGTTTCTCCACCAAGGATCCAAAGATGCAGAGCAGTAGTTGAAATGAAGCGTCTTTTTCAGCTTGTATTTCTAACATTGTAAAACCAGATTCAGTCAAACAGTGAAGTGTAAAACTTAAGGTTAAAACAGGAGTTTCTTGTCTTCTAGCTCTTATTGTGATTCTTGACACTTCGAATATAAACTATAAGGCTAATAGAACTGTCATGAAGTGCAGCTGAGGCAGTCCCAATCTAACGAGATTTAGGGTTGTGACCTTGGTCCGTTCTGACTCCTTTTTCCAAACTTCTTCTTCATCCTTTGCTCTTTTATTATTCTCTCTATCTCTCATTCCTCCTGCCCCCCCCCCCGTTTGTTTGTTTTGATTGTCTGTGTTTGTATCTCGATCCCCCCTCCGTCTCGTTGATCCTTCTCTGTCATTCGTCAGTTCTGAGTGATGATCAGCAGTGGATTTGTTCACTCAGACAGAAAGAAGGAACAAGTCATTCATGCGGAGATGTCCTCGCTGTCTCTCTCCTCCCCCTCTTTCTCCAGATATTGGAGGGAACACTGGTGATGTCTGTGTTACGTTGTCATCATGTATGTTTTATTTTGTAGTAGCGGCGATTAACAAGCCCAGCTGGCGTGTCTTGGAAAAAAACACACAGACATGCAAAGCATCTACAAACAGCATGCACACACACTGGTATCTGAATACCTTTTTGCAAATACACAATCAGCAAGACAAATGATAATTCAGAGCTTAACTGCTCTTTACCCTAAAGTTTAATGGGGTCCTTACTCCATCAAGTTTCTTCAGCTAATTCAAGGTAGGGTCACGGTGGCAGCAGGAGAAGTACGTCTACCCAGGCTACCCTCTCCCCAGCAATGTTTTCCAGCTCCTCTTCTGGGACTTTGAGGCATTCACAGGCCAGACCGTATATACAATTCTTCCACCAAACTCTGGGTCTACCCTGGGGTCTCCTCCCATTTGGTCATACCTGGAAAACCTCCAGAGAGGCAACCAGGAGGCGCCCATATCAGATGCCTTACCCACCTCAACTGGCTTCTTGTGATGCAGAGAAGTAGTGGCTCTACTCGGATTTCCCGCCCGAATGTCTGAGCTTCTCACCTTAACTCTGCTTCTCACCTTAACTCTAAGGCTGAGCCCAGACACCATTTGGAGGAAACTCATGCTTGTATCCCCAAACTGGAAACCCTCCTCCCCCAGCTGTGCCTTGAGATCCTGTCCATGTAAATCACAAACATAATCTGTGACATGGGCCAACCCTGGCGAGGGCCAACATGCAGGAGGAACGTGTCTGACTTTGTGCAGAGACACAACTCCACTTTGGTCAAATAGAGACCCGATGGCTCTGAAAAATGCCCCCCCCCCCGAGGGTGACGGTCATAAGTCTTCTCCAACTCCACAAAACACATCTGAGTTGATGAGCAGACTCGCATGCCCCCACTGCTAGGGCTGTGTTCCTGTCCCTCACTCTTCCATGCTATGCCTGTGTTTTTGTGTGTTTGTGTGTATGTAGCAGTTATACCACATGCTGCCTGCAGGAGGAGCAGCGTCCTCTATTTACCTCCTCCTTGACGTTTATCGCTGTTTTTATGTCTGTCAGCGATGCTGCTGCTCCTGTTGTTGTTTCCTATGATGTTCCTGCAGTTACACAACTGTTGGTTGTTGGCCCACTGCTAACAGAGCAGCTGTCCAAACTGATTTGACCCCCTGACTGCACTTCTGCCCCACGGGGGGACTCAGTGTGTGTGTGTGTGTGTGTGTTCTGTCCTTTTAAGGTCTGAATGTTCCCATGAGGATGGGGAAATTAGCAAACACTGACAAAATGTAGAGCTCAGTTTAGCGTTTTAAGGTCAGATTTCAGAGTCAGAGGCTGATTGTTGAGATGAGATGTGCTGAGATGAAGGTCATCTAGTCTTCAAGACGTTTATTTAACCAGCTATGTTAGAAGTTTCTGTTCCATAGAGACTGCTGAGGAAATCAGCATCATTACAGAACAGTCTGAGGTGATTCAAAATCAGACATTATAATTATTACCATCTGTGTTTAGCCCAATCACAAGTGATACCCAGCCCTAGTAACAGTAATTATCAGTGATGGATTCATATAATTATTGTTGGTTAAGATTTATTATTTAACTATGTATGCCTTTATTCAGACAGGACAGTAGAGGTAAAGTCAGAAACAAGGTTTAATAATAGAAAAATATCAGAGGACAGAAACACCAAATGTTTCTTCTTAACACTTCTGTTATGTTTTCAAAGGATGTTGTAGTAATTTGTTTTAATGTCCAATTATATTTCAGTTCTTACCCTTTTGCCCTTCATCCCTGATCTTTTCACTCTCTGCCTCTGCTCATACTCTCGTCTTTCTGTTTCTTACCTTGCCTCTCTTCCCCTCTGATTGTTTCAGGCTGGCTCCGCTCACGTCCGTATTCGCCGGGATGCCAACGAGCAGCTAGTTCTAGCTCACGTCACCAACCGACTGCTGCCGCTCGTCTCCACATTGACCGTCCAGATATTTAAGGATGACTGGACCAGACCGCTCCTCACAGGGGCCCTCTCATCCTCCACCTCTGCGCCCCCCCTGGGTGCTGCTGAAGGCTACACCTCTGTCTCTTCCTCCTCTATGCCTCCTCTGTTGTACTCCTCCGCTGGAGAGCTGGACCCGCTGACCTCGACGCCCTCCAAACCCAGCAGCCCTCCTCCAGAGTTCGCCTTCGACACACCTGGGAGGAACATGCAGCCGATGGTTCTCCCCACGCCAGGGCAGCACACCCACAGGCCATATGGAGGCCTGGGACTCGCCTACGGAGCGTACCCCTATGCAGGGATGCCGAGTCAGGGCATTGCTCGGCCTGGAGGTGGACTTGGACTTGGTGTGCAGGGCTTAGGGGCGGGGTATGGACTGGGTGTGGGTGGGAGCGGCGTGCCTTCCTCTCAAAGCTACAGAACTGCCTATGGAGGGTCGACAGCGCCACTCAGGTTTGGAACCAGCAACCCTCTGGCTTCACAGTCACAGTACAGACAGAACAGACCCTGATTGTGCTGAGCTAGAACTTTGCCTCTGTACCTCCCAAAGACTTTTTTCATGATGGAGGTCAAGGTCTCTAAAACTGATGGGATTTGTTTCTTTGGCAGACAGGTCAGTCTACGCTACAACCGTTGGTTCCCAATGCAACAACAGGACGGTAACTTTAGAGAATCTGAGTTTGGTGTAAAATCTTGTAGTGTGCATCTCCCCTGAATGTTCAGGAGTGATGGTG
This sequence comes from Labrus bergylta, assembly GCF_963930695.1. Taxonomy (NCBI): domain Eukaryota; kingdom Metazoa; phylum Chordata; class Actinopteri; order Labriformes; family Labridae; genus Labrus; species Labrus bergylta. The sequence continues at coordinate 11,176,916 of NC_089204.1, read as the reverse complement.
GGTGTGGTGGGGTATTTATTTTACTGAAACGGGGACCACAGTGCCAGTAAAACTCAAATCTAACAAGTGTATTTGTCTCATTTCTAGTCCAAAATATCTCAATACACTTACACACTACACTGCAAATGCAGCAAGCAAATTGTCCATGTTCAGTGTCTTAAAATGAGATGTGCCAAATAATTTAGAGTGCATCTCATTTTATGACCTAAGTAAAATCTGCTTTCAACATTGAAAATACTGAAAAGCAACGCATTCCTTATATTTTGCTTTTTCTGTCTTGAAATATGATTTGCATCTGGACTTAGCAGGTGAAAATGGATTATAATAAGTGTTATGAGATTTTTTTTTTTTTTTACTAGAATAAGACAAAAGCACTTCCTAAGATTTGAGTTTTTGTAGTGTAAGAGAAGGACTTCTGGTTGGATATGCTTTTTGTTTTTTTATTAGGAACTTGCAAAACCACCTCATTGTGGGACAAACAATGTGTCCATACTAATTGTAACTTTTGTATGAGGAAACACTGGGAGGAAAGTTGTTTGAGACAGCGTTAAACATTCCTTGTGAGCGAAAAGAGAAATCTTCCAATTAGAATTTAAAAAAAAGATTTGGCTTCAGACATTTCAGAGAGACTTAAACTCAAACAGTTTGACAGTTAACATGAGGGAAGTCCTCGATCACAATAACAAGAAAACTCATATTGAAAAGGAAAGGGGTTTCAATACTCAAAACAGCGTACTGGACCAAATGGAGTGAGAAGATTGACGGTTAGAAACTGATTATGATTTGAAAAAAAAACAAACAGTTAAATGTTCTGTTGTCACTTGAAAAGCATTAATTCATCTGCTTCAAAGTGTTGCCTTAAAGTGTCCTGAGTGTTTTTACAGTCACCTGTCCTGGATTCATACAAAATGTATTGTTCCATACAAAAACATGTGACTGTTTATATGTGTAAGTAAAGGCTGAGATCTGTCCTGCCCTCTGTTCTGATAATATTTCTCCCTTTTTTTTTTTTTCAGATTCAAATTTGTTCTTGGAATAAAATAAATGCTCTTTAATTGGCACAGTTATTACATCACAAGATTTAGTCTGCAGAACTACTACCGCTGCTTGATTAAAACTGTGAAACGTCAAATCAATATTTTTTGCAGAATTCTTAATTTATCATGTATTGTTTGACTAACAACACAATCACAAGGATTGTTCTGAAATCTTCACTTTAAACAAATATGAACAAGTGAGGCAGCACACTGACTGCATCATCAGCTCTTCAGATGACATAACGTTCTCATCTACAGTCTGTGTATGTGTAACTCCTTCATACGTGTTCAGCAAAAACATTTGATCTTCTCCAGTCGCAGTTCAAAGGCTTTGAGAAGAAAAGTTGATGGCAGTTATTTTTACTTTGTATTTCCATATGAACTATTGAGCCTGTGGTTAAGAATATGGGATACCTTTCAGAGTGTATTGTTTGTCTAAGATGTTCATGAGTGAGGGGAAGTTTCGATCTGGACTCGGGCTGAGTGTCACAAAACAGTGATTTCCCTGTGGAGTTGAGAAATGAAATATATGTAGTTTGGACCTAACAGTAAAACACAGTGCTAATCCAAGTCAGAGAAATGCTGTTTACAGAGGACACACTTTGAGTTACACTGAGCATTGAGGATATATACACCATGGTATGCTTATTAAAAAAAAGAATGATGTAAAAAAAAAAAAAAAATGTTGTGAAAATTGCTATCCAGCTTTTTTCTTATATTTTCTCTTCTGATGCATCACAGCTGTCACCTGGCTATGAAAGGACAGCCATTGTTCAGTCTGTACCATGACCTGAAGTGAGCAAAGAAAATATTATTGTTTTATTCTGTGACGCTTTATATGGTTTATTTGTCGTTGAGTTTGAGTTACTATACACATTTTTGCATTCATTCAGGAATCGTTCCATATAATCTGTTTGACTTTTGTTAAGTGACAAAAACACACCAAGTGTCACTCAGTCCTGTGCATATACATCACTTAAAACAGGTAATTCAGTAAAAGTACACAACGTCCGCAGAAAAACCAACGATGAATGAGTCGAAACATTCAGATGGGGCATATAAACTCGTTTTCTTTGCCTTTTTTCGACAAAGCATGAAGGGAACCTTCATTTAATCCACCTGCTGTTAACAAAAATATAGACTGAATTTTTACTTTCACTGAAAATGGTGTCACACATTGTAAATACATAGAGATACATGTCAATGGTTTTTTAAGGTTTACAGTTTAAGGGACTGAACTGGAGGCTATTAAGTTAAAATGACAAAGAGGTGTTCTCATTTAACATGCTCCCATCATTCTGTACATATGGTCATTTAAAAGACATCAGAAGAAAACATCCAGATGCCTTTCATTCGTCCATCTACTTCTGCAGGCGTCACAGATCTACATCAGTGTGAGTCTGTTTGCTCCCTCAAGGCTCAATGGGAAACCTCTCCTCTTCATCAGATCTTGATATGAACTGATGACCTCCTGACCTCACAGCATCTGTTGTAAAGGCGATATCTCTTCTCCTGTTACAGAGCTGATAAGTAAGTAAGTAGATCAACTTCAGATAAACTGTACGAAAGAGTTGAGATCCTCGTTTTGCAAAGGCATTCTCACAATTCTGTGCATTTCCTGCAAAAAAAATGTCCTGATATGTGACGTGAATGCAAGTGGTTCCATTGTCATAGTGAAGATTCTTGATTTTAACCTAACCTTAAAACAAACCTGCTGTAATTCCCCATTTACAGCTCAAGAGTGGTGGTAGTTCAACAAGTCCTTGAATCAGACTACAGACCTGAAGGGCAGTGCATTGATTCCTGTGGCAAACTTAATTAATTGTAACAACTATACATTGAAGTGCAACACTTCAAACATACCACAGAGATATTTCGCAATAAAAGCTACAGCCCTCCTTTTCTTTAGAAGCTTTACAATGCACATGTTACAAAATATACTATGTAACTCGTTTTAGTCTGCGTTGTATTAAATCACCTCAAAGATATCGTGAAACAAACTTAGATTTCTTTACCTGTGGTATTACACATCGGTTTGTGGACTACAGTTTTGTGTGACCATGTTTGGTTGACTGGTTGGGGCTGAAGTGAGGCGGGAGTTAGCAAACACTAGAAAATCAGTTATAAGGTATCTCTGAATTGGTTAGCAAATTGCAATTCATGGAAATTGTTATACTGACCAGGATGGGTACGTGTATTATGAAAGGAGCATGAAACTACCTATGAAGACCAAAAAAAAACCATCAGGGTAATGTTTACTGAGCTAATAGTCCATGCGCGCGCACTAACCACTGTATGGAGACCATGGTCCTCCAAGGTTGGAATCCAACCTGTGGCTCCTTTCCTGCATGTCATTCCCTGAGTTCCGACTCTATCTACTGTCCTATCTCTCCATTAAAGGCAAAAAAGCCCAAAAATAAATATATAATTTAAAAAAAACTGAAGTAGAACCAAAATACTTTCCGAACTGAAGATACTTTCTTTGGTTTAAAATACTTCAAATATAAAAGAACTGATTTAATTTTGAGAAAGTACATTATCTATACCTGACCATGGGACCGTTCAATAAAGACACAACATTACATGTCAACCCAGGACACTCTTTTGACGACTCTTTTGGCAAAACCCTAGCAATGTTCCTCCCCTTGTTTGTATTTCAGCCACGCGTCGCCATGCTTGCATAATAATGTATGACACACTTTAGCGACTTAGCAGCGTCTGGTCATTATTTTCTCCCCTGCAATCATGTTACCCTTTTGGCCTGCAGTTCATCGCCCTCGCATCCTTATCAGCCCGGAAAATATTCAAATGAATGAGCGCTGCTGCGGGCCGCAGAGTGAGGCTGAGGTGAGGAGACAGCTTTGAGTCCAGCAGAGCCGCAATGTGTTAAGAGGCCAAAAGGCTCCTGACCCCTTTACTGACAGACCCGCCTGGTCTCCAAAAAAACATTAATAGGCACAAGTTCTACTCTTTTCCAGACCAGTACTCATTGATCAACGTGTTTGTTTAATATCAAACAAAGAGAAGAAGATTTGGCACATTCCGAGGGAAGCTTTCCTAAGAGTTAAATCAGTTCACAAGGTGGATGTTTGTGGGCTTTGTTCCAAAACATGATTAAATGCAGCGACCGTGGAAGTGCCAAACATTACGAGATGCTCGCTGACAAACCGCTTGACCTCTGGCTCCTTCTTCAAAACAAATTAAAGCTACCCTGTGAGGTTTCCTCATTTGCAGCTCTGTTTACAATTCAAGGCCCTTGACAACCAGAGTTTTACAATCCAGTCTTTTAACTCCTGTGCTGCAGTATTTGTCTGATAAGACTTCAAACTCACTCAAACATATCACTCACTTCTCTCACTTCCTGGCCGAGGCTGAGGTATTCAACCTGCTAAAGACATTGGCAGTGTTGAGTCCATCCTTACCTCCTCTGTTAGCTGGTATTTTACATCCTAGGACGAGGTCAGACCACAGCACATCACTCACTCAGCAGAGAAGACAATTGGCTGTAATGTTGCATCTCTCCTTGACCTGTATAATTCTTAACACCCTGAAATTGGAGATTTGCCATTCCAAGACAGAATATACTAAATTTGAAATCTTAAAGTAATACAGCGGCCGTCCAAATCCTCTTATCACAAAAAAACATGATTAAGCTTTTTTAGACACATTTTAACCTCATAAAAAGAAAACATTTAATTGACACAACATCACTATTTTCAACAAAACAACATTGCAAATGATGATCAAACAGCGTTAAAAATGCTTTAAACCTTTATTTACAGAATCTACTTACAAATGCAGATTTATAACCAATGTTGGCTGACTGCCCATGTGTTAACTGGGATATACTGTATGTCGTTTAACAGATATCTGCATGGATCTGCAGCTAACAATCTGCTCTCAGAGGTCTTTTCTTTACACCAACTCCATTCTCGCCTCTCAAGTTGCCTGACTATGAGATCAAGATTAAGATTACCGTTATATGTCGTTAAAGACAACATTCAGCACCATTCATATTAAACATAAAACATTGAATATGGTCCAAATAAAAATAAAATAGCATCGTAAAATAGCAGTGCAAAAACACATCCAGTGCCTTTCCTGCCATATTAACCGCTATTTGAAGGTTTTACAGACAGGGATGAATGAATTTCCTAACAGTGCATATTAAGATGTTCACAAATTCACAAAGAAGATAAAAAGGTCTGAGGCTTAGGGCACACTTAAAAAACAAAACCTTGGGCAGGTGTGTGGCTCGGGCATAGAAGTAGGAGTTGGTCTCGGTTGTAGAGCAGACGCGCTGCCGGCATGATGTCACGGCCAGCAGCTGACATTGGATGACATGTTGCAAGCCGAATTTTTTTTGCCAAAAACCGTCCTCTCAATAAGAACAGCATCGCCTTGTAGGACGAGCATCGTGTCAGAGCCACGCCACCAAAGACAATAAACAAAGACAATACATGGGAAAGGAAGTCTTGGCCAGGAGTCCTGTAAAGGTAACTGCTGGATAAACCATAAACCCCCAAAACTGGCTACTGCTTCCAGGGGCTCTATAGTGAGATTCACCATGGCCACTGGTGGACCTCCAAACCCAACACGTTCAACAAATTCAGCCCCTTGCATTGTTTTAACAGCACTCTGTTTTCAGTCTGAAGCTTCTGTCAGTTCTGCTTCTGCTAACAGGGAACAAATGTCTGCATCCATGCAGACTCCAATAGTGCGAAATAAAACAGAAGGCAGAAACTTGGATATTGGATTAATCCCTTTAGGCTCTAAGAACATGTATACTGATGACATGCTTGACCTGTTTGACAGTCTACATACCTTTGGCCATGTTGTGTATTTCAAATTTTGTTGTTTTTTTAAGTTGTAGCATAGCCATTCCTCTCGCACCACCCTCTGGACATACTTTACAGTTTTTTTCCCACTAGTGGAAAAGATGTGAGAATATCAGACTTTTCTTTCAGTTGTTCTCAACCTCTGATTGTGTTCTCGGCTGTGTAATGAGCTTTACAGCCTTGTGGGACTGTAACAGAATTTATACTCTCATTTGATGTTGATAAAAGTTATTTTATGATTCTTAGAATTGTTGAAGCTACAATGATGTAAATGTTTATTGCTCATATTTTCCCCAACATACAATCCGACACCCAAACAACACTCCCCTCATTCATCCTGAAACCTGTTTAAGTGCCTCGTCTGAAGAATTTCATTTCCTCTCCAAAAGGGGATAATCCCTCCTCTGTTTTTGTTCGGTGGCTTTTGGTAGAGATTTTCAACAAACAATCAAAGAAGGACTTTGCCCTCGGAGCTTAGCGAGGCTTCTGCTCCCTGAGCGTTGGACGTGCTCAACGGCCCTAAGCCTCTAAAAAAGGTCCCCTGGCATTTTAAAGTTCAGAGCTGCGGCGTTTGTATTAGTGTTGACTTCACATGCTTGTTACAAAACAAATAGGGTAGAGCCTTTGTAATCTGTGCCGAAAATCCCTGGAAAATGAACGAGATCTGTCCTGCTTGCCTCTCGGCTTTCTGGGTCATCCTAAAGCAGGCACTTCACACTGCTGGGGTCATCATGTCCATGTTGCTGGGGCAGCTTTACACAAAAAAAAAACCCAGGCTGGAGCAAGTGTCCTGACAAGTGCGGGTCAGAGGCTGCGGAATACAGGTTAACATTGGAGGTTTTACAGATGTAATTGTACTAATTTAGTGGTCATTTATTAAAACACATCTTTACTGTAAGTGCTATGTCAAGTAACACATCTTAAAAGCTCTCTCAAATGTATTAATCTCTTGTCCTTGGTGGAAATGGACAGTTTTCACCAACTTACAACTTCTACAGATGACCGATTTTCCTTGCTTTTAATTAATTATTAATTTCTTTCAGGACCTAAAGACAAGTTCAACCAAAATCTTAATAAAAAGTCTATCTGGTGAAAATAACCAACCCTACCTTTAGATGAAAGGCGAAAGCAACCAGTACCTTAGGGCGTGGTCACACTGGCCATCCGTACCGTGCCCAAGCACGATTCAACCCTAAAGTCCAGTTCGTTTGGCCAGTGTGACCACTCCATGCCTCCGTACACTTTGGAGAGGTGTGCTTCAGCACGGTACACTTCATGCACGAGCACAAGCACGCGGGTACACAATGCTGACAGCCTTCATTATGGAGAAATCCAGAGTTTCATGTCTGTATCTGACTAACATGACTCAATAAGCCGCAAAGTAGCTGTCATGCTCTCTGTGTTGTTCTCTGATGTGCAGCCGCAGACTCACCTGTGCGTCCCTTTCTCTCTCTCTCTCTCTCTCTCTCTCTCTCTCTCTCTCTCTCTCTCTCTCTCTCTTTCTCTCGAGTCCGCCTGTTTGTAAACTGAGCACGCTTCATAATAAGATAAATAACATAAATGTAATACATGTGTTGTATTACGACGTTACGTACAAGAGGTAATCGTGCTTAGGCACGGTTAGTTCTGGCCAGTGTGACTGCAGGCCGTACCGGCCAGCGTGGGAATGACACAAGCGGGGGGCCAATCGTGCTTGAGTACAGCACGATACGGATGGCCAGTGTGACCGCGCCCTTACAGGAGCTTAGGAACAAAAACTGGAAACACAAACACAGCCTGTCATTGTCTTATGGTTATGATGTGGCACTCTTTCTGATTTTCACCCTTTCAGATAAATGTAAATCGTTCTGCATTGTGCAGCTTTCTTCACATGCTCATCCTGCTGGCTTTACATTAGCATGACATCAGTAAATCTGTGATTCATGAACTAAATATCCTATACCTCCTCCACACTATTCTAATAAATCCTACACAGTTAGCCTTACTCTGTGAACTGATTTGTTGTCTATGCTGTTGGCAACTCTTTGCAGTTGCTTTTATCCAAGTGCATGCTGGGAAAGGCTGTTCCACCATATCAGCAACAAACATGTGTAACAGTGAATGAATAACTCAAATTTTGTTAGTTGAAAAGACCTAAACTTCACAGACTCTTTGTGATCTCTCCAACAAATCCATCATATGAGCAGTAAAAACACATACAATCATGAATATAAAGATAACACATTATAAAACATCTAGACAAAATCTTCGTTTTGACTTTTACCAACCCAGCACCTCCATGTTTGTCCCAAATAAGCAGCTCGGGGCTCGTAGCCTTTTGAGTGGGTTTCCCAGCAGCTCTGGCCGCTCTGTTCCTCTCTCTCTCTCCTCCTCCTCCTCCGTCTTCCTCCCTCACTCTCTCTGTTTTGACTCGACCTGTCAGCCTCCTCAAAACAACACATTGGGCCCTGTGGCGAGCAGCGAGCTGCAGCATCTGAAGAAAGACGGGTTCTCTACAAGGGTCCTGTGGTCGGAGTTCCAACAGACAATTCACTGTGACTTTGAGCCAGTGTTTCAACAGAACCATCCATCCACCTTATTTGCTCGAAGTTTCGATCAACAAGCAAACAAAATGAAACAAAAATAAAAAGTTTGAATAAATAAAAGGAACATAAAAAAGATGTTATTCCGTGTAAAAAATGCAATTAATTAGCAGTGTGTCATCAACTTGTGATGAATAATTAATGATATAATTGTGCTTCTTTTAGAGACTTTTAAAAACTGGTAAACACAGTACAGTGTTAACCAGTCTGCAAAAGTAACAATATTCAAAATGTATCATAAATGACTATAGATTCAGAACCAAAACTTAAATAGTACAGATTTTTTAAGTCTTGATAATTGTCAAATGCAGTGCTCTAAAGTACATCATGTTTTCTGTCTACTCTGACCCACGAGCCTCTGCACAGTGGGAATATGTCCCAATCAGCTGATCTTCAGAGGGTTCACAGAAGGATGTGTTGAAGACACAAAGAGGCAATCCAAGTCAAAAGTGTTATATTATGACGCAGTATGTCCTAATCCTAATCACAGTCGCAATGGTTTGAAAAGCGGGAGTTATGTTTGTCAATGTTTTGACAAACTATGACACGCACTTTTGAAAAAGCATCCAAAGTTTAACCAACAATGTCCTTGTCCAGGAGGGAAAGGTGAGACTGGAAATGTTTTTAGACACAGCTATACATGTGATTATAGGGATGGTTTAAGGGTTTCCAGTCTTAGCTCTTCTTTTAATTATGAGTTATATATTTTTAAAAACTGCTACATATGTTATAGATATTCTCTGTGCTTTTGGGTTGCAGCTGCAAAATGGGTTGCTCTTTTTTGACCATTAATGACATTTGATATTTGATTGTACTGGCAACTAGCTAACTAGCTACTAGAAAATAGCCTCGCACGATATGAGTACAGAGAATACTAAGATTCTTATACAGTGCTTACTCCTTCATGTAGTATATTGGGTCATTCTGCAGATGGAGAACTTATGAAATAATGCTAAGCTGCTGCTGCTGCTTAACTGCAATGCATCCTGGTACAAGTTGGCACAGAAACACAAACAGGATATCTAAGCTCTCTCTCTCTCCAGCATGAGCCAAGTCATACACCGCTTCAAACGACTGTAGTTACAGTTGAGACTATTAAGATGTCCCCATAAAGTACAGTTGAAGGGTCAGTGAGGTCATAGTGTTGATACTGTCAGAGGTGGCATGAGGTCAGAGAGTGTGAAAACTGGGTCAGAAAACAGAGGGGGCGTGGCCTGTGACATTGCAGACACATTTGTTCCTCAAACGTACTTACAGAGAAATATATTGTTTATTTGTATCTTATAACATCACTCTCCAAAGAAAGCAGATGAATGCATTGTTTGTGTGTGTGTGTGTGTGTGTGCTTTAGTGCATGTGGCTGATGCAGCATTTGTGTGACTGTGCTTGCGTATACATGTTGTGTAACACTAGCAGTGAACACTGTGTTCAGACAGGCAGGATCACTGCATCTGTTTACAGCAACCTCCGGATTAGATGAGACCTCACACTTCAAATAGAGACTAATCCAACAAACACACACACACACATCCTCATACAGACACACTCTGAGTCCAGCGGGAACATTAAAGTCGCTGACCTAATCCACAAAGTTCAAATCGAAGCACTTAGAGTCACACTAGTAATCATGGAGCTGCTGTGTACTGAAAACACAAACCAAGCTCCCCATGTACATACTCTCTCTATTAGTAACGCAACAGTAATCTCTTGCTCTATGATGATACAAACAAACACACACAAAATCCTGAATGTTTCAAGTTTTTATTTTGACATCTGTTTACGTGTTTTTCTTGAATGTGATTTGTATACTGTTTTGAAAAATGGACGTATTAAATCCATAATTCTAAATAATGACCAGCAGGGAGTGACTCCATACTGGTTGCAAAGAAATTATCTAATTGTGTAGAAGTATCTGAGAATATGTGCCTACTTCAAAACTGGTTTATATACTTAAATATTTTCCCGAATTAGTTGATGGTCTTCATTTTTATTTAAAGCAAAGAGAAAGACGGCTCGCACACTGCAGGGCTCCTCTTATGGAAATGTATTTCGCCCTGGTGAAATACATTTCAGTGGTGATTTTTTGCTCGACTCAGCACTTCCCCTATTTGCTTTGGATGTGTGTGTTTTCTCCTTTGTTGTACAACTTAATTTCTAGTTTCAAATCATCTTGAATATAGCATGAGGTCTTTATTTATTCATTATTTTAAATGTAAGATGTAGAAAGCAGATATTGGAAGTTTCCCTTTAATTAACAAGTCACTACAGGACAACCTAAAACATTTATTTAATGACTTTTGGTATTACTTAAAGACAAGGTGATCAGTTCACCATTTAGTTTTTATTCAGCTACCTATGTTAATTCTTAAACACTGCACCCAAAAACTACTGAAGTCTAGAAAGGCCAAATCCTACCTGACCCATCAAAATTATGAAATACATTCAACGGACATATTCCTTTCACTGTTTTGTATTTTTTCATTTAATTTCCCTCTCTTTCACCAGAGTATGCTACCTCTATATTTAGCTTTGCAATTTAGTATTCATTATGAAGTGTCAATAACTTGTCCTTTCACTGCAAGGTGTCTTCTAAATCTTGTATCCATGTAAACAACCCTCCGCATCTTTCTGTGTCCAGGTTAGCAAACAGACAAACACCTGCCTGGCTGCAAATTGTGTATAAGAGGTCACAGGTCAGAGAGAGTCTAAGTCCAGACCAAGATCATATTTATGTGGTGCAGTGTCTCTGTTGCAGCAGCAGGGCGGCGCCATTGAACTAAATTTGAACATGGCTTTGTTTGACGTTGACACTGTTTGACTTGTCACCGCCTCCTTGCTCACTCACAGTCACAGTACTTTCCTCCCATTAACAATGCAGTGTGTGTGTGTGTGTGTGTGTGTGTGTGTGTGTGTGTGTGTGTGTGTGTGGGAGACAGTTTGGTTATTCAAGAACTGACTTTAGTATTTGATCCGACTGTTACTTCCTATATGCCAATTATTCTTGCTTGAATGTTAATGTTTTAATTAATTTTAAATTTGAATTTAAACCAAATTTAAACCCGTTACTGCACAGTTCATCTTTTTAATATCATTTTAAAAAGTTCTTTATCAATATAACCACTGTCAATTCTTCTAATGATAATTCATTTACCTTCCAAATGAATTTATCATTATGTTCTCATAAACATCACATCTTCAACACAATTTTTGTTATATAAAAAAACACAATTGAACTACACCTGTTTAATAAGATAAGTAATGTATTTTGATGAACTGAACGTCTAACATAGAGAAAATAACATACCAGAAAAATACAACATAAAGGGAGCAGCAACCTTGACAAATGTATCATCTCTGACAACTTCATCCTTCAGGGGAATACAATGTCTGCCATTGATTTTTTTTTTTTTATACTATTCACAGAAATCCTACTTTGCCTGAATGTCAAATCTTGAAATTTTAATTACAAACCTGCATCTCATTTCTTTTACATGAATTCTGACATCATTTGTCTCCCTACAAGAGAACACTGACTTTCAGCCAAATCACCTTGAACATAATGTGCAATGTTTTTTTTTTGCATGAACAATGACATCTCTAGATTGTTCCACTGACGGTGATATTCACATTACTTAATCAGAAATGCTCCAATATGCTTCAGTAGGTTTATTTTGGAAAACAGCTTTATTATATAAAGATGCAACTTTGAACAAAGATTAATTTACATTACATACATGTATAGGACAGCTGCAGATATGTAAATGTATTGTAAAGTTAAATAAAGAATACAATTTGAAACCGGCAGGTAATATTCAAGAAAAATCAAACGCAGGAGGAGGTGGTGCCGTTTACATCCTGTGACCAGCACACAATCGTATACTGTAAGCATGGACCGATACGATCTCCATACACGTAACCAGACTGCTTTATTATGTTTTTTTTGTTCAGCAGTATGTTCTTCTCCTAGTAGCAGAGAGAAACACTCGCACGATTCCCCGCCGGCCTTGACGTCATCTTTTGTTGTTCTTTTGATTAAGAGGCCCCTGGCAGTGGATTTTACATACCGTGCGTTTCAATTGAAGAAACAAAACTATATAGCGATATTTTTGTGAACCAGCAGAGGGCACTGGCGCAAGACACTGATGAACAACACAAATAGCACAGCCAACATGATGCAATGCGTAAAACGGTGCTACATTGGGATGCTCAAAACACCAAAACCATATTGTGTAGACTGTACACATTGTGTTAGTCATCAATAAGAGTTGTAATTACCGAACTTTACAGTTTTGTGAATACAAACTTAAATGAGTTAACACAAAAGTCAATTGTTGAGAAAATCCATTCTCTTGTAAATGCTTCAATGCCATAAACACAGGCTGCACATGTTTATTTAAATGGATCTACATTAGTTGTGCTATAAATGTATTTTAAGTCTATTTTAAATAAAAAGATAAGTATTACTTATTTATAGCATTTGAGAGAATTGAAATAAATTAATACTTATCCATTGTTTTATTTCAATCTGTTTTCTTCATCAAAATGAAAAATCTGGACATAATTGTAATATGAACCTACTATTTTACATATCGTATCGGATCATACTGTGAGTTGAGTGTATGGTTACATCCCGAGCTTAGATTTTTTTGTATCATATTCTTTCAGATTCTTTTCACATCTTGGCCACAGTTGATCATCAAAAGCTGCACAAAAGCGATGGGTACCAGTGGATACTGCTGTTTTGTTATCCCTCTCATCACTTTGTTCTGTCCACATGACATAATGGAATGACCTACCTGCCTGTCAATCTGTGTAATTATGCACACACTCTGCCTGTGCACTCATTTTGCATGACTGGATCTGAAGTGCACTTTTCTACTTAAAACCTTGCTACAAAACACATTGAATATTCATTTTTTTCAAAGGTTCCACATGTTAATTTCTTTGGAGGCTGATTTTTTATTATGACTTTCTGAGGTATAAAATACTTTCATTATGACGACAATCAGTTGAGTTTTGGATTTTAGAGCACAGTAGAAAAAACGATTCGATCATCTCTATTTGAAAATCAAGTGATTTGGGAGCAAATGTCTGCATGTTTTGTGTGTGTGTGTGCATGTGTGCGTTCGTTTGTGCGTGCGTACATGCGTGTGCATTAATCCCTCCAATCAACAATAGGTGTAATATCGACTGTCGATGGATGGTTGGACAGATGGGTTGGTTGGTTGGTTTGTTTAGTAGGAACACTGAAAGGGCAGCAGGGTTAGAT